>NC_054483.1:53855541-54213041 GCF_017639515.1 Carcharodon carcharias | reverse complement strand
TGAGTGAGTCTGTGTGAGTGAGTGAGTCTGTGTGAGTGAGTTTGTGTGATTGAGTCTGTGTTAGTGGGTGAATATGTATAAGTGAGTGAGTCTGTGTGAGTGAGTCTGTGTGTGTGAAGGTGTCTGTGAGTGAGTTAGTGAGTCTGTGTGAGTGAGTTTGTGTGAGTGAGTGCGTCTGTGAGTGAGTGAGTCTGTGTGAGTGAGTGAATCTGTATAAGTGAGTGAGTCTGTGTGAGTGAGTGAGTGTGTGTGTGAGTGAGTGAGTGTGTGTGAGTCTGTGTGAGTGAGTGAGTCTGTGTGAGTGAGTTTGTGTGAGTGAGTGAGTCTGTGTGAGTGAGTGAATATGTATGTGAGTGAGTCTGTGTGAGTGAATCTGTGTGTGTGAATGTGTCTGTGAGTGAGTTAGTGAGTGTGTGTGAGTGAGTTTGTGTGAATGAGTGAGTCAGTATGAGTGAGTGAGTCTGTGTGAGTGAGTGAGTTTGTGTGCTTGAGTGACTCTGTGTGAGTGAGTGAATCTGTGTGAGTGAGTGAGTCTGTGTGAGTGAGTGAGTCTCTATGACGGAGTGAGTTTGTGTGAGTGAGTGAGACAGTGTGAGTGAGTGAGTTTGTGTGAGTGAGTGTATCTGAGTGAGTGAATGAGTGTGTATGAGTGAGTGAGTTTGTGTGAGTGAGTGACTCTGTGTGAGTGAGTGAGTCTGTATGAGTGAGTGAATCTATATGAGTGAGTGAGTCTGTGTGAGTGAGTGTGTGTGAGTGAGTGAGTGTGTGTGAGTGAGTGCGTCTGTGTGAATGATTGAGTCTGTGTGAGTGAGTGAGTCTATGTGAGTTAGTGAGTGTGTATGACGGAGTGAGTCAGTGTGAGAGAGTGTGTGTGTAGTCAGTGAGTGAGTGTGAGTGAGTGAGTCTGCGTGATTGAGTGATTCTGAGCGAGTGAGTGAGTCTCTATGAGTAAGTGAATTTGTGTGAGTGAGTGAATCTTTGTGAGTGAGTGAGTCTGTGTGAGTGAGTGAGTCTCTATGACTGAGTGAGTTTGTGTGAGTGAGTGAGACAGTGTGAGTGAGTGAGTTTGTGTGAGTGAGTGTATCTGAGTGAGTGAATGAGTGTGTATGAGTGAGTGAGTTTGTGTGAGTGAGTGACTCTGTGTGAGTGAGTAAGTCTGTATGAGTGAGTGAATCTATATGAGTGAGTGAGTCTGTGTGAGTGAGTGTGTGTGACTGAGTGAGTGTATGTGAGTGAGTGCGTCTGTGTGAGTGATTGAGTCTGTGTGAGTGAGTGAGTCTATGTGGGTTAGTGAGTGTGTATGACGGAGTTAGTCGGTGTGAGAGAGTGTGTGTGTAGTGAGTGAGTGTGTGTGAGTGAGTGAGTCTGTGTGATTGAGTGAGTCTGTGTGAGTGAGTGTGTGTGAGTGAGTGTGTGTGTGTGAGTGTGTGTGTGTGAGAGACGGTGTGTGAGTGACTGAGTGTGTGTGAGTGAGTGAGTGAGTCTGTGTGAGTGAGCGTTGTGTGTGAGTGAGTGAGTCTGTGTGAGTGAGTGAGTGTGTGTGAGTGAGTCTGTGTGAGTGAGTGAGTGTGTGTGTGAGTGAGTGAGTGTGTGTGAGTCTGTGTGAGTGAGTGAGTCTGTGTGAGTGAATTTGTGTGAGTGAGTGAGTCTGTGTGAGTGAGTGAATATGTATAAGTGAGTGAGTCTGTGTGAGTGAGTCTGTGTGTGTGAATGTGTCTGTGAGTGAGTTAGTGAGTGTGTGTGAGTGAGTTTGTGTGAATGAGTGAGTCAGTATGAGTGAGTGAGTCTGTGTGAGTGAGTGAGTTTGTGTGCTTGAGTGACTCTGTGTGAGTGAGTGAATCTGTGTGAGTGAGTGAGTCTGTGTGTGAGTTTGTGTGAGTGAGTGAGTCTGTATGAGTGTGTGAATGTGTGTGAATGAGTGAGTCCGTGTGAGTGAGTGACTCTGTGTGAGTGAGAGAGTCTGTATGAGTGAGTGGGGCTGTGTGATTGAGTGACTGATTCTGTGTGAGTGAGTGAATCTGTATTAGTGAGTGGGTTTGTGTGAGTGAGTGAGTCGGAATGATGAGTGAAAGTGTATGAGTGAGTGAGTTTCTGTGAGTGAGTGTGTCTGTGAGAGGGGGTGAATCTGTATGAGTGAGTGAGTTTGTGTGAGTGAGTGAATCTGTATGAGTGAGTGAGTCCGTGTGAGTGAGTGAGTTTGTGTGAGTGAGTAGTCTGTGTGAGTGAGTGAGTGAAACTGTGTGAGTGAGTCTGTGTGAGTGAGTGAGATTGTGTGAGTGAGTGAGTCTGTGAGTGAGTGAATCTGTGTGAATGAGTGAATCTGTGTGTGTCAGTGAGTGTGTGTGAGTGAGTGAGTGTGTGTGAGTGAGTGAGTTTGTGTGATTGAGTGAGTCTGTGGGAGTGATTGTGTGTGAGTGAGTGAGTTTGTGTGAGTGATTGAGTCTGTGTGAGTGAGTGAATCTGTGTGAGTGAGACTGTGTGAGAGAGTGAGTTTGTGTGAGTGAGTGAGACTGTGTGAGTGAGTGAATCTGTGTGAGTGAGTGAATCACTAAGTGAGTGAGTCTGTGTGAGTGAGTGAATCCGTGTGTGTGAGTGAGTGTGTGTGAGTGAGTGAGTCTGTGTGAGTGAGTGATTTTGTGTGAGTGAGTGAATCTGTGTGATTGAGTGCGTCTGTGTGAGTGAGTGAGTTTTTGTGAGTGAGTGAGTGTGTGTGAGTGAGTGAGTCTGTGTGAGTGAGTGAGTGTCTCTGAGTGAGTTTGTGTCAGTGAGTGAGTCTGTGTGAGTGAGTGAGATTGTGTGAGTGAGTGAGTCTGTGTGAGTGAGTGAGTGTGTGTGCGTGAGTGAGTCTGTGTGAGTGAGTGTGTGAGTGAGTGAGTCTGTGTGAGTGAGTGAGTCTGTGTGAGTGAGTGAGTGTGTGTGAGTGAGTGAGTTTGTGCGAGTGATTGAGTCTGTGTGAGTGAGTGAATCTGTGTGAGTGAGACTGTGTGAGAGAGTGAGTTTGTGTGTGAGTGAGACTGTGTGAGTGAGTGAATCTGTGTGAGTGAGTGAATCTCTAAGTGAGTGAGTCTGTGTGAGTGAGTGAGTTTGTGTGAGTGAGTAGTCTGTGTGAGTGAATGAGTGAAACTGTGTGAGTGAGTCTGTGTGAGTGAGTGAGATTGTGTGAGTGAGTGAGTCTGTGTGAATGAGTGAATCTGTGTGAGTGAGTGAATCTGTGAGTGAGTGAATCTGTGTGAATGAGTGAATCTGTGTGTGTCAGTGAGTGTGTGTGAGTGAGTGAGTGTGTGTGAGTGAGTGAGTCTGTGTGATTGAGTGAGTCTGTGGGAGTGATTGTGTGTGAGTGAGTGAGTTTGTGTGAGTGATTGAGTCTGTGTGAGTGAGTGAATCTGTGTGAGTGAGACTGTGTGAGAGAGTGAGTTTGTGTGAGTGAGTGAGACTGTGTGAGTGAGTGAATCTGTGTGAGTGAGTGAATCACTAAGTGAGTGAGTCTGTGTGAGTGAGTGAATCCGTGTGTGTGAGTGAGTGTGTGTGAGTGAGTGAGTCTGTGTGAGTGAGTGATTTTGTGTGAGTGAGTGAATCTGTGATTGAGTGCGTCTGTGTGAGTGAGTGAGTTTTTGTGAGTGAGTGAGTGTGTGTGAGTGAGTGAGTCTGTGTGAGTGAGTGAGTGTCTCTGAGTGAGTTTGTGTCAGTGAGTGAGTCTGTGTGAGTGAGTGAGATTGTGTGAGTGAGTGAGTCTGTGTGAGTGAGTGAGTGTGTGTGCGTGAGTGAGTCTGTGTGAGTGAGTGTGTGAGTGAGTGAGTCTGTGTGAGTGAGTGAGTCTGTGTGAGTGAGTGAGTTTGTGCGAGTGATTGAGTCTGTGTGAGTGAGTGAATCTGTGTGAGTGAGACTGTGTGAGAGAGTGAGTTTGTGTGTGAGTGAGACTGTGTGAGTGAGTGAATCTGTGTGAGTGATTGAATCTCTAAGTGAGTGAGTCTGTGTGAGTGAGTGAATTCGTGTGTGTGAGTGAGTGTGAGTGAGTGAGTGAGTCTGTGTGAGTGAGTGAGTCTGTGTGAGAGAGTGAGTCTGCAAAAGTGAGTTAATCTGTATGAGTGAGTGAGTCTGTGTGAGTGAGTGTGTGTGAGTGAGTGAGTCTGTGTGAGCGAGTGTGTGTGTGTGAGTGTGTTTCAGTGAGTGAGTGTGTGTGTGAGTGAGTGAGTCTGTGTGAGTGAGTGAGTGAAACTCTGAGTGAGTCTGTGTGTGTGAGTGAGTGAGTTTGAGTGAGTGAGTGAGTCTGTGTGAGTGAGTGAATCTCTGTGAGTGAGTGTGTGTGTGTGTGAGTGTGTGTGAGTGTGTGAGTGGGTGTGTGAGTGAGTGAGTGCATGTGAGTGAGTGTGTGTGAGTGAGTGAGTGAGTCTGTGTGAGTGAGTGAGTCTGTGCGAGTGAGTGAGTCTCTATGAGTAAGTGAATTTGTGTGAGTGAGTGAATCTTTGTGAGTGAGTGAGTCTGTGTGAGTGAGTGAGTCTCTGTGACTGAGTGAGTTTGTGTGAGTGAGTGAGACAGTGTGAGTAAGTGAGTTTGTGTGAGTGAGTGTATCTGAGTGAGTGAATGAGTGTGTATGAGTGAGTGAGTTTGTGTAAGTGAGTGACTCTGTGTGAGTGAGTGAGTCTGTATGAGTGAGTGATTCTATATGAGTGAGTGAGTCTGTGTGAGTGAGTGTGTGTGAGTGAGTGAGTGTGTGTGAGTGAGTGCGTCTGTGTGAGTGATTGAGGCTGTGTGAGTGAGTGAGTCTATGTGAGTTAGTGAGTGTGTATGACGGAGTGAGTCGGTGTGAGAGAGTGTGTGTGTAGTGAGTGAGTGTGTGTGAGTAGGTGAGTCTGTGTGATTGAGTGAGTCTGTGTGAGTGAGTGTGTGTGAGTGAGTGTGTGTGTGTGAGTGAGTGTGTGTTAGTGACTGTGTGTGAGTGAGTGAGTGTGTGTGAGTGAGTGAGTGAGTCTGTGTGAGTGAGCGTTGTGTGTGAGTGAGTGAGTCTGTGTGAGTGAGTGAGTGAGTGTGTGTGAGTCTGGGTGAGTGAGTGAGTGTGTGTGTGAGTGAGTGAGTGTGTGTGAGTCTGTGTGAGTGAGTGAGTCTGTGTGAGTGAATTTGTGTGAGTGAGTGAGTCTGTGTGAGTGAGTGAATATGTATAAGTGAGTGAGTCTGTGTGAGTGAGTCTGTGTGTGTGAATGTGTCTGTGAGTGAGTTAGTGAGTGTGTGTGAGTGAGTTTGTGTGAATGAGTGAGTCAGTATGAGTGAGTGAGTCTGTGTGAGAGAGTGTGTGTGTAGTGAGTGAGTGTGTGTCAGTAGGTGAGTCTGTGTGATTGAGTGAGTCTGTGTGAGTGAGTGTGTGTGAGTGAGTGTGTGTGTGTGAGTGAGTGTGTGTTAGTGACTGTGTGTGAGTGAGTGAGTGTGTGTGAGTGAGTGAGTGAGTCTGTGTGAGTGAGCGTTGTGTGTGAGTGAGTGAGTCTGTGTGAGTGAGTGAGTGAGTGTGTGTGAGTGAGTCTGGGTGAGTGAGTGAGTTTGTGTGTGAGTGAGTGAGTGTGTGTGAGTCTGTGTGAGTGAGTGAGTCTGTGTGAGTGAATTTGTGTGAGTGAGTGAGTCTGTGTGAGTGAGTGAATATGTATAAGTGAGTGAGTCTGTGTGAGTGAGTCTGTGTGTGTGAATGTGTCTGTGAGTGAGTTAGTGAGTGTGTGTGAGTGAGTTTGTGTGAATGAGTGAGTCAGTATGAGTGAGTGAGTCTGTGTGAGTGAGTGAGTTTGTGTGCTTGAGTGACTCTGTGTGAGTGAGTGAATCTGTGTGAGTGAGTGAGTCTGTGTGTGAGTTTGTGTGAGTGAGTGAGTCTGTATGAGTGTGTGAATCTGTGTGAATGAGTGAGTCCGTGTGAGTGAGTGACTCTGTGTGAGTGAGAGAGTCTGTATGAGTGAGTGGGGCTGTGTGATTGAGTGATTGATTCTGTGTGAGTGAGTGAATCTGTATTAGTGAGTGGGTTTGTGTGAGTGAGTGAGTCGGAATGATGAGTGAAAGTGTATGAGTGAGTGAGTTTCTGCGAGTGAGTGTGTCTGTGAGAGGGGGTGAATCTGTATGAGTGAGTGAGTTTGTGTGAGTGAGTGAATCTGTATGAGTGAGTGAGTCCGTGTGAGTGAGTGAGTTTGTGTGAGTGAGTGAATCTGTGAGTGAGTGAATCTGTGTGAATGAGTGAGTCCGTGTGAGTGAGTAAGTTTGTGTGAGTGAGTGAGTCTGTGTGAGTGAGTGAGTGAAACTGTGTGAGTGAGTCTGTGTGAGTGAGTAAGATTGTGTGAGTGAGTGAGTCTGTGTGAGTGAGTGAATCTGTGAGTGAGTGAATCTGTGTGAATGAGTGAATCTGTGTGTGTCCGTGAGTGTGTGTGAGTGAGTGAGTGTGTGTGAGTGAGTGAATCTGTGTGAGTGAGTGAATCTGTGTGAGTGAGACTGTGTGAGAGAGTGAGTTTGTGTGAGTGAGTGAGACTGTGTGAGTGAGTGAATCTGTGTGAGTGAGTGAATCACTAAGTGAGTGAGTCTGTGTGAGTGAGTGAATCCGTGTGTGTGAGTGAGTGTGTGTGAGTGAGTGAGTCTGTGTGAGTGAGTGATTTTGTGTGAGTGAGTGAATCTGTGTGATTGAGTGCGTCTGTGTGAGTGAGTGAGTTTTTGTGAGTGAGTGAGTGTGTGTGAGTGAGTGAGTCTGTGTGAGTGAGTGAGTGTCTCTGAGTGAGTTTGTGTCAGTGAGTGAGTCTGTGTGAGTGAGTGAGATTGTGTGAGTGAGTGAGTCTGTGTGAGTGAGTGAGTGTGTGTGCGTGAGTGAGTCTGTGTGAGTGAGTGTGTGTGAGTGAGTCTGTGTGAGTGAGTGAGTCTGTGTGAGTGAGTGAGTGTGTGTGAGTGAGTGAGTTTGTGCGAGTGATTGAGTCTGTGTGAGTGAGTGAATCTGTGTGAGTGAGACTGTGTGAGAGAGTGAGTTTGTGTGTGAGTGAGACTGTGTGAGTGAGTGAATCTGTGTGAGTGAGTGAATCTCTAAGTGAGTGAGTCTGTGTGAGTGAGTGAGTTTGTGTGAGTGAGTAGTCTGTGTGAGTGAGTGAGTGAAACTGTGTGAGTGAGTCTGTGTGAGTGAGTGAGATTGTGTGAGTGAGTGAGTCTGTGTGAATGAGTGAATCTGTGTGAGTGAGTGAATCTGTGAGTGAGTGAATCTGTGTGAATGAGTGAATCTGTGTGTGTCAGTGAGTGTGTGTGAGTGAGTGAGTGTGTGTGAGTGAGTGAGTCAGTGTGATTGAGTGAGTCTGTGGGAGTGATTGTGTGTGAGTGAGTGAGTTTGTGTGAGTGATTGAGTCTGTGTGAGTGAGTGAATCTGTGTGAGTGAGACTGTGTGAGAGAGTGAGTTTGTGTGAGTGAGTGAGACTGTGTGAGTGAGTGAATCTGTGTGAGTGAGTGAATCACTAAGTGAGTGAGTCTGTGTGAGTGAGTGAATCCGTGTGTGTGAGTGAGTGTGTGTGAGTGAGTGAGTCTGTGTGAGTGAGTGATTTTGTGTGAGTGAGTGAATCTGTGATTGAGTGCGTCTGTGTGAGTGAGTGAGTTTTTGTGAGTGAGTGAGTGTGTGTGAGTGAGTGAGTCTGTGTGAGTGAGTGAGTGTCTCTGAGTGAGTTTGTGTCAGTGAGTGAGTCTGTGTGAGTGAGTGAGATTGTGTGAGTGAGTGAGTCTGTGTGAGTGAGTGAGTGTGTGTGCGTGAGTGAGTCTGTGTGAGTGAGTGTGTGAGTGAGTGAGTCTGTGTGAGTGAGTGAGTCTGTGTGAGTGAGTGTGTGTGAGTGAGTGAGTTTGTGCGAGTGATTGAGTCTGTGTGAGTGAGTGAATCTGTGTGAATGAGACTGTGTGAGAGAGTGAGTTTGTGTGTGAGTGAGACTGTGTGAGTGAGTGAATCTGTGTGAGTGATTGAATCTCTAAGTGAGTGAGTCTGTGTGAGTGAGTGAATTCGTGTGTGTGAGTGAGTGTGAGTGAGTGAGTGAGTGAGTCTGTGTGAGTGAGTGAGTCTGTGTGAGAGAGTGAGTCTGCAAAAGTGAGTTAATCTGTATGAGTGAGTGAGTCTGTGTGAGTGAGTGTGTGTGAGTGAGTGAGTCTGTGTGAGCGAGTGTGTGTGTGTGAGTGTGTTTCAGTGAGTGAGTGTGTGTGTGAGTGAGTGAGTCTGTGTGAGTGAGTGAGTGAAACTCTGAGTGAGTCTGTGTGTGTGAGTGAGTGAGTTTGAGTGAGTGAGTGAGTCTGTGTGAGTGAGTGAATCTCTGTGAGTGAGTGTGTGTGTGTGAGTGTGTGTGAGTGTGTGAGTGGGTGTGTGAGTGAGTGAGTGCATGTGAGTGAGTGTGTGTGAGTGAGTGAGTGAGTCTGTGTGAGTGAGTGAGTCTGTGCGAGTGAGTGAGTCTCTATGAGTAAGTGAATTTGTGTGAGTGAGTGAATCTTTGTGAGTGAGTGAGTCTGTGTGAGTGAGTGAGTCTCTGTGACTGAGTGAGTTTGTGTGAGTGAGTGAGACAGTGTGAGTAAGTGAGTTTGTGTGAGTGAGTGTATCTGAGTGAGTGAATGAGTGTGTATGAGTGAGTGAGTTTGTGTAAGTGAGTGACTCTGTGTGAGTGAGTGAGTCTGTATGAGTGAGTGATTCTATATGAGTGAGTGAGTCTGTGTGAGTGAGTGTGTGTGAGTGAGTGTGTGTGTGTGAGTGAGTGTGTGTTAGTGACTGTGTGTGAGTGAGTGAGTGTGTGTGAGTGAGTGAGTGAGTCTGTGTGAGTGAGCGTTGTGTGTGAGTGAGTGAGTCTGTGTGAGTGAGTGAGTGAGTGTGTGTGAGTGAGTCTGGGTGAGT
This sequence comes from Carcharodon carcharias, assembly GCF_017639515.1. Lineage (NCBI taxonomy): Eukaryota > Metazoa > Chordata > Chondrichthyes > Lamniformes > Lamnidae > Carcharodon > Carcharodon carcharias. The sequence continues at coordinate 54,204,187 of NC_054483.1, read as the reverse complement.
GAGTGAGTGTGTGTGTGAGTGAGTGAGTGTGTGTGAGTCTGTGTGAGTGAGTGAGTCTGTGTGAGTGAATTTGTGTGAGTGAGTGAGTCTGTGTGAGTGAGTGAATATGTATAAGTGAGTGAGTCTGTGTGAGTGAGTCTGTGTGTGTGAATGTGTCTGTGAGTGAGTTAGTGAGTGTGTGTGAGTGAGTTTGTGTGAATGAGTGAGTCAGTATGAGTGAGTGAGTCTGTGTGAGTGAGTGAGTTTGTGTGCTTGAGTGACTCTGTGTGAGTGAGTGAATCTGTGTGAGTGAGTGAGTCTGTGTGTGAGTTTGTGTGAGTGAGTGAGTCTGTATGAGTGTGTGAATCTGTGTGAATGAGTGAGTCCGTGTGAGTGAGTGACTCTGTGTGAGTGAGAGAGTCTGTATGAGTGAGTGGGGCTGTGTGATTGAGTGATTGATTCTGTGTGAGTGAGTGAATCTGTATTAGTGAGTGGGTTTGTGTGAGTGAGTGAGTCGGAATGATGAGTGAAAGTGTATGAGTGAGTGAGTTTCTGCGAGTGAGTGTGTCTGTGAGAGGGGGTGAATCTGTATGAGTGAGTGAGTTTGTGTGAGTGAGTGAATCTGTATGAGTGAGTGAGTCCGTGTGAGTGAGTGAGTTTGTGTGAGTGAGTGAATCTGTGAGTGAGTGAATCTGTGTGAATGAGTGAGTCCGTGTGAGTGAGTGAGTTTGTGTGAGTGAGTGAGTCTGTGTGAGTGAGTGAGTGAAACTGTGTGAGTGAGTCTGTGTGAGTGAGTAAGATTGTGTGAGTGAGTGAGTCTGTGTGAGTGAGTGAATCTGTGAGTGAGTGAATCTGTGTGAATGAGTGAATCTGTGTGTGTCCGTGAGTGTGTGTGAGTGAGTGAGTGTGTGTGAGTGAGTGAATCTGTGTGAGTGAGACTGTGTGAGAGAGTGAGTTTGTGTGTGAGTGAGACTGTGTGAGTGAGTGAATCTGTGTGAGTGAGTGAATCTCTAAGTGAGTGAGTCTGTGTGAGTGAGTGAGTTTGTGTGAGTGAGTAGTCTGTGTGAGTGAGTGAGTGAGTCTGTGTGAGTGAGTCTGTGTGAGTGAGTGAGATTGTGTGAGTGAGTGAGTCTGTGTGAATGAGTGAATCTGTGTGAGTGAGTGAATCTGTGAGTGAGTGAATCTGTGTGAATGAGTGAATCTGTGTGTGTCAGTGAGTGTGTGTGAGTGAGTGAGTGTGTGTGAGTGAGTGAGTCTGTGTGATTGAGTGAGTCTGTGGGAGTGATTGTGTGTGAGTGAGTGAGTTTGTGTGAGTGATTGAGTCTGTGTGAGTGAGTGAATCTGTGTGAGTGAGACTGTGTGAGAGAGTGAGTTTGTGTGAGTGAGTGAGACTGTGTGAGTGAGTGAATCTGTGTGAGTGAGTGAATCACTAAGTGAGTGAGTCTGTGTGAGTGAGTGAATCCGTGTGTGTGAGTGAGTGTGTGTGAGTGAGTGAGTCTGTGTGAGTGAGTGATTTTGTGTGTGAGTGAATCTGTGTGATTGAGTGCGTCTGTGTGAGTGAGTGAGTTTTTGTGAGTGAGTGAGTGTGTGTGAGTGAGTGAGTCTGTGTGAGTGAGTGAGTGTCTCTGAGTGAGTTTGTGTCAGTGAGTGAGTCTGTGTGAGTGAGTGAGATTGTGTGAGTGAGTGAGTCTGTGTGAGTGAGTGAGTGTGTGTGCGTGAGTGAGTCTGTGTGAGTGAGTGTGTGAGTGAGTGAGTCTGTGTGAGTGAGTGAGTCTGTGTGAGTGAGTGTGTGTGAGTGAGTGAGTTTGTGCGAGTGATTGAGTCTGTGTGAGTGAGTGAATCTGTGTGAGTGAGACTGTGTGAGAGAGTGAGTTTGTGTGTGAGTGAGACTGTGTGAGTGAGTGAATCTGTGTGAGTGAGTGAATCTCTAAGTGAGTGAGTCTGTGTGAGTGAGTGAATTCGTGTGTGTGAGTGAGTGTGAGTGAGTGAGTGAGTCTGTGTGAGTGAGTGAGTCTGTGTGAGAGAGTGAGTCTGCAAAAGTGAGTTAATCTGTATGAGTGAGTGAGTCTGTGTGAGTGAGTGTGTGTGAGTGAGTGAGTCTGTGTGAGCGAGTGTGTGTGTGTGAGTGAGTTTCAGTGAGTGAGTGTGTGTGTGAGTGAGTGAGTCTGTGTGAGTGAGTGAGTGAAACTCTGAGTGAGTCTGTGTGTGTGAGTGAGTGAGTTTGAGTGAGTGAGTGAGTCTGTGTGAGTGAGTGAATCTCTGTGAGTGAGTGTGTGTGTGTGAGTGTGTGTGAGTGTGTGAGTGGGTGTGTGAGTGAGTGAGTGCATGTGAGTGAGTTTGTGTGAGTGAGTGAGTGAGTCTGTGTGAGTGAGTGAGTCTGTGCGAGTGAGTGAGTCTCTATGAGCAAGTGAATTTGTGTGAGTGAGTGAATCTTTGTGAGTGAGTGAGTCTGTGTGAGTGAGTGAGTCTCTGTGACTGAGTGAGTTTGTGTGAGTGAGTGAGACAGTGTGAGTAAGTGAGTTTGTGTGAGTGAGTGTATCTGAGTGAGTGAATGAGTGTGTATGAGTGAGTGAGTTTGTGTAAGTGAGTGACTCTGTGTGAGTGAGTGAGTCTGTATGAGTGAGTGATTCTATATGAGTGAGTGAGTCTGTGTGAGTGAGTGTGTGTGAGTGAGTGAGTGTGTGTGAGTGAGTGCGTCTGTGAGTGATTGAGTCTGTGTGAGTGAGTGAGTCTATGTGAGTTAGTGAGTGTGTATGACGGAGTGAGTCGGTGTGAGAGAGTGTGTGTGTAGTGAGTGAGTGTGTGTGAGTAGGTGAGTCTGTGTGATTGAGTGAGTCTGTGTGAGTGAGTGTGTGTGAGTGAGTGTGTGTGTGTGAGTGAGTGTGTGTTAGTGACTGTGTGTGAGTGAGTGAGTGTGTGTGAGTGAGTGAGTGAGTCTGTGTGAGTGAGCGTTGTGTGTGAGTGAGTGAGTCTGTGTGAGTGAGTGAGTGAGTGTGTGTGAGTGAGTCTGGGTGAGTGAGTGAGTGTGTGTGTGAGTGAGTGAGTGTGTGTGAGTCTGTGTGAGTGAGTGAGTCTGTGTGAGTGAATTTGTGTGAGTGAGTGAGTCTGTGTGAGTGAGTGAATATGTATAAGTGAGTGAGTCTGTGTGAGTGAGTCTGTGTGTGTGAATGTGTCTGTGAGTGAGTTAGTGAGTGTGTGTGAGTGAGTTTGTGTGAATGAGTGAGTCAGTATGAGTGAGTGAGTCTGTGTGAGTGAGTGAGTTTGTGTGCTTGAGTGACTCTGTGTGAGTGAGTGAATCTGTGTGAGTGAGTGAGTCTGTGTGTGAGTTTGTGTGAGTGAGTGAGTCTGTATGAGTGTGTGAATCTGTGTGAATGAGTGAGTCCGTGTGAGTGAGTGACTCTGTGTGAGTGAGAGAGTCTGTATGAGTGAGTGGGGCTGTGTGATTGAGTGATTGATTCTGTGTGAGTGAGTGAATCTGTATTAGTGAGTGGGTTTGTGTGAGTGAGTGAGTCGGAATGATGAGTGAAAGTGTATGAGTGAGTGAGTTTCTGCGAGTGAGTGTGTCTGTGAGAGGGGGTGAATCTGTATGAGTGAGTGAGTTTGTGTGAGTGAGTGAATCTGTATGAGTGAGTGAGTCCGTGTGAGTGAGTGAGTTTGTGTGAGTGAGTGAATCTGTGAGTGAGTGAATCTGTGTGAATGAGTGAGTCCGTGTGAGTGAGTGAGTTTGTGTGAGTGAGTGAGTCTGTGTGAGTGAGTGAGTGAAACTGTGTGAGTGAGTCTGTGTGAGTGAGTAAGATTGTGTGAGTGAGTGAGTCTGTGTGAGTGAGTGAATCTGTGAGTGAGTGAATCTGTGTGAATGAGTGAATCTGTGTGTGTCCGTGAGTGTGTGTGAGTGAGTGAGTGTGTGTGAGTGAGTGAATCTGTGTGAGTGAGACTGTGTGAGAGAGTGAGTTTGTGTGTGAGTGAGACTGTGTGAGTGAGTGAATCTGTGTGAGTGAGTGAATCTCTAAGTGAGTGAGTCTGTGTGAGTGAGTGAGTTTGTGTGAGTGAGTAGTCTGTGTGAGTGAGTGAGTGAGTCTGTGTGAGTGAGTCTGTGTGAGTGAGTGAGATTGTGTGAGTGAGTGAGTCTGTGTGAATGAGTGAATCTGTGTGAGTGAGTGAATCTGTGAGTGAGTGAATCTGTGTGAATGAGTGAATCTGTGTGTGTCAGTGAGTGTGTGTGAGTGAGTGAGTGTGTGTGAGTGAGTGAGTCTGTGTGATTGAGTGAGTCTGTGGGAGTGATTGTGTGTGAGTGAGTGAGTTTGTGTGAGTGATTGAGTCTGTGTGAGTGAGTGAATCTGTGTGAGTGAGACTGTGTGAGAGAGTGAGTTTGTGTGAGTGAGTGAGACTGTGTGAGTGAGTGAATCTGTGTGAGTGAGTGAATCACTAAGTGAGTGAGTCTGTGTGAGTGAGTGAATCCGTGTGTGTGAGTGAGTGTGTGTGAGTGAGTGAGTCTGTGTGAGTGAGTGATTTTGTGTGTGAGTGAATCTGTGTGATTGAGTGCGTCTGTGTGAGTGAGTGAGTTTTTGTGAGTGAGTGAGTGTGTGTGAGTGAGTGAGTCTGTGTGAGTGAGTGAGTGTCTCTGAGTGAGTTTGTGTCAGTGAGTGAGTCTGTGTGAGTGAGTGAGATTGTGTGAGTGAGTGAGTCTGTGTGAGTGAGTGAGTGTGTGTGCGTGAGTGAGTCTGTGTGAGTGAGTGTGTGAGTGAGTGAGTCTGTGTGAGTGAGTGAGTCTGTGTGAGTGAGTGTGTGTGAGTGAGTGAGTTTGTGCGAGTGATTGAGTCTGTGTGAGTGAGTGAATCTGTGTGAGTGAGACTGTGTGAGAGAGTGAGTTTGTGTGTGAGTGAGACTGTGTGAGTGAGTGAATCTGTGTGAGTGAGTGAATCTCTAAGTGAGTGAGTCTGTGTGAGTGAGTGAATTCGTGTGTGTGAGTGAGTGTGAGTGAGTGAGTGAGTCTGTGTGAGTGAGTGAGTCTGTGTGAGAGAGTGAGTCTGCAAAAGTGAGTTAATCTGTATGAGTGAGTGAGTCTGTGTGAGTGAGTGTGTGTGAGTGAGTGAGTCTGTGTGAGCGAGTGTGTGTGTGTGAGTGAGTTTCAGTGAGTGAGTGTGTGTGTGAGTGAGTGAGTCTGTGTGAGTGAGTGAGTGAAACTCTGAGTGAGTCTGTGTGTGTGAGTGAGTGAGTTTGAGTGAGTGAGTGAGTCTGTGTGAGTGAGTGAATCTCTGTGAGTGAGTGTGTGTGTGTGAGTGTGTGTGAGTGTGTGAGTGGGTGTGTGAGTGAGTGAGTGCATGTGAGTGAGTTTGTGTGAGTGAGTGAGTGAGTCTGTGTGAGTGAGTGAGTCTGTGCGAGTGAGTGAGTCTCTATGAGCAAGTGAATTTGTGTGAGTGAGTGAATCTTTGTGAGTGAGTGAGTCTGTGTGAGTGAGTGAGTCTCTGTGACTGAGTGAGTTTGTGTGAGTGAGTGAGACAGTGTGAGTAAGTGAGTTTGTGTGAGTGAGTGTATCTGAGTGAGTGAATGAGTGTGTATGAGTGAGTGAGTTTGTGTAAGTGAGTGACTCTGTGTGAGTGAGTGAGTCTGTATGAGTGAGTGATTCTATATGAGTGAGTGAGTCTGTGTGAGTGAGTGTGTGTGAGTGAGTGAGTGTGTGTGAGTGAGTGCGTCTGTGAGTGATTGAGTCTGTGTGAGTGAGTGAGTCTATGTGAGTTAGTGAGTGTGTATGACGGAGTGAGTCGGTGTGAGAGAGTGTGTGTGTAGTGAGTGAGTGTGTGTGAGTAGGTGAGTCTGTGTGATTGAGTGAGTCTGTGTGAGTGAGTGTGTGTGAGTGAGTGTGTGTGTGTGAGTGAGTGTGTGTTAGTGACTGTGTGTGAGTGAGTGAGTGTGTGTGAGTGAGTGAGTGAGTCTGTGTGAGTGAGCGTTGTGTGTGAGTGAGTGAGTCTGTGTGAGTGAGTGAGTGAGTGTGTGTGAGTGAGTCTGGGTGAGTGAGTGAGTGTGTGTGTGAGTGAGTGAGTGTGTGTGAGTCTGTGTGAGTGAGTGAGTCTGTGTGAGTGAATTTGTGTGAGTGAGTGAGTCTGTGTGAGTGAGTGAATATGTATAAGTGAGTGAGTCTGTGTGAGTGAGTCTGTGTGTGTGAATGTGTCTGTGAGTGAGTTAGTGAGTGTGTGTGAGTGAGTTTGTGTGAATGAGTGAGTCAGTATGAGTGAGTGAGTCTGTGTGAGTGAGTGAGTTTGTGTGCTTGAGTGACTCTGTGTGAGTGAGTGAATCTGTGTGAGTGAGTGAGTCTGTGTGTGAGTTTGTGTGAGTGAGTGAGTCTGTATGAGTGTGTGAATCTGTGTGAATGAGTGAGTCCGTGTGAGTGAGTGACTCTGTGTGAGTGAGAGAGTCTGTATGAGTGAGTGGGGCTGTGTGATTGAGTGATTGATTCTGTGTGAGTGAGTGAATCTGTATTAGTGAGTGGGTTTGTGTGAGTGAGTGAGTCGGAATGATGAGTGAAAGTGTATGAGTGAGTGAGTTTCTGCGAGTGAGTGTGTCTGTGAGAGGGGGTGAATCTGTATGAGTGAGTGAGTTTGTGTGAGTGAGTGAATCTGTATGAGTGAGTGAGTCCGTGTGAGTGAGTGAGTTTGTGTGAGTGAGTGAATCTGTGAGTGAGTGAATCTGTGTGAATGAGTGAGTCCGTGTGAGTGAGTGAGTTTGTGTGAGTGAGTGAGTCTGTGTGAGTGAGTGAGTGAAACTGTGTGAGTGAGTCTGTGTGAGTGAGTAAGATTGTGTGAGTGAGTGAGTCTGTGTGAGTGAGTGAATCTGTGAGTGAGTGAATCTGTGTGAATGAGTGAATCTGTGTGTGTCCGTGAGTGTGTGTGAGTGAGTGAGTGTGTGTGAGTGAGTGAGTCTGTGTGATTGAGTGAGTCTGTGTGAGTGATTGTGTGTGAGTGAGTGAGTTTGTGTGAGTGATTGAGTCTGTGTGAGTGAGTGAATCTGTGTGAGTGAGACTGTGTGAGAGAGTGAGTTTGTGTGAGTGAGTGAGACTGTGTGAGTGAGTGAATCTGTGTGAGTGAGTGAATCTCTAAGTGAGTGAGTCTGTCTGAGTGAGTGAATCCGTGTGTGTGAGTGAGTGTGTGTGATTCACTGAGTCTGTGTGAGTGAGTGATTTTGTGTGAGTGAGTGAATCTGTGTGAGTGAGTGAGTCTGTGTGAGTGAGTGAGTCTCTATGAGTGAGTGAGTTTGTGTGAGTGAGTGAGTCTATGTGAGTGAGTGATTCTGTGTGAGTGAGTAAGTTTTTGTGAGTGAGTGAGTCTGTGTAAGTGAGTGAGTCTGTGTGAGTGAGTGAGTGTGTGTGAGTGAGTAAGTTTGTGTGAGTGAGTGAGTCCGTATGAGTGTGTGAATCTGTGTGAATGAGTGAGTCCGTGTGAGTGAGTGACTCTGTGTGAGTGAGAGAGTCTGTATGAGTGAGTGGGTTTGTGTGAGTGTGTGAGTCGGAATGATGAGTCAAAGTGTATGAGTGAGTGAGTTTCTGTGAGTGAGTGTGTCTGTGAGAGGGGGTGAATCTGTATGAGTGAGTGAGTTTGTGTGAGTGAGTGAATCTGTATGAGTGAGTGAGTCCGTGTGAGTGAGTGAGTTTGTGTGAGTGAGTAGTCTGTGTGAGTGAGTGAGTGAAACTGTGTGAGTGAGTCTGTGTGAGTGAGTGAGATTGTGTGAGTGAGTGAGTCTGTGTGAATGAGTGAATCTGTGTGTGTCAGTGAGTGTGTGTGAGTGAGTGAGTGTGTGTGAGTGAGTGAGTCTGTGTGATTGAATGAGTGTGAGTGAGTGAGTGAGTCTGTGTGAGTAAGTGAGTGTGTGTGATTGAGTGAGTTTGTGTGAGTGAGTGAGTTTGTGTGAGTGAGTGAGTCTGTGTGAGTGAGTGAGTATGTGTGAGTGAGTGAACCTGTGTGAGTGAGTGATTGTATGGGAGTGAGGGAGTTTGTGGGAGTAAGTGAGTCTGTGTGAGTGAGTTAGTCTGTGTGAGTGAGTGAGTCCGTGTGAGTGAGTGAGTGTGTCTGAGTGAGTTTGTGTCAGTGAGTGAGTCTGTGTGAGTGAGTGAGATTGTGTGAGTGAGCGAATTTGTGTGAGTGAGTGAGTCTGTGTGAGTGAGTGTGTGTGAGTGAGTGAATCTGTGTGTGTGAGTGAGTGTGTGTGAGTGAGTGAATCTGTGAGTGAGTGAGTTTGTGTGAGTGAGTCAGTATAAGTGAGTGAGTCTGTGTGAGTGAGTGAGTCTGTATGAGTGAGTGAGTTTGTGTGAGTGAGTCAGTATAAGTGAGTGAGTCTGTGTGAGTGAGTGAGTCTGTATGAGTGAGTGAGTTTGTGAGAGTGAGCGAGTCGGTGTGAGTGAGTGAGTTTGTGTGAGTGAGTGTGTCTGTGTGAATGAGTGAGTGTGTGTGAGTGAGTGAATCTCTGAGAGTGAGTGAGTTAGTGGGAGTGAGTGAGTTTGTGTGAGTGAGTGTGTCTGTGTGAGTGAGTGAGTCTCTATGAGTGAGTGAGTCTGTGTGAGTGAGTCTGTGTGAGTGAGTCTGTGTGTGTGAATGAGTCTGTGTGAGTGATTTAGTCAGTGTGTTTGAGTGAGTTTCTGTGAGTGAGTGAGTCTGCATGAGTGAATGAGTCTTTGTGAGTGAGTGAGTTTATGTGAGTCAGTGAGTCTGTGTGAGTGAGTGAGTGTGTGTGAGTGAGTGAGTCTGTGTGAGTGAGTGAGTTTGTGTGAGTGAGTCTGTGTGAGTGAGTGAATCTGTGTGAGTGAGTGTGTCTTTGTGGGTGATTGTGTATGAGTGAGTGAATGTGTGTGAATGAGTGAGTGTGTGTGAGTGAGTGAATCTGAATGACTGAGTGGGTGTGTGTGAGCGAGTGAGTGAGTCACTGTGAGTGTGTGAGTCTGTGTGAGTGAGTGAGTCTGTGAGTGTGAGTGTGTGTGAGTGAGTGTTTGTGAGTGAGTGTGAGTGAGTGAGTGTGTGTTTGAGTGTGTGAGTCAGTGTGAGTGAGTGAGTCTGTGTGAGTGAGTGTGTGTGAGTGAGTGTGTGTGTGAGTGAGTGAGACTGTGTGAGTGAGTGATTGAGTGATTGTGTGTGAGTGAGTATGTGTGAGTGAGTGAGTCTGTGTGAGTGAGTGAGTTTGTGTGAGTGATTTAGTCCGTGTGAGTGAGCGAGTCTGTGTGGGTGTGTGAATCTGTATGAGTGAGTGAGCCTGTGTGAGTGAGTGAGTCTGTTTGTGTGAACGAGTCTGTGTGAGTGAGTGAGTGATTGTGTGTGAGTGAGTTTCTGGGAGTGAGTGAGTCTGTGTGAGTGAGTGAGTCTGTGTGAGTTAGTTTGTGTGTGTGAGTGAGTTTCTGTGAGGGAGTGACTCTGCATGAGTGAGTGAGTCTGTGTGAGTGAGTGAGCTTGTGCGAGTGAGTGAGTCTGTGCGAGTGAGTGAGTCTCTATGAGTAAGTGAATTTGTGTGAGTGAGTGAATCTTTGTGAGTGAGTGAGTCTGTGTGAGTGAGTGAGTCTCTATGACTGAGTGAGTTTGTGTGAGTGAGTGAGACAGTGTGAGTAAGTGAGTTTGTGTGAGTGAGTGTATCTGAGTGAGTGAATGAGTGTGTATGAGTGAGTGAGTTTGTGTAAGTGAGTGACTCTGTGTGAGTGAGTGAGTCTGTATGAGTGAGTGATTCTATATGAGTGAGTGAGTCTGTGTGAGTGAGTGTGTGTGAGTGAGTGAGTGTGTGTGAGTGAGTGCGTCTGTGTGAGTGATTGAGGCTGTGTGAGTGAGTGAGTCTATGTGAGTTAGTGAGTGTGTATGACGGAGTGAGTCGGTGTGAGAGAGTGTGTGTGTAGTGAGTGAGTGTGTGTGAGTAGGTGAGTCTGTGTGATTGAGTGAGTCTGTGTGAGTGAGTGTGTGTGAGTGAGTGTGTGTGTGTGAGTGAGTGTGTGTGAGTGACTGTGTGTGAGTGAGTGAGTGTGTGTGAGTGAGTGAGTGAGTCTGTGTGAGTGAGCGTTGTGTGTGAGTGAGTGAGTCTGTGTGAGTGAGTGAGTGAGTGTGTGTGAGTGAGTCTGTGTGAGTGAGTGAGTGTGTGTGTGAGTGAGTGAGTGTGTGTGAGTCTGTGTGAGTGAGTGAGTCTGTGTGAGTGAATTTGTGTGAGTGAGTGAGTCTGTGTGAGTGAGTGAATATGTATAAGTGAGTGAGTCTGTGTGAGTGAGTCTGTGTGTGTGAATGTGTCTGTGAGTGAGTTAGTGAGTGTGTGTGAGTGAGTTTGTGTGAATGAGTGAGTCAGTATGAGTGAGTGAGTCTGTGTGAGTGAGTGAGTTTGTGTGCTTGAGTGACTCTGTGTGAGTGAGTGAATCTGTGTGAGTGAGTGAGTCTGTGTGTGAGTTTGTGTGAGTGAGTGAGTCTGTATGAGTGTGTGAATCTGTGTGAATGAGTGAGTCCGTGTGAGTGAGTGACTCTGTGTGAGTGAGAGAGTCTGTATGAGTGAGTGGGGCTGTGTGATTGAGTGACTGATTCTGTGTGAGTGAGTGAATCTGTATTAGTGAGTGGGTTTGTGTGAGTGAGTGAGTCGGAATGATGAGTGAAAGTGTATGAGTGAGTGAGTTTCTGTGAGTGAGTGTGTCTGTGAGAGGGGGTGAATCTGTATGAGTGAGTGAGTTTGTGTGAGTGAGTGAATCTGTATGAGTGAGTGAGTCCGTGTGAGTGAGTGAGATTGTGTGAGTGAGTGAGTCTGTGTGAATGAGTGAATCTGTGTGAGTGAGTGAATCTGTGAGTGAGTGAATCTGTGTGAATGAGTGAATCTGTGTGTGTCAGTGAGTGTGTGTGAGTGAGTGAGTGTGTGTGAGTGAGTGAGTCTGTGTGATTGAATGAGTGTGAGTGAGTGAGTGAGTCTGTGTGAGTAAGTGAGTGTGTGTGATTGAGTGAGTTTGTGTGAGTGAGTGAGTTTGTGTGAGTGAGTGAGTCTGTGTGAGTGAGTGAGTGTGTGTGAGTGAGTGAACCTGTGTGAGTGAGTGATTGTATGGGAGTGAGGGAGTTTGTGGGAGTAAGTGAGTCTGTGTGAGTGAGTTAGTCTGTGTGAGTGAGTGAGTCCGTGTGAGTGAGTGAGTGTGTCTGAGTGAGTTTGTGTCAGTGAGTGAGTCTGTGTGAGTGAGTGAGATTGTGTGAGTGAGCGAATTTGTGTGAGTGAGTGAGTCTGTGTGAGTGAGTGTGTGTGAGTGAGTGAATCTGTGTGTGTGAGTGAGTGTGTGTGAGTGAGTGAGTCTGTGAGTGAGTGAGTTTGTGTGAGTGAGTCAGTATAAGTGAGTGAGTCTGTGTGAGTGAGTGAGTCTGTATGAGTGAGTGAGTTTGTGTGAGTGAGTCAGTATAAGTGAGTGAGTCTGTGTGAGTGAGTGAGTCTGTATGAGTGAGTGAGTTTGTGAGAGTGAGCGAGTCGGTGTGAGTGAGTGAGTTTGTGTGAGTGAGTGTGTCTGTGTGAATGAGTGAGTGTGTGTGAGTGAGTGAATCTGTGAGAGTGAGTGAGTTAGTGTGAGTGAGTGAGTTTGTGTGAGTGAGTGTGTCTGTGTGAGTGAGTGAGTCTCTATGAGTGAGTGAGTCTGTGTGAGTGAGTCTGTGTGAGTGAGTCTGTGTGTGTGAATGAGTCTGTGTGAGTGATTTAGTCAGTGTGTTTGAGTGAGTTTCTGTGAGTGAGTGAGTCTGCATGAGTGAATGAGTCTTTGTGAGTGAGTGAGTTTATGTGAGTCAGTGAGTCTGTGTGAGTGAGTGAGTGTGTGTGAGTGAGTGAGTCTGTGTGAGTGAGTGAGTTTGTGTGAGTGAGTCTGTGTGAGTGAGTGAATCTGTGTGAGTGAGTGTGTCTTTGTGGGTGATTGTGTATGAGTGAGTGAATGTGTGTGAATGAGTGAGTGTGTGTGAGTGAGTGAATCTGAATGACTGAGTGGGTGTGTGTGAGCGAGTGAGTGAGTCACTGTGAGTGTGTGAGTCTGTGTGAGTGACTGAGTCTGTGAGTGTGAGTGTGTGTGAGTGAGTGTTTGTGAGTGAGTGTGAGTGAGTGAGTGTGTGTTTGAGTGTGTGAGTCAGTGTGAGAGTGTGAGTGAGTGAGTCTGTGTGAGTGAGTGTGTGTGAGTGAGTGTGTGTGTGAGTGAGTGAGACTGTGTGAGTGAGTGATTGAGTGATTGTGTGTGAGTGAGTATGTGTGAGTGAGTGAGTTATTGTTAGTGAGTGAGGCTGTGTGAGTGAGTGAGTCTGTGTGAGTGAGTGAGTCTGTGTGAGTGAGTGAGTGTGTGTGAGTGAGTCTGTGTGAGTGAGTGAGTTTGTGTGAGTGAGTGAATCTGTGTGAGTGAGTGCATCTGTGTTAGTGAGTGAGTCTCTATGAGTGAGTGAGATTGTGTGAGTGAGTGAGTCTGTGTGAGTGAGTGAGTGTGTGTGAGTGAGTGAACCTGTGTGAGTGAGTGATTGTATGGGAGTGAGGGAGTTTGTGGGAGTAAGTGAGTCTGTGTGAGTGAGTTAGTCTGTGTGAGTGAGTGAGTCCGTGTGAGTGAGTGAGTGTGTCTGAGTGAGTTTGTGTCAGTGAGTGAGTCTGTGTGAGTGAGTGAGATTGTGTGAGTGAGCGAATTTGTGTGAGTGAGTGAGTCTGTGTGAGTGAGTGTGTGTGAGTGAGTGAATCTGTGTGTGTGAGTGAGTGTGTGTGAGTGAGTGAGTCTGTGAGTGAGTGAGTTTGTGTGAGTGAGTCAGTATAAGTGAGTGAGTCTGTGTGAGTGAGTGAGTCTGTATGAGTGAGAGAGTTTGTGTGAGTGAGTCAGTATAAGTGAGTGAGTCTGTGTGAGTGAGTGAGTCTGTATGAGTGAGTGAGTTTGTGAGAGTGAGCGAGTCGGTGTGAGTGAGTGAGTTTGTGTGAGTGAGTGTGTCTGTGTGAATGAGTGAGTGTGTGTGAGTGAGTGAATCTCTGAGAGTGAGTGAGTTAGTGGGAGTGAGTGAGTTTGTGTGAGTGAGTGTGTCTGTGTGAGTGAGTGAGTCTCTATGAGTGAGTGAGTCTGTGTGAGTGAGTCTGTGTGAGTGAGTCTGTGTGTGTGAATGAGTCTGTGTGAGTGATTTAGTCAGTGTGTTTGAGTGAGTTTCTGTGAGTGAGTGAGTCTGCATGAGTGAATGAGTCTTTGTGAGTGAGTGAGTTTATGTGAGTCAGTGAGTCTGTGTGAGTGAGTGAGTGTGTGTGAGTGAGTGAGTCTGTGTGAGTGAGTGAGTTTGTGTGAGTGAGTCTGTGTGAGTGAGTGAATCTGTGTGAGTGAGTGTGTGAGTCTGTGTGAGTGAGTGAGTCTGTGAGTGTGAGTGTGTGTGAGTGAGTGTTTGTGAGTGAGTGTGAGTGAGTGAGTGTGTGTTTGAGTGTGTGAGTCAGTGTGAGTGAGTGAGTCTGTGTGAGTGAGTGTGTGTGAGTGAGTGTGTGTGTGAGTGAGTGAGACTGTGTGAGTGAGTGATTGAGTGATTGTGTGTGAGTGAGTATGTGTGAGTGAGTGAGTCTGTGTGAGTGAGTGAGTTAGTGTGAGTGATTTAGTCCGTGTGAGTGAGCGAGTCTGTGTGGGTGAGTGAATCTGTATGAGTGAGTGAGCCTGTGTGAGTGAGTGAGTCTGTTTGTGTGAACGAGTCTGTGTGAGTGAGTGAGTGATTGTGTGTGAGTGAGTTTCTGGGAGTGAGTGAGTCTGTGTGAGTGAGTGAGTCTGTGTGAGTTAGTTTGTGTGTGTGAGTGAGTTTCTGTGAGGGAGTGACTCTGCATGAGTGAGTGAGTCTGTGTGAGTGAGTGAGCTTGTGTGAGTGAGTGAGTCTGTATGAGTGAGTGAGTCTGTGTGAGTGAGTGAGTTTGTGTGAGTGAGTGAGTCTGTGTGAGTGAGTGAATCTGTGTGAGTGAGTGAGTCTTTGTGGGTGAGTGTGTATGAGTGAGTGAGTGTGTGTGAGATGGTGAATGAGTGTGTGTGAGTGAATTTGTATGAGTGAGTGAGTGTGTGTGAGCGAGTGAGTCTGTGTGAGTTAGTTTGTGTGTGTGAGTGAGTTTCTGTGAGGGAGTGACTCTGCATGAGTGAGTGAGTCTGTGTGAGTGAGTGACTATGTGAGAGTGAGTGTATGTGAGTGAGTGTCTGTGATTGAGTGTGAGTGAGTGAGTGTGAGTGTGTGTGAGTGAGTGTTTGTGAGTGAGTGTGAGTGAGTGAGTGTGTGTTTGAGTGTGTGAGTCAGTGTGAGTGAGTGAGTCTGTGTGAGTGAGTGTGTGTGAGTGTGTGTGAGTGAGTGTGTGTGTGAGTGAGTGAGACTGTGTGAGTGAGTGAGTGATTGTGTGTGAGTGAGTCTGTGTGAGTGAGTGAGTTATTGTTAGTGAGTGAGGCTGTGTGAGTGAGTGAGTCTGTGTGAGTGAGTGAGTCTGTGTGAGTGAGTGAGTTTTTGTGAGTGAGTGAGTCTGTGTGAGTGAGTGAGTCTGTGTAAGTGAGTGAGTGTGTGTGAGAGAGTGAGTCTGTGTGAGTGAGTGAGTTTTGTTAGTGAGTGAGTCTGTGTGAGTCAGTTAGTCTGTGTGAGTGAGTGAGTCTGTGTGTGAGTGAGTTTTGTTAGTGAGTGAGTCTGTGTGAGTCAGTTAGTCTGAGTGAGTGAGTGAATCCGTGTGAGTGAGTGAGTGTGTGTGTGTCTGTGTCACTGAGTGAGTTTGTGTGAGTGAGTGAGTCTGTGTGAGTGAGTGAGTCTGTGTGAGTGAGTGAGTCTGTGTGAGTGAGTTTGTGTGAGTGAGTGAGTGTGTGTGAGTGAGTGAGTGTGTGTGAGTGAGTGAGTTTGTGTGAGTGAGTGTGTGTGAGTAGGCTAATCTGTATGAGTGAGTGAATCTGTGCGAGTGAGTTAGTCTGTGTGAGTGAGTGAGTCTGTGTGATTGAGTGAGTCTGTGTGAGTGATTGAGTCTGTGTGATTGAGAGAGTTTGTGTGAGTGAGTGAGTCTGTGTGAGTGAATCTGTATAAGTGAGTGAGTCTGTGTGAGTGAGTCTGTGTGTGTGAATGAGTCTGTGTGAGTGATTTAGTCAGTGTGTTTGAGTGAGTTTCTGTGAGTGAGTGAGTCTGCATGAGTGAATGAGTCTTTGTGAGTGAGTGAGTTTGTGTGAGTCAGTGAGTCTGTGTGATTGAGTGAGTGTGAGTGAGTGAGTGTGTGTTTGAGTGTGTGAGTCAGTGTGAGTGAGTGAGTCTGTGTGAGTGAGTGAGTGTGTGTGCGTGAGTGAGTCTGTGTGAGTGAGTGTGTGAGTGAGTGAGTCTGTGTGAGTGAGTGAGTCTGTGTGAGTGAGTGAGTGTGTGTGAGTGAGTGAGTTTGTGCGAGTGATTGAGTCTGTGTGAGTGAGTGAATCTGTGTGAGTGAGACTGTGTGAGAGTGTGAGTTTGTGTGTGAGTGAGACTGTGTGAGTGAGTGAATCTGTGTGAGTGAGTGAATCTCTAAGTGAGTGAGTCTGTGTGAGTGATTGAATTCGTGTGTGTGAGTGAGTGAGTGAGTGAGTGAGTCTGTGTGAGTGAGTGAGTCTGTGTGAGAGAGTGAGTCTGCAAAAGTGAGTTAATCTGTATGAGTGAGTGAGTCTGTGTGAGTGAGTGTGTGTGAGTGAGTGAGTCTGTGTGAGCGAGTGTGTGTGTGTGAGTGTGTGTCAGTGAGTGAGTGTGTTTGTGAGTGAGTGAGTCTGTGTGAGTGAGTGAGTGAAACTCTGAGTGAGTCTGTGTGTGTGAGTGAGTGAGTTTGAGTGAGTGAGTGAGTCTGTGTGAGTGAGTGAATCTCTGTGAGTGAGTGTGTGTGTGTGAGTGTGTGTGAGTGAGTGAGTGGGTGTGTGAGTGAGTGAGTGCATGTGAGTGAGTGTGTGTGAGTGAGTGAGTGAGTCTGTGTGAGTGAGTGAGTCTGTGCGAGTGAGTGAGTCTCTATGAGTAAGTGAATTTGTGTGAGTGAGTGAATCTTTGTGAGCGAGTGATTCTGTGTGAGTGAGTGAGTCTCTATGACTGAGTGAGTTTGTGTGAGTGAGTGAGACAGTGTGAGTGAGTTTGTGTGAGTGAGTGTATCTGAGTGAGTGAATGAGTGTGTATGAGTGAGTGAGTTTGTGTAAGTGAGTGACTCTGTGTGAGTGAGTGAGTCTGTATGAGTGAGTGATTCTATATGAGTGAGTGAGTGCTGTGTGAGTGAGTGTGTGTGAGTGAGTGAGTGTGTGTGAGTGAGGTGCGTCTGTGTGAGTGATTGAGGTCTGTGTGAGTGAGGTGAGTCTGTGTGAGTGAGTGAATCTCTGTGAGTGAGTGTGTGTGTGAGTGTGTGTGAGTGAGTGAGTGTGTGTGTGAGTGAGTGAGTCTGTGTGATTGAGTGAGTCTGTGTGAGTGAGTGTGTGTGAGTGAGTGTGTGTGTGTGAGTGAGTGTGTGTGAGAGACTGTGTGTGAGTGAGTGAGTGTGTGTGAGTGAGTGAGTGAGTCTGTGTGAGTGAGCATTGTGTGTGAGTGAGTGAGTCTGTGTGAGTGAGTGAGTGAGTGTATGTGAGTGAGTCTGTGTGAGTGAGTGAGTGTGTGTGTGAGTGAGTGTGTGTGAGTCTGTGTGAGTGAGTGAGTCTGTGTGAGTGAATTTGTGTGAGTGAGTGAGTCTGTGTGAGTGAGTGAATATGTATAAGTGAGTGAGTCTGTGTGAGTGAGTCTGTGTGTGTGAATGTGTCTGTGAGTGAGTTAGTGAGTGTGTGTGAGTGAGTTTGTGTGAATGAGTGAGTCAGTAGGAGTGAGTGAGTCTGTGTGAGTGAGTGAGTTTGTGTGCTTGAGTGACTCTGTGTGAGTGAGTGAATCTGTGTGAGTGAGTGAGTCTGTGTGTGAGTTTGTGTGAGTGAGTGAGTCTGTATGAGTGTGTGAATCTGTGTGAATGAGTGAGTCCGTGTGAGTGAGTGATTCTGTGTGAGTGAGAGAGTCTGTATGAGTGAGTGGGTTTGTGTGAGTGAGTGAGTCGGAATGATGAGTCAAAGTGTATGAGTGAGTGAGTTTCTGTGAGTGAGTGTGTCTGTGAGAGGGGGTGAATCTGTATGAGTGAGTGAGTTTGTGTGAGTGAGTGAATCTGTATGAGTGAGTGAGTCCGTGTGAGTGAGTGAGTTTGTGTGAGTGAGTAGTCTGTGTGAGTGAGTGAGTGAAACTGTGTGAGTGAGTCTGTGTGAGTGAGTGAGATTGTGTGAGTGAGTGAGTCTGTGTGAATGAGTGAATCTGTGTGAGTGAGTGAATCTGTGAGTGAGTGAATCTGTGTGAATGAGTGAATCTGTGTGTGTCAGTGAGTGTGTGTGAGTGAGTGAGTGTGTGTGAGTGAGTGAGTCTGTGTGATTGAATGAGTGTGAGTGAGTGAGTGAGTCTGTGTGAGTAAGTGAGTGTGTGTGATTGAGTGAGTTTGTGTGAGTGAGTGAGTTTGTGTGAGTGAGTGAGTCTGTGTGAGTGAGTGAGTGTGTGTGAGTGAGTGAACCTGTGTGAGTGAGTGATTGTATGGGAGTGAGGGAGTTTGTGGGAGTAAGTGAGTCTGTGTGAGTGAGTTAGTCTGTGTGAGTGAGTGAGTCCGCGTGAGTGAGTAAGTGTATCTGAGTGAGTTTGTGTCAGTGAGTGAGTCTGTGTGAGTGAGTGAGATTGTGTGAGTGAGCGAATTTGTGTGAGTGAGTGAGTCTGTGTGAGTGAGTGTGTGTGAGTGAGTGAGTTTGTGAGTGAGTGAGTTTGTGTGAGTGAGTCAGTATAAGTGAGTGAGTCTGTGTGAGTGAGTGAGTCTGTATGAGTGAGTGAGTTTGTGTGAGTGAGTCAGTATAAGTGAGTGAGTCTGTGTGAGTGAGTGAGTCTGTATGAGTGAGTGAGTTTGTGAGAGTGAGCGAGTCGGTGTGAGTGAGTGAGTTTGTGTGAGTGAGTGTGTCTGTGTGAATGAGTGAGTGTGTGTGAGTGAGTGAATCTCTGAGAGTGAGTGAGTTAGTGGGAGTGAGTGAGTTTGTGTGAGTGAGTGTGTCTGTGTGAGTGAGTGAGTCTCTATGAGTGAGTGAGTCTGTGTGAGTGAGTCTGTGTGAGTGAGTCTGTGTGTGTGAATGAGTCTGTGTGAGTGATTTAGTCAGTGTGTTTGAGTGAGTTTCTGTGAGTGAGTGAGTCTGCATGAGTGAATGAGTCTTTGTGAGTGAGTGAGTTTATGTGAGTCAGTGAGTCTGTGTGAGTGAGTGAGTGTGTGTGAGTGAGTGAGTCTGTGTGAGTGAGTGAGTTTGTGTGAGTGAGTGTAAGTGAGTGAGTGTCTGTGATTGAGTGTGAGTGAGTGAGTGTGAGTGTGTGTGAGTGAGTGTTTGTGAGTGAGTGTGAGTGAGTGAGTGTGTGTTTGAGTGTGTGAGTCAGTGTGAGTGAGTGAGTCTGTGTGAGTGAGTGTGTGTGTGTGTGTGAGTGAGTGTGTGTGTGAGTGAGTGAGACTGTGTGAGTGAGTGAGTGATTGTGTGTGAGTGAGTCTGTGTGAGTGAGTGAGTTATTGTTAGTGAGTGAGGCTGTGTGAGTGAGTGAGTCTGTGTGAGTGAGTGAGTCTGTGTGAGTGAGTGAGTTTTTGTGAGTGAGTGAGTCTGTGTGAGTGAGTGAGTCTGTGTAAGTGAGTGAGTGTGTGTGAGAGAGTGAGTCTGTGTGAGTGAGTGAGTTTTGTTAGTGAGTGAGTCTGTGTGAGTCAGTTAGTCTGTGTGAGTGAGTGAGTCTGTGTGTGAGTGAGTTTTGTTAGTGAGTGAGTCTGTGTGAGTCAGTTAGTCTGAGTGAGTGAGTGAATCCGTGTGAGTGAGTGAGTGTGTGTGTGTCTGTGTCACTGAGTGAGTTTGTGTGAGTGAGTGAGTCTGTGTGAGTGAGTGAGTCTGTGTGAACGAGTTTGTGTGAGTGAGTGAGTCTGTGTGAGTGAGTGAGTTTGTGTTAGTGATTGAGTCTGTGTGAGTGAGTGAGTCTGTGTGAGTGAGTGAATCTGTTTGAGTGAGTCTGTTTTGAGTGAGTGAGTTTGTGTTAGTGATTGAGTCTGTGTGAGTGAGTGAGTCTGTGTGAGTGAGTGAATCTGTTTGAGTGAGTCTGTTTTGAGTGAGTGAGTTTGTGTGAATGAGTGAGTCTGTATGAGTGAGTGAATCTGTGTGAGTGAGTGAATATGTGAGTGAGTGATCCTGTGTGAGTGAGTGAATCTGTATGTGTGAGTGAGTGTGTGTGAGTGAGTGAGTCTGTGTGAGTGAGTGAGTGTGTGTGAGTGAGTGTGTGTGAGTGAGTAGGTGTGTGTGAGTGAGTCTTTGTGAGTGAGTGTGTGTGTGTGAGTGAGTGTGTGTGAGTGAGTAGGTGTGTGTGAGTGAGTCTTTGTGAGTGAGTGAGTGTGTGTGAGTGAGTGAGTCTGTGTGAGTGAGTGAGTGTGTGCGAGTGAGTGTGTGTGTGAGTAGGTGTGTGTGAGTCAGTCTGTGTGAGTGAGTGAGTGTGTGTGAGTGAGTGAGTCTGTGTGAGTGAGTGAGTGTGTGTGAGTGAGTGAGTTTGTGTTAGTGATTGAGTCTGTGTGAGTGAGTGAGTCCGTGTGAGTGAGTGTGTCTGAGTGAGTTTGTGTCAGTGAGTGAGTCTGTGTGAGTGAGTGAGATTGTGTGAGTGAGCGAATTTGTGTGAGTGAGTGAGTCTGTGTGAGTGAGTGTGTGTGAGTGAGTGAATCTGTGTGTGTGAGTGAGTGTGTGTGAGTGAGTGAGTCTGTGAGTGAGTGAGTTTGTGTGAGTGAGTCAGTATAAGTGAGTGAGTCTGTGTGAGTGAGTGAGTCTGTATGAGTGAGTGAGTTTGTGTGAGTGAGTCAGTATAAGTGAGTGAGTCTGTGTGAGTGAGTGAGTCTGTATGAGTGAGTGAGTTTGTGAGAGTGAGCGAGTCGGTGTGAGTGAGTGAGTTTGTGTGAGTGAGTGTGTCTGTGTGAATGAGTGAGTGTGTGTGAGTGAGTGAATCTCTGAGAGTGAGTGAGTTAGTGGGAGTGAGTGAGTTTGTGTGAGTGAGTGTGTCTGTGTGAGTGAGTGAGTCTCTATGAGTGAGTGAGTCTGTGTGAGTGAGTCTGTGTGGGTGAGTCTGTGTGTGTGAATGAGTCTGTGTGGGTGAGTGTGTATGAGTGATTGTGTGTGTGTGAGTGTGTGTGAGTGAGTGAGTCTGTATGAGTGAGTGAATCTGTGTGAGTGAGTGAGTTTGTGTGAGTGAGTGAGTCTGTGTGAGTGAGTGAATCTGTGTGAGTGAGTGAGTCTTTGTGGGTGAGTGTGTATGAGTGAGTGAGTGTGTGTGAGATGGTGAATGAGTGTGTGTGAGTGAATTTGTATGAGTGAGTGAGTGTGTGTGAGCGAGTGAGTCTGTGTGAGTGAGTGAGTCTGTGTGAGTGAGTGAGTATGTGAGAGTGAGTGTAAGTGAGTGAGTGTCTGTGATTGAGTGTGAGTGAGTGAGTGTGAGTGTGTGTGAGTGAGTGTTTGTGAGTGAGTGTGAGTGAGTGAGTGTGTGTTTGAGTGTGTGAGTCAGTGTGAGTGAGTGAGTCTGTGTGAGTGAGTGTGTGTGAGTGTGTGTGAGTGAGTGTGTGTGTGAGTGAGTGAGACTGTGTGAGTGAGTGAGTGATTGTGTGTGAGTGAGTCTGTGTGAGTGAGTGAGTTATTGTTAGTGAGTGAGGCTGTGTGAGTGAGTGAGTCTGTGTGAGTGAGTGAGTCTGTGTGAGTGAGTGAGTTTTTGTGAGTGAGTGAGTCTGTGTGAGTGAGTGAGTCTGTGTAAGTGAGTGAGTGTGTGTGAGAGAGTGAGTCTGTGTGAGTGAGTGAGTTTTGTTAGTGAGTGAGTCTGTGTGAGTCAGTTAGTCTGTGTGAGTGAGTGAGTCTGTGTGTGAGTGAGTTTTGTTAGTGAGTGAGTCTGTGTGAGTCAGTTAGTCTGAGTGAGTGAGTGAATCCGTGTGAGTGAGTGAGTGTGTGTGTGTCTGTGTCACTGAGTGAGTTTGTGTGAGTGAGTGAGTCTGTGTGAGTGAGTGAGTCTGTGTGAATGAGTTTGTGTGAGTGAGTGAGTCTGTGTGAGTGAGTGAGTGTGTGTGAGTGAGTGAGTTTGTGTTAGTGATTGAGTCTGTGTGAGTGAGTGAGTCTGTGTGAGTGAGTGAATCTGTTTGAGTGAGTCTGTTTTGAGTGAGTGAGTTTGTGTTAGTGATTGAGTCTGTGTGAGTGAGTGAGTCTGTGTGAGTGAGTGAATCTGTTTGAGTGAGTCTGTTTTGAGTGAGTGAGTTTGTGTGAATGAGTGAGTCTGTATGAGTGAGTGAATCTGTGTGAGTGAGTGAATATGTGAGTGAGTGATCCTGTGTGAGTGAGTGAATCTGTATGTGTGAGTGAGTGTGTGTGAGTGAGTGAGTCTGTGTGAGTGAGTGAGTGTCTGTGAGTGAGTGTGTGTGAGTGAGTAGGTGTGTGTGAGTGAGTCTTTGTGAGTGAGTGTGTGTGTGTGAGTGAGTGTGTGTGAGTGAGTAGGTGTGTGTGAGTGAGTCATTGTGAGTGAGTGAGTGTGTGTGAGTGAGTGAGTCTGTGTGAGTGAGTGAGTGTGTGCGAGTGAGTGTGTGTGTGAGTAGGTGTGTGTGAGTGAGTCTGTGTGAGTGAGTGAGTGTGTGTGAGTGAGTGAGTCTGTGTGAGTGATTGAGTCTGTGTGAGTGAGTGAATCTGTGTGAGTGAGTGTGTGTGAGTGAGTAGGTGTGTGTGAGTGAGTCTGTGTGAGTGAGTGAGTCTGTTTGAGTGAGTTTGTTTTGAGTGAGTGAGTTTGTGTGAGTGAGTGAGTCTGTGTGAGTGAGTTTGTGTCAATGAGTGAGTCTGGGTGAGTGAGTGAGTTTGTGTGAGTGAGCGAGTCTGTGTGAGTGAGTGAGTCTGTGTGAGTGAGTTTGTGTGAGTGAGTGAGTCTGTGTGAGTGAGTGTGTGTGAGTGAGTGAGTTTGTGTTAGTGATTGAGTCTGTGTGAGTGAGTAGTCTGTGTGAGTGAGTGAATCTGTTTGAGTGAGTCTGTTTTGAGTGAGTGAGTTTGTGTGAATGAATGAGTCTGTGTGAGTGAGTGAATCTGTGTGAGTGAGTGAATCGGTGAGTAAGTGAGTGTGTGTGAGTGAGTGAATCGGTGTGTTTGAGTGAGTGTGTTTGAGTGAGTCTGTGTGAGTGAGTGTGTTTGTGTGAGTGAGTGAATCTGTGTGAGTGAGTGCATCTGTGTTAGTGAGTGAGTCTCTATGAGTGAGTGAGTTTGTGTGAATGAGTGAGTCGGTGTGAGTGAGTGAGTTTGTGTGAGTGAGTCTATGTGAGGAGTGAGTCTGTATGAGTGAGTGAGTCTGTGTGAGTGAGTGAGTCTGTAGGAGTGAGTGAATCTGCATGAGTGAGTGAGTCTGTGTGAGAGAGTGAGTTTGTGTGAGTGAGTGAATCTGTGTGAGTGAGTGAGACTGTGTGAGTGAGTGAGATTTTGTTAGTGAGTGAGGCTCTGTGAGTGAGTTAATCTGTGTGAGTGAGTGAGTATTTGTGAGTGAGTGAGTGTGTGTGAGTGAGTGAGTCTGTGTGAGTGAGTGAGTCTGTGTGAGTGAGTGCGTGTGAGTGAGTGAGTGTGTGTGCGTGAGTGAGTCTTTGTGAGTGATTGAGTCTGTGTGAGTGAGTGAATCTGTGTGATTGAGTCTGTGTCAGTGAGTGATTTTGTGTGAGTGAGTGAGTCTGTGTGAGTGAGTGAATCTGTGTGAGTGAGTGAATCTGTGAGTGAGTGAGCCTGTGTGAGTGAGTGAATCTGTGTGTGTGACTGAGTGTGTGTAAGTGAGTGAGTCTGTGTGAGTGAGTGATTTTGTGTGAGTGAGTGAATCTGTGTAAGTGAGTGCATCTGTGTGAGTGAGTGAGTCTCTATGAGTGAGTGAGTTTGTGTGAGTGAGTGAGTCTGTGTGAGTGAGTGAGTCTCTATGAGTGAGGGAGTCTGTGTGAGTGAGTGAGTCTGTACGAGTGAGTGAATCTGTATGAGTGAGTGAGTCTGTGTGAAAGAGTGAGTCTGTACGAGTGAGTGAATCTGTATGAGTGAGTGAGTCTGTTTGAGAGTGAGTGTGTGTGAGTGATGGATTTTGTGTGAGTGAGTGATTCTGTATGAGTGAGTGAATCTGTATGAGTGACTGACTCTGTGTGAGTGAGTGAGTGTGAGTGACTCAGTCTGTGTGAGTAATTGAGTGTGTGTGATTGAGTGAGTTTGTGTGAGTGAGTGATTTTGTGAGTGAATGAGTCTGTGTGAGTGATTGAGTGCGTGTGAGTGAGTGAGCCTGTGTGAGTGAGTGAGTGTGTGTGAGTGAGGGAGTTTGTGTGAGTGAGTGAGTCTGTGTGAGTGAGTGAGTCTGTGTGAGTGAGTGAATCTCTGTGAGTGAGTGAGTCTGTGTGAGTGAGTGAGTTTTCTAAGTGAGTGAGGCTGTGTGAGTGAGTGAGTCTGTGTGAGTGATTGAGTTTTTGTGAGTGAGTGAGTCTGTGTGAGTGAGTGAGTGTGAGTGAGTGAGTCAGTGTGTGTGAGTGAGTCCGTGTGAGTGAGATAGTGTGTGCGACTGACTTTGTGTCAGTGAGTGAGTCTGTGTGAGTGAGTGAGACTGTGTGAGTGAGTGTGTGTGAGTGAGTGAGTCTGTGTGAGTGAGTGAGTGTGTGAGTCAGTGAGATTGTGTGAGTCATTGAGTCTGTGTCAGTGAATGAGTCTGTGTGAGTGAGAGAATCTGTGTGAGTGAGTCTGTGTGAGTGAGTGAGTTTGTGTGAGTGAGTGAGTCTGTGTGAGTGAGTGAATCTGTGTGAGTGAAGTGAATCTGTGAGTGAGTGAGTCTGTGTGAGAGTGAATCCGTATGAGTGATTGATTGTGTTTGTGAGTGAGTGAGTCTGTGTGAGTGAGTGAGTGTGTGTGAGTGAGTTAGCTTGTGTGAGTGAGTGAGTGTGCGTGAGTGAGTGAGTCTGTGTGAGTGAGTGAGTCTGTGTGATTAAATTTGTGTGAGTGAGTGTGTGTGAGTGAGTGAGTTTGTGTGAGTGAGTGAGTGTGTGTGAGTGAGTGAGTTTGTGTGAGTGAGTGAGTGTGTGTGAGTAGGCTAATCTGTATGAGTGAGTGAATCTGTGCGAGTGAGTTAGTCTGTGTGATTGAGTGAGTCTGTGTGAGTGATTGAGTCTGTGTGATTGAGTGAGTCTGTGTGAGTGAGTGAGTCTGTGTGAGTGAGTGAATCTGTATAAGTGAGTGAGTCTGTGTGAGTGAGTCTGTGTGTGTGAATGAGTCTGTGTGAGTGATTTAGTCAGTGTGTTTGAGTGAGTTTCTGTGAGTGAGTGAGTCTGCATGAGTGAATGAGTCTTTGTGAGTGAGTGAGTTTGTGTGAGTCAGTGAGTCTGTGTGAGTGAGTGAGTGTGTGTGAGTGAGTGAGTCTGTGTGAGTGAGTGAGTTTGTGTGAGTGAGTCTGTGTGAGTGAGTGAATCTGTGTGAGTGAGTGTGTGTTTGTGGGTGATTGTGTATGAGTGAGTGAGTGTGTGTGAATGAGTGAGTGTGTGTGAGTGAGTGAATCTGAATGACTGAGTGGGTGTGTGTGAGCGAGTGAGTGAGTCACTGTGAGTGTGTGAGTCAGTGTGAGTGAGTGAGTCTGTGTGAGTGAGTGTGTGTGAGTGAGTGTGTGTGTGAGTGAGTGAGACTGTGTGAGTGAGTGATTGAGTGATTGTGTGTGAGTGAGTATGTGTGAGTGAGTGAGTCTGTGTGAGTGAGTGAGTTTGTGTGAGTGATTTAGTCCGTGTGAGTGAGCGAGTCTGTGTGGGTGAGTGAATCTGTATGAGTGAGTGAGCCTGTGTGAGTTAGTTTGTGTGTGTGAGTGAGTTTCTGTGAGGGAGTGACTCTGCGTGAGTGAGTGAGTCTGTGTGAGTGAGTGAGCTTGTGTGAGTGAGTGAGTCTGTGTGAGTGAGTGAGTCTGTATGAGTGAGTGAGTCTGTGTGAGTGAGTGAATCTGTGTGAGTGAGTGAGTCTTTGTGGGTGAGTGTGTATGAGTGAGTGAGTGTGTGTGAGATGGTGAATGAGTGTGTGTGAGTGAATTTGTATGAGTGAGTGAGTGTGTGTGAGCGAGTGAGTGAGTCTGTGTGAGTGAGTGAGTCTGTGTGAGTGAGTGTGTGTGTGAGTGAGTGTGTGTGTGAGTGAGTGAGACTGTGTGAGTGAGTGAGTGATTGTGTGTGAGTGAGTCTGTGTGAGTGAGTGAGTTATTGTTAGTGAGTGAGGCTGTGTGAGTGAGTGAGTCTGTGTGAGTGAGTGAGTCTGTGTGAGTGAGTGAGTTTTTGTGAGTGAGTGAGTCTGTGTGAGTGAGTGAGTCTGTGTAAGTGAGTGAGTGTGTGTGAGAGAGTGAGTCTGTGTGAGTGAGTGAGTTTTGTTAGTGAGTGAGTCTGTGTGAGTCAGTTAGTCTGTGTGAGTGAGTGAGTCTGTGTGTGAGTGAGTTTTGTTAGTGAGTGAGTCTGTGTGAGTCAGTTAGTCTGTGTGAGTGAGTGAATCCGTGTGAGTGAGTGAGTGTGTGTGAGTGTGTCTGTGTCACTGAGTGAGTTTGTGTGAGTGAGTGAGTTTGTGTGAGTGAGCGAGACTGTGTAAGTGAGTGAGTCTGTGTGAGTGTGTGTGTGTGAGTGAGTGAGTCTGAGTGAATGAGTGATTGTGTGTGAGTGAGCGAGTTTGTGTGAGTGATTGAGTCTGTGTTGGTGAGTGAGTCTGTGTGAGTGAGTGAGTTTGTGTGAGTGAGTGAGTCTGTGTGAGTGAGTGATTCTGTGTGAGTGAGTGATTCTGTGATTGAGTGAGTCTGTGTGAGTGAGTGAATCTGTGTGTGAGTGAGTCTGTGTGAGTGAGTGAGTCTGTGTGAGTGAGTGAGTTTTTGTACGATAGTGAGGCTGTGTGAGTGATTGAGTCTTTGTGAGTGAATGAGTTTTTGTGAGTGAGTGAGTCTGTGTGAGTGAGTTAGTCTGTGTGAGTGACTGAGTCTGTGTGAGTGAGTGAGTGTGTGTGAGTGAGTAGGTGCGTGTGAGTGAGTGAGTCCGTGTGAGTGAGCGATTTTGTGTGAGTGATTGAGTCTGTGTTGGTGAGTGAGTCTGTGTGAGTGAGTGAGTTTGTGTGAGTGAGTGAGTCTGTGTGAGTGAGTGATTCTGTATGAGTGAGTGATTCTGTGAGTGAGTGAGTCTGTGTGAGAGAGTGAATCTGTGTGTGAGTGAGTCTGTGTGAGTGGGTGAGTCTGTGTGAAGAGTGAGTTTTTGTAAGATAGTGAGGCTGTGTGAGTGACTAAGTCTGTGTGAGTGAGTGAGTTTTTGTGAGTGAGTGAGTCTGTGTGAGTGATTGAGTCTGTGTGAGTGAGTGAGTCTGTGTGAGTGAGTGTGTGTGAGTGAATGAATCTGTTTGAGTGAGTCTGTTTTGAGTGAGTGAGTTTGTGTGAATGAGTGAGTCTGTGTGAGTGAGTTTCTGTCAATGAGTGAGTCTGTGTGAGTGAGTGAGATTGTGTGAGTGAGCGAGTCTGTGTAAGTGAGTGAGTCTGTGTGAGTGAGTTTGTGTGAGTGAGTGAGTCTGTGTGAGTGAGTGAGTGTGTGTGAGTGAGTGAGTTTGTGTTAGTGATTGAGTCTGTGTGAGTGAGTGAGTCTGTGTGAGTGAGTGAATCTGTTTGAGTGAGTCTGTTTTGAGTGAGTGAGTTTGTGTGAATGAGTGAGTCTGTATGAGTGAGTGAATCTGTGTGAGTGAGTGAATATGTGAGTGAGTGATCCTGTGTGAGTGAGTGAATCTGTATGTGTGAGTGAGTGTGTGTGAGTGAGTGAGTCTGTGTGAGTGAGTGAGTGTGTGTGAGTGAGTGTGTGTGAGTGAGTAGGTGTGTGTGAGTGAGTCTTTGTGAGTGAGTGAGTGTGTGTGAGTGAGTGAGTCTGTGTGAGTGAGTGAGTGTGTGTGAGTGAGTGTGTGTGTGAGTAGGTGTGTGTGAGTGAGTCTGTGTGAATCAGTGAGTCTGTGTGAGTGAGTGTGTGTGAGTGAGTCGGTGTGTGTGAGTGAGTCTGTGTGAGTGAGTGAGTGTGTGTGAGTGAGTGAATCTGTTTGAGTGAGTCTGTTTTGAGTGAGTGAGTTTGTGTGAGTGAGTGAGTCTGTGTGAGTGAGTTTGTGTCAATGAGTGAGTCTGGGTGAGTGAGTGAGATTGTGTGAGTGAGCGAGTCTGTGTGAGTGAGTGAGTCTGTGTGAGTGAGTTTGTGTGAGTGAGTGAGTCTGTGTGAGTGAGTGAGTGTGTGTGAGTGAGTGAGTATGTGTTAGTGATTGAGTCTGTGTGAGTGAGTGAGTCTGTGTGAGTGAGTGAATATGTTTGAGTGAGTCTGTTTTGAGTGAGTGAGTTTGTGTGAATGAGTGAGTCTGTATGAGTGAGTGAATCTGTGTGAGTGAGTGAATCGGTGAGTAAGTGAGTGTGTGTGAGTGAGTGAATCGGTGTGTTTGAGTGAGTGTGTTTGAGTGAGTCTGTGTGAGTGAGTGAGTTTGTGTGAGTGAGTGAATCTGTGTGAGTGAGTGCATCTGTGTTAGTGAGTGAGTCTCTATGAGTGAGTGAGTTTGTGTGAGTGAGTGAGTCGGTGTGAGTGAGTGAGTTTGTGTGAGTGAGTCTATGTGAGGAGTGAGTCTGTGTGAGTGAGTGAGTCTGTAGGAGTGAGTGAATCTGCATGAGTGAGTGAGTCTGTGTGAGTGAGTGAGTCTGTGTGAGTGATTGAGTTTATGTGAGTGAGTGAGTCTGTGTGAGTGAGTGAGTGTGAGTGAGTGAGTCAGTGTGTGTGAGTGAGTCCGTGTGAGTGAGATAGTGTGTGCGACTGACTTTGTGTCAGTGAGTGAGTCTGTGTGAGTGAGTGAGACTGTGTGAGTGAGTGTGTGTGAGTGAGTGAGTCTGTGTGAGTGAGTGAGTGTGTGAGTCAGTGAGATTGTGTGAGTCATTGAGTCTGTGTCAGTGAATGAGTCTGTGTGAGTGAGAGAATCTGTGTGAGTGAGTCTGTGTGAGTGAGTGAGTTTGTGTGAGTGAGTGAGTCTGTGTGAGTGAGTGAATCTGTGTGAGTGAAGTGAATCTGTGAGTGAGTGAGTCTGTGTGAGAGTGAATCCGTATGAGTGATTGATTGTGTTTGTGAGTGAGTGAGTCTGTGTGAGTGAGTGAGTGTGTGTGAGTGAGTTAGCTTGTGTGAGTGAGTGAGTGTGCGTGAGTGAGTGAGTCTGTGTGAGTGAGTGAGTCTGTGTGATTAAGTTTGTGTGAGTGAGTGTGTGTGAGTGAGTGAGTTTGTGTGAGTGAGTGAGTGTGTGTGAGTGAGTGAGTTTGTGTGAGTGAGTGAGTGTGTGTGAGTAGGCTAATCTGTATGAGTGAGTGAATCTGTGCGAGTGAGTTAGTCTGTGTGATTGAGTGAGTCTGTGTGAGTGATTGAGTCTGTGTGATTGAGTGAGTCTGTGTGAGTGAGTGAGTCTGTGTGAGTGAGTGAATCTGTATAAGTGAGTGAGTCTGTGTGAGTGAGTCTGTGTGTGTGAATGAGTCTGTGTGAGTGATTTAGTCAGTGTGTTTGAGTGAGTTTCTGTGAGTGAGTGAGTCTGCATGAGTGAATGAGTCTTTGTGAGTGAGTGAGTTTGTGTGAGTCAGTGAGTCTGTGTGAGTGAGTGAGTGTGTGTGAGTGAGTGAGTCTGTGTGAGTGAGTGAGTTTGTGTGAGTGAGTCTGTGTGAGTGAGTGAATCTGTGTGAGTGAGTGTGTGTTTGTGGGTGATTGTGTATGAGTGAGTGAGTGTGTGTGAATGAGTGAGTGTGTGTGAGTGAGTGAATCTGAATGACTGAGTGGGTGTGTGTGAGCGAGTGAGTGAGTCACTGTGAGTGTGTGAGTCTGTGTGAGTGAGTGTGTGTGAGTGAGTGTGTGTGTGAGTGAGTGAGACTGTGTGAGTGAGTGATTGAGTGATTGTGTGTGAGTGAGTATGTGTGAGTGAGTGAGTCTGTGTGAGTGAGTGAGTTTGTGTGAGTGATTTAGTCCGTGTGAGTGAGCGAGTCTGTGTGGGTGAGTGAATCTGTATGAGTGAGTGAGCCTGTGTGAGTTAGTTTGTGTGTGTGAGTGAGTTTCTGTGAGGGAGTGACTCTGCGTGAGTGAGTGAGTCTGTGTGAGTGAGTGAGCTTGTGTGAGTGAGTGAGTCTGTGTGAGTGAGTGAGTCTGTATGAGTGAGTGAGTCTGTGTGAGTGAGTGAATCTGTGTGAGTGAGTGAGTCTTTGTGGGTGAGTGTGTATGAGTGAGTGAGTGTGTGTGAGATGGTGAATGAGTGTGTGTGAGTGAATTTGTATGAGTGATTGAGTGTGTGTGAGCGAGTGAGTGAGTCTGTGTGAGTGAGTCTGTGTGAGTGAGTGAGTATGTGAGAGTGAGTGTATGTGAGTGAGTGTGAGTAAGTGAGTGTGTGTTTGAGTGTGTGAGTCAGTGTGAGTGAGTGAGTCTGTGTGAGTGAGTGTGTGTGAGTGAGTGTGTGTGTGAGTGAGTGAGACTGTGTGAGTGAGTGAGTGATTGTGTGTGAGTGAGTCTGTGTGAGTGAGTGAGTTATTGTTAGTGAGTGAGGCTGTGTGAGTGAGTGAGTCTGTGTGAGTGAGTGAGTCTGTGTGAGTGAGTGAGTTTTTGTGAGTGAGTGAGTCTGTGTGAGTGAGTGAGTCTGTGTAAGTGAGTGAGTGTGTGTGAGAGAGTGAGTCTGTGTGAGTGAGTGAGTTTTGTTAGTGAGTGAGTCTGTGTGAGTCAGTTAGTCTGTGTGAGTGAGTGAGTCTGTGTGTGAGTGAGTTTTGTTAGTGAGTGAGTCTGTGTGAGTCAGTTAGTCTGTGTGAGTGAGTGAATCCGTGTGAGTGAGTGAGTGTGTGTGAGTGTGTCTGTGTCACTGAGTGAGTTTGTGTGAGTGAGTGAGTTTGTGTGAGTGAGCGAGACTGTGTAAGTGAGTGAGTCTGTGTGAGTGTGTGTGTGTGAGTGAGTGAGTCTGAGTGAATGAGTGATTGTGTGTGAGTGAGCGAGTTTGTGTGAGTGATTGAGTCTGTGTTGGTGAGTGAGTCTGTGTGAGTGAGTGAGTTTGTGTGAGTGAGTGAGTCTGTGTGAGTGAGTGATTCTGTGTGAGTGAGTGATTCTGTGATTGAGTGAGTCTGTGTGAGTGAGTGAATCTGTGTGTGAGTGAGTCTGTGTGAGTGAGTGAGTCTGTGTGAGTGAGTGAGTTTTTGTACGATAGTGAGGCTGTGTGAGTGATTGAGTCTTTGTGAGTGAATGAGTTTTTGTGAGTGAGTGAGTCTGTGTGAGTGAGTTAGTCTGTGTGAGTGACTGAGTCTGTGTGAGTGAGTGAGTGTGTGTGAGTGAGTAGGTGCGTGTGAGTGAGTGAGTCCGTGTGAGTGAGCGATTTTGTGTGAGTGATTGAGTCTGTGTTGGTGAGTGAGTCTGTGTGAGTGAGTGAGTTTGTGTGAGTGAGTGAGTCTGTGTGAGTGAGTGATTCTGTATGAGTGAGTGATTCTGTGAGTGAGTGAGTCTGTGTGAGAGAGTGAATCTGTGTGTGAGTGAGTCTGTGTGAGTGGGTGAGTCTGTGTGAAGAGTGAGTTTTTGTAAGATAGTGAGGCTGTGTGAGTGACTAAGTCTGTGTGAGTGAGTGAGTTTTTGTGAGTGAGTGAGTCTGTGTGAGTGATTGAGTCTGTGTGAGTGAGTGAGTCTGTGTGAGTGAGTGTGTGTGAGTGAATGAATCTGTTTGAGTGAGTCTGTTTTGAGTGAGTGAGTTTGTGTGAATGAGTGAGTCTGTGTGAGTGAGTTTCTGTCAATGAGTGAGTCTGTGTGAGTGAGTGAGATTGTGTGAGTGAGCGAGTCTGTGTGAGTGAGTGAGTCTGTGTGAGTGAGTTTGTGTGAGTGAGTGAGTCTGTGTGAGTGAGTGAGTGTGTGTGAGTGAGTGAGTTTGTGTTAGTGATTGAGTCTGTGTGAGTGAGTGAGTCTGTGTGAGTGAGTGAATCTGTTTGAGTGAGTCTGTTTTGAGTGAGTGAGTTTGTGTGAATGAGTGAGTCTGTATGAGTGAGTGAATCTGTGTGAGTGAGTGAATATGTGAGTGAGTGATCCTGTGTGAGTGAGTGAATCTGTATGTGTGAGTGAGTGTGTGTGAGTGAGTGAGTCTATGTGAGTGAGTGAGTGTGTGTGAGTGAGTGTGTGTGAGTGAGTAGGTGTGTGTGAGTGAGTCTTTGTGAGTGAGTGAGTGTGTGTGAGTGAGTGAGTCTGTGTGAGTGAGTGAGTGTGTGTGAGTGAGTGTGTGTGTGAGTAGGTGTGTGTGAGTGAGTCTGTGTGAATCAGTGAGTCTGTGTGAGTGAGTGTGTGTGAGTGAGTCGGTGTGTGTGAGTGAGTCTGTGTGAGTGAGTGAGTGTGTGTGAGTGAGTGAATCTGTTTGAGTGAGTCTGTTTTGAGTGAGTGAGTTTGTGTGAGTGAGTGAGTCTGTGTGAGTGAGTTTGTGTCAATGAGTGAGTCTGTGTGAGTGAGATTGTGAGTGGAGTCTGTGTGAGTGAGTGAGTCTGTGTGAGTGAGTTGTGTGAGTGAGTGAGTCTGTGTGAGTGAGTGAGTGTGTGTGAGTGAGTGAGTTTGTGTTAGTGATTGAGTCTGTGTGAGTGAGTGAGTCTGTGTGAGTGAGTGAATATGTTTGAGTGAGTCTGTTTTGAGTGAGTGAGTATTTGTGAATGAGTGAGTCTGTATGAGTGAGTGAATCTGTGTGAGTGAGTGAATCGGTGAGTAAGTGAGTGTGTGTGAGTGAGTGAATCGGTGTGTTTGAGTGAGTGTGTTTGAGTGAGTCTGTGTGAGTGAGTGAGTTTGTGTGAGTGAGTGAATCTGTGTGAGTGAGTGCATCTGTGTTAGTGAGTGAGTCTCTATGAGTGAGTGAGTTTGTGTGAGTGAGTGAATCTGTGTCAATGAGTGAGTCTGTGTGAGTGAGTCTATGTGAGGAGTGAGTCTGTGTGAGTGAGTGAGTCTGTAGGAGTGAGTGAATCTGCATGAGTGAGTGAGTCTGTGTGAGTGAGTGAGTCTGTGTGAGAGAGTGTGTGTGGTGAGTGAGTGTGTGTGAGTGAGTAAGTCTGTGTGAGTGAGTGAGTCTGTGTGAGTGAGTGAGTCTGTGTCAGTGATTGAATCTGTGTGAGTGAGTGAGTCTGTGTGTCTGAGTTTGTGTGAGTGAGTGAGTCTGTGTGAGTGAGTGAATCTGTGTATTTGAGTGAGTCTGTGTGAGTGAGTGAATCTCTGAGAGTGAGTGAGTTTGTGGGAGTGAGTGAGCGTGTGTGAGTGAGTGAGTCTGTGTGAGTAAGTGAGTCTTTGTGTGTGAGTGAGTCTGTGTGAGTGACTGAGTCTGTGTGTATGAGTGAGTTTCTGTGAGTGAGTGAGTCTGTATGAGTGAGTGTGTCTGTGTGAGTGAGTGAGTTTGAGTAAGTGAGTGAGTCTGTGTGATTGAGTGAGTGTGTGTGAGTGAGTAAGTTTGTATGAGTGATTGAGTCCGTGTGAGGTAGTGTGTGTGTGTGAGTGAGTTTGTGCCAGTGAGTGAGTCTGTGTGAGTGAGTGAGTTTGTGTGAGTGAGCGAGTCCGTGTGACTGAGTGAGTCTGTGTGAGTGAGTGTGTGTGAGTGACAGTCTGTGTGAGTAAGTGAGTGTGTGTGAGTGAGTGAGTTTGTCTGCGTGTTTGAGTCTGTGTGAGTGAGTGAGTCTGTGTGAGTGAGTGAGTGAATCTGTGTGAGTGAGTCTGTGTGAGTGAGTGAGTGTGTGAGTGAGTGAGTCTGTGTGAGTGAGTGAATCTGTGTGAGTGAGTGATTCTGTGTGAGTGAGTGAGTCTGTATTATTGAGTGAGTCTGTGTGAGTGATTGAATCTGTGTGAGTGAGTGTATGTGTGTGAATAAGTGAGTCTGTGTGAGTGAGTTTGTGTGAGTGAGTGAGTCTGTGTGAGTGAGTGAGTGTGTGTGAGTGAGTGAGTTTGTGTGAGTGAGTGTGTGTGAGTAGGCTAATCTGTATGAGTGAGTGAATCTGTGCGAGTGAGTTAGTCTGTGTGATTGAGTGAGTCTGTGTGAGTGATTGAGTCTGTGTGATTGAGAGAGTTTGTGTGAGTGAGTGAGTCTGTGTGAGTGAGTGAATCTGTATAAGTGAGTGAGTCTGTGTGAGTGAGTCTGTGTGTGTGAATGAGTCTGTGTGAGTGATTTAGTCAGTGTGTTTGAGTGAGTTTCTGTGAGTGAGTGAGTCTGCATGAGTGAATGAGTCTTTGTGAGTGAGTGAGTTTGTGTGAGTCAGTGAGTCTGTGTGATTGAGTGAGTCTGTGTGAGTGATTGAGTCTGTGTGATTGAGTGAGTCTGTGTGAGTGAGTGAGTCTGTGTGAGTGAGTGAATCTGTATAAGTGAGTGAGTCTGTGTGAGTGAGTCTGTGTGTGTGAATGAGTCTGTGTGAGTGATTTAGTCAGTGTGTTTGAGTGAGTTTCTGTGAGTGAGTGAGTCTGCATGAGTGAATGAGTCTTTGTGAGTGAGTGAGTTTGTGTGAGTCAGTGAGTCTGTGTGAGTGAGTGAGTGTGTGTGAGTGAGTGAGTCTGTGTGAGTGAGTGAGTTTGTGTGAGTGAGTCTGTGTGAGTGAGTGAATCTGTGTGAGTGAGTGTGTGTTTGTGGGTGATTGTGTATGAGTGAGTGAGTGTGTGTGAATGAGTGAGTGTGTGTGAGTGAGTGAATCTGAATGACTGAGTGGGTGTGTGTGAGCGAGTGAGTGAGTCACTGTGAGTGTGTGAGTCTGTGTGAGTGAGTGAGTCTGTGAGTGTGAGTGTGTGTGAGTGAGTGTTTGTGAGTGAGTGTGAGTGAGTGAGTGTGTGTTTGAGTGTGTGAGTCAGTGTGAGTGAGTGAGTCTGTGTGAGTGAGTGTGTGTGAGTGAGTGTGTGTGTGAGTGAATGAGACTGTGTGAGTGAGTGATTGAGTGATGGTGTGTGAGTGAGTATGTGTGAGTGAGTGAGTCTGTGTGAGTGAGTGAGTTTGTGTGAGTGATTTAGTCCGTGTGAGTGAGCGAGTCTGTGTGGGTGAGTGAATCTGTATGAGTGAGTGAGCCTGTGTGAGTTAGTTTGTGTGTGTGAGTGAGTTTCTGTGAGGGAGTGACTCTGCATGAGTGAGTGAGTCTGTGTGAGTGAGTGACTGATTCTGTGTGAGTGAGTGAATCTGTATTAGTGAGTGGGTTTGTGTGAGTGAATGTGTCTGTGAGAGGGGGTGAATCTGTATGAGTGAGTGAGTACGTGTGAGTGATTGAATCTGTGTGAGTGAGTG
Source organism: Carcharodon carcharias (assembly GCF_017639515.1). Classification (NCBI taxonomy): domain Eukaryota; kingdom Metazoa; phylum Chordata; class Chondrichthyes; order Lamniformes; family Lamnidae; genus Carcharodon; species Carcharodon carcharias. The sequence goes on along the minus strand of NC_054483.1, from coordinate 54,169,977 downwards.
AGTCTGTGTGAGCGAGTGTGTGTGTGTGAGTGTGTGTCAGTGAGTGAGTGTGTGTGTGAGTGAGTGAGTCTGTGTGAGTGAGTGAGTGAAACTCTGAGTGAGTCTGTGTGTGTGAGTGAGTGGGTTTGAGTGAATGAGTGAGTCTGTGTGAGTGAGTGAATCTCTGTGAGTGAGTGTGTGTGTGTGAGTGTGTGTGAGTGAGTGAGTGTGTGTGTGAGTGAGTGAGTCTGTGTGAGTGAGTGAGTATGTGTGAGTGAGTCTATGTGAGTTAGTGGGTGTGTGAGTGAGTGCATGTGAGTGAGTGTGTGTGAGTGAGTGAGTGAGTCTGTGTGAGTGAGTGATTCTGTGCGAGTGAGTGAGTCTCTATGAGTAAGTGAATTTGTGTGAGTGAGTGAATCTTTGTGAGTGAGTGAGTCTGTGTGAGTGAGTGAGTCTCTATGACGGAGTGAGTTTGTGTGAGTGAGTGAGAGTGTGAGTGAGTGAGTTTGTGTGAGTGAGTGTATCTGAGTGAGGGAATGAGTGTGTATGAGTGAGTGAGTTTGTGTGAGTGAGTGACTCTGTGTGAGTGAGTGAGTTTGTATGAGTGAGTGAATCTATATGAGTGAGTGAGTCTGTGTGAGTGAGTGTGTGTGAGTGAGTGAGTGTGTGTGAGTGAGTGCGTCTGTGTGAATGATTGAGTCTGTGTGAGTGAGTGAGTCTATGTGAGTTAGTGAGTGTGTATGACGGAGTGAGTCGGTGTGAGAGAGTGTGTGTGTAGTGAGTGAGTGTGTGTGAGTGAGTGAGTCTGTGTGATTGAGTGAGTCTGTGTGAGTGAGTGTGTGTGAGTGAGTGTGTGTGTGTGAGTGAGTGTGTGTGAGAGACTGTGTGTGAGTGAGTGAGTGTGTGTGAGTGAGTGAGTGAGTCTGTGTGAGTGAGCGTTGTGTGTGAGTGAGTGAGTCTGTGTGAGTGAGTGAGTGAGTGTATGTGAGTGAGTCTGTGTGAGTGAGTGAGTGTGTGTGTGAGTGAGTGTGTGTGAGTCTGTGTGAGTGAGTGAGTCTGTGTGAGTGAATTTGTGTGAGTGAGTGAGTCTGTGTGAGTGAGTGAATATGTATAAGTGAGTGAGTCTGTGTGAGTGAGCGTTGTGTGTGAGTGAGTGAGTCTGTGTGAGTGAGTGAGTGAGTGTATGTGAGTGAGTCTGTGTGAGTGAGTGAGTGTGTGTGTGAGTGAGTGTGTGTGAGTCTGTGTGAGTGAGTGAGTCTGTGTGAGTGAATTTGTGTGAGTGAGTGAGTCTGTGTGAGTGAGTGAATATGTATAAGTGAGTGAGTCTGTGTGAGTGAGTCTGTGTGTGTGAATGTGTCTGTGAGTGAGTTAGTGAGTGTGTGTGAGTGAGTTTGTGTGAATGAGTGAGTCAGTAGGAGTGAGTGAGTCTGTGTGAGTGAGTGAGTTTGTGTGCTTGAGTGACTCTGTGTGAGTGAGTGAATCTGTGTGAGTGAGTGAGTCTGTGTGTGAGTTTGTGTGAGTGAGTGAGTCTGTATGAGTGTGTGAATCTGTGTGAATGAGTGAGTCCGTGTGAGTGTGTGACTCTGTGTGAGTGAGAGAGTCTGTATGAGTGAGTGGGTTTGTGTGAGTGAGTGAGTCGGAATGATGAGTCAAAGTGTATGAGTGAGTGAGTTTCTGTGAGTGAGTGTGTCTGTGAGAGGGGGTGAATCTGTATGAGTGAGTGAGTTTGTGTGAGTGAGTGAATCTGTATGAGTGAGTGAGTCCGTGTGAGTGAGTGAGTTTGTGTGAGTGAGTAGTCTGTGTGAGTGAGTGAGTGAAACTGTGTGAGTGAGTCTGTGTGAGTGAGTGAGATTGTGTGAGTGAGTGAGTCTGTGTGAATGAGTGAATCTGTGTGAGTGAGTGAATCTGTGAGTGAGTGAATCTGTGTGAATGAGTGAATCTGTGTGTGTCAGTGAGTGTGTGTGAGTGAGTGAGTGTGTGTGAGTGAGTGAGTCTGTGTGATTGAATGAGTGTGAGTGAGTGAGTGAGTCTGTGTGAGTAAGTGAGTGTGTGTGATTGAGTGAGTTTGTGTGAGTGAGTGAGTTTGTGTGAGTGAGTGAGTCTGTGTGAGTGAGTGAGTGTGTGTGAGTGAGTGAACCTGTGTGAGTGAGTGATTGTATGGGAGTGAGGGAGTTTGTGGGAGTAAGTGAGTCTGTGTGAGTGAGTTAGTCTGTGTGAGTGAGTGAGTCCGCGTGAGTGAGTAAGTGTGTCTGAGTGAGCTTGTGTCAGTGAGTGAGTCTGTGTGAATGAGTGCGATTGTGTGAGTGAGCGAATTTGTGTGAGTGAGTGAGTCTGTGTGAGTGAGTGTGTGTGAGTGAGTGAGTTTGTGAGTGAGTGAGTTTGTGTGAGTGAGTCAGTATAAGTGAGTGAGTCTGTGTGAGTGAGTGAGTCTGTATGAGTGAGTGAGTTTGTGTGAGTGAGTCAGTATAAGTGAGTGAGTCTGTGTGAGTGAGTGAGTCTGTATGAGTGAGTGAGTTTGTGAGAGTGAGCGAGTCGGTGTGAGTGAGTGAGTTTGTGTGAGTGAGTGTGTCTGTGTGAATGAGTGAGTGTGTGTGAGTGAGTGAATCTCTGAGAGTGGGTGAGTTAGTGGGAGTGAGTGAGTTTGTGTGAGTGAGTGTGTCTGTGTGAGTGAGTGAGTCTCTATGAGTGAGTGAGTCTGTGTGAGTGAGTCTGTGTGAGTGAGTCTGTGTGTGTGAATGAGTCTGTGTGGGTGAGTGTGTATGAGTGAGTGTGTGTGTGTGAGTGTGTGTGAGTGAGTGAGTCTGTATGAGTGAGTGAGTCTGTGTGAGTGAGTGAGTTTGTGTGAGTGAGTGAGTCTGTGTGAGTGAGTGAATCTGTGTGAGTGAGTGAGTCTTTGTGGGTGAGTGTGTATGAGTGAGTGAGTGTGTGTGAGATGGTGAATGAGTGTGTGTGAGTGAATTTGTATGAGTGAGTGAGTGTGTGTGAGCGAGTGAGTCTGTGTGAGTGAGTGAGTCTGTGTGAGTGAGTGAGTATGTGAGAGTGAGTGTAAGTGAGTGAGTGTCTGTGATTGAGTGTGAGTGAGTGAGTGTGAGTGTGTGTGAGTGAGTGTTTGTGAGTGAGTGTGAGTGAGTGAGTGTGTGTTTGAGTGTGTGAGTCAGTGTGAGTGAGTGAGTCTGTGTGAGTGAGTGTGTGTGAGTGTGTGTGAGTGAGTGTGTGTGTGAGTGAGTGAGACTGTGTGAGTGAGTGAGTGATTGTGTGTGAGTGAGTCTGTGTGAGTGAGTGAGTTATTGTTAGTGAGTGAGGCTGTGTGAGTGAGTGAGTCTGTGTGAGTGAGTGAGTCTGTGTGAGTGAGTGAGTTTTTGTGAGTGAGTGAGTCTGTGTGAGTGAGTGAGTCTGTGTAAGTGAGTGAGTGTGTGTGAGAGAGTGAGTCTGTGTGAGTGAGTGAGTTTTGTTAGTGAGTGAGTCTGTGTGAGTCAGTTAGTCTGTGTGAGTGAGTGAGTCTGTGTGTGAGTGAGTTTTGTTAGTGAGTGAGTCTGTGTGAGTCAGTTAGTCTGAGTGAGTGAGTGAATCCGTGTGAGTGAGTGAGTGTGTGTGTGTCTGTGTCACTGAGTGAGTTTGTGTGAGTGAGTGAGTCTGTGTGAATGAGTTTGTGTGAGTGAGTGAGTCTGTGTGAGTGAGTGAGTCTGTGTGAGTGAGTGAGTTTGTGTTAGTGATTGAGTCTGTATGAGTGAGTGAGTCTGTGTGAGTGAGTGAATCTGTTTGAGTGAGTCTGTTTTGAGTGAGTGAGTTTGTGTTAGTGATTGAGTCTGTGTGAGTGAGTGAGTCTGTGTGAGTGAGTGAATCTGTTTGAGTGAGTCTGTTTTGAGTGAGTGAGTTTGTGTGAATGAGTGAGTCTGTATGAGTGAGTGAATCTGTGTGAGTGAGTGAATATGTGAGTGAGTGATCCTGTGTGAGTGAGTGAATCTGTATGTGTGAGTGAGTGTGTGTGAGTGAGTGAGTCTGTGTGAGTGAGTGAGTGTGTGTGAGTGAGTGTGTGTGAGTGAGTAGGTGTGTGTGAGTGAGTCTTTGTGAGTGAGTGAGTGTGTGTGAGTGAGTGAGTCTGTGTGAGTGAGTGAGTGTGTGTGAGTGAGTGTGTGTGTGAGTAGGTGTGTGTGAGTGAGTCTGTGTGAATCAGTGAGTCTGTGTGAGTGAGTGTGTGTGAGTGAGTCGGTGTGTGTGAGTGAGTCTGTGTGAGTGAGTGAGTGTGTGTGAGTGAGTGAATCTGTTTGAGTGAATCTGTTTTGAGTGAGTGAGTTTGTGTGAGTGAGTGAGTCTGTGTGAGTGAGTTTGTGTCAATGAGTGAGTCTGGGTGAGTGAGTGAGATTGTGTGAGTGAGCGAGTCTGTGTGAGTGAGTGAGTCTGTGTGAGTGAGTTTGTGTGAGTGAGTGAGTCTGTGTGAGTGAGTGAGTGTGTGTGAGTGAGTGAGTTTGTGTTAGTGATTGAGTCTGTGTGAGTGAGTGAGTCTGTGTGAGTGAGTGAATATGTTTGAGTGAGTCTGTTTTGAGTGAGTGAGTTTGTGTGAATGAGTGAGTCTGTATGAGTGAGTGAATCTGTGTGAGTGAGTGAATCGGTGAGTAAGTGAGTGTGTGTGAGTGAGTGAATCGGTGTGTTTGAGTGAGTGTGTTTGAGTGAGTCTGTGTGAGTGAGTGAGTTTGTGTGAGTGAGTGAATCTGTGTGAGTGAGTGCATCTGTGTTAGTGAGTGAGTCTCTATGAGTGAGTGAGTTTGTGTGAGTGAGTGAGTCGGTGTGAGTGAGTGAGTTTGTGTGAGTGAGTCTATGTGAGGAGTGAGTCTGTGTGAGTGAGTGAGTCTGTAGGAGTGAGTGAATCTGCATGAGTGAGTGAGTCTGTGTGAGTGAGTGAGTCTGTGTGAGAGAGTGTGTGTGGTGAGTGAGTGTGTGTGAGTGAGTGAGTCTGTGTGAGTGAGTGAGTCTGTGTGAGTGAGTGAGTCTGTGTCAGTGATTGAATCTGTGTGAGTGAGTGAGTCTGTGTGTCTGAGTTTGTGTGAGTGAGTGAGTCTGTGTGAGTGAGTGAATCTGTGTCAATGAGTGAGTCTGTGTGAGTGAGTGAATCTCTGAGAGTGAGTGAGTTTGTGGGAGTGAGTGAGCGTGTGTGAGTGAGTGAGTCTGTGTGAGTTAGTGAGTTTGTGTGAGTGAGTGAGTCTGTGTGAGTGAGTGAATCTCTGAGAGTGAGTGAGTTTGTGGGAGTGAGTGAGCGTGTGTGAGTGAGTGAGTTTGTGTGAGTGAGTGAGTCTGTGTCAGTGAGTGAATCTGTGTGAGTGAGTGAGTCTGTGTGTCTGAGTTTGTGTGAGTGAGTGAGTCTGTGTGAGTGAGTGAATCTGTGTATTTGAGTGAGTCTGTGTGAGTGAGTGAATCTCTGAGAGTGAGTGAGTTTGTGGGAGTGAGTGAGCGTGTGTGAGTGAGTGAGTCTGTGTGAGTAAGTGAGTCTTTGTGTATGAGTGAGTCTGTGTGAGTGACTGAGTCTGTGTGTATGAGTGAGTTTCTGTGAGTGAGTGAGTCTGTATGAGTGAGTGTGTCTGTGTGAGTGAGTGAGTTTGAGTAAGTGAGTGAGTCTGTGTGATTGAGTGAGTGTGTGTGAGTGAGTAAGTTTGTATGAGTGATTGAGTCCGTGTGAGGTAGTGTGTGTGTGTGAGTGAGTTTGTGCCAGTGAGTGAGTCTGTGTGAGTGAGTGAGTTTGTGTGAGTGAGCGAGTCCGTGTGACTGAGTGAGTCTGTGTGAGTGAGTGTGTGTGAGTGACAGTCTGTGTGAGTAAGTGAGTGTGTGTGAGTGAGTGAGTTTGTCTGCGTGTTTGAGTCTGTGTGAGTGAGTGAGTCTGTGTGAGTGAGTGAGTGAATCTGTGTGAGTGAGTCTGTGTGAGTGAGTGAGTGTGTGAGTGAGTGAGTCTGTGTGAGTGAGTGAATCTGTGTGAGTGAGTGATTCTGTGTGAGTGAGTGAGTCTGTATTATTGAGTGAGTCTGTGTGAGTGATTGAATCTGTGTGAGTGAGTGTATGTGTGTGAATAAGTGAGTCTGTGTGAGTGAGTTTGTGTGAGTGAGTGAGTCTGTGTGAGTGAGTGAGTGTGTGTGAGTGAGTGAGTTTGTGTGAGTGAGTGTGTGTGAGTAGGCTAATCTGTATGAGTGAGTGAATCTGTGCGAGTGAGTTAGTCTGTGTGATTGAGTGAGTCTGTGTGAGTGATTGAGTCTGTGTGATTGAGAGAGTTTGTGTGAGTGAGTGAGTCTGTGTGAGTGAGTGAATCTGTATAAGTGAGTGAGTCTGTGTGAGTGAGTCTGTGTGTGTGAATGAGTCTGTGTGAGTGATTTAGTCAGTGTGTTTGAGTGAGTTTCTGTGAGTGAGTGAGTCTGCATGAGTGAATGAGTCTTTGTGAGTGAGTGAGTTTGTGTGAGTCAGTGAGTCTGTGTGATTGAGTGAGTCTGTGTGAGTGATTGAGTCTGTGTGATTGAGTGAGTCTGTGTGAGTGAGTGAGTCTGTGTGAGTGAGTGAATCTGTATAAGTGAGTGAGTCTGTGTGAGTGAGTCTGTGTGTGTGAATGAGTCTGTGTGAGTGATTTAGTCAGTGTGTTTGAGTGAGTTTCTGTGAGTGAGTGAGTCTGCATGAGTGAATGAGTCTTTGTGAGTGAGTGAGTTTGTGTGAGTCAGTGAGTCTGTGTGAGTGAGTGAGTGTGTGTGAGTGAGTGAGTCTGTGTGAGTGAGTGAGTTTGTGTGAGTGAGTCTGTGTGAGTGAGTGAATCTGTGTGAGTGAGTGTGTGTTTGTGGGTGATTGTGTATGAGTGAGTGAGTGTGTGTGAATGAGTGAGTGTGTGTGAGTGAGTGAATCTGAATGACTGAGTGGGTGTGTGTGAGCGAGTGAGTGAGTCACTGTGAGTGTGTGAGTCTGTGTGAGTGAGTGAGTCTGTGAGTGTGAGTGTGTGTGAGTGAGTGTTTGTGAGTGAGTGTGAGTGAGTGAGTGTGTGTTTGAGTGTGTGAGTCAGTGTGAGTGAGTGAGTCTGTGTGAGTGAGTGTGTGTGAGTGAGTGTGTGTGTGAGTGAATGAGACTGTGTGAGTGAGTGATTGAGTGATGGTGTGTGAGTGAGTATGTGTGAGTGAGTGAGTCTGTGTGAGTGAGTGAGTTTGTGTGAGTGATTTAGTCCGTGTGAGTGAGCGAGTCTGTGTGGGTGAGTGAATCTGTATGAGTGAGTGAGCCTGTGTGAGTTAGTTTGTGTGTGTGAGTGAGTTTCTGTGAGGGAGTGACTCTGCATGAGTGAGTGAGTCTGTGTGAGTGAGTGACTGATTCTGTGTGAGTGAGTGAATCTGTATTAGTGAGTGGGTTTGTGTGAGTGAATGTGTCTGTGAGAGGGGGTGAATCTGTATGAGTGAGTGAGTACGTGTGAGTGATTGAATCTGTGTGAGTGAGTGAGTCTGTGTGAGCGAGTGTGTGTGTGTGAGTGTGTGTCAGTGAGTGAGTGTGTGTGTGAGTGAGTGAGTCTGTGTGAGTGAGTGAGTGAAACTCTGAGTGAGTCTGTGTGTGTGAGTGAGTGGGTTTGAGTGAATGAGTGAGTCTGTGTGAGTGAGTGAATCTCTGTGAGTGAGTGTGTGTGTGTGAGTGTGTGTGAGTGAGTGAGTGTGTGTGTGAGTGAGTGAGTCTGTGTGAGTGAGTGAGTATGTGTGAGTGAGTCTATGTGAGTTAGTGGGTGTGTGAGTGAGTGAGTGCATGTGAGTGAGTGTGTGTGAGTGAGTGAGTGAGTCTGTGTGAGTGAGTGATTCTGTGCGAGTGAGTGAGTCTCTATGAGTAAGTGAATTTGTGTGAGTGAGTGAATCTTTGTGAGTGAGTGAGTCTGTGTGAGTGAGTGAGTCTCTATGACGGAGTGAGTTTGTGTGAGTGAGTGAGAGTGTGAGTGAGTGAGTTTGTGTGAGTGAGTGTATCTGAGTGAGTGAATGAGTGTGTATGAGTGAGTGAGTTTGTGTGAGTGAGTGACTCTGTGTGAGTGAGTGAGTTTGTATGAGTGAGTGAATCTATATGAGTGAGTGAGTCTGTGTGAGTGAGTGTGTGTGAGTGAGTGAGTGTGTGTGAGTGAGTGCGTCTGTGTGAATGATTGAGTCTGTGTGAGTGAGTGAGTCTATGTGAGTTAGTGAGTGTGTATGACGGAGTGAGTCGGTGTGAGAGAGTGTGTGTGTAGTGAGTGAGTGTGTGTGAGTGAGTGAGTCTGTGTGATTGAGTGAGTCTGTGTGAGTGAGTGTGTGTGAGTGAGTGTGTGTGTGTGAGTGAGTGTGTGTGAGAGACTGTGTGTGAGTGAGTGAGTGTGTGTGAGTGAGTGAGTGAGTCTGTGTGAGTGAGCGTTGTGTGTGAGTGAGTGAGTCTGTGTGAGTGAGTGAGTGAGTGTATGTGAGTGAGTCTGTGTGAGTGAGTGAGTGTGTGTGTGAGTGAGTGTGTGTGAGTCTGTGTGAGTGAGTGAGTCTGTGTGAGTGAATTTGTGTGAGTGAGTGAGTCTGTGTGAGTGAGTGAATATGTATAAGTGAGTGAGTCTGTGTGAGTGAGCGTTGTGTGTGAGTGAGTGAGTCTGTGTGAGTGAGTGAGTGAGTGTATGTGAGTGAGTCTGTGTGAGTGAGTGAGTGTGTGTGTGAGTGAGTGTGTGTGAGTCTGTGTGAGTGAGTGAGTCTGTGTGAGTGAATTTGTGTGAGTGAGTGAGTCTGTGTGAGTGAGTGAATATGTATAAGTGAGTGAGTCTGTGTGAGTGAGTCTGTGTGTGTGAATGTGTCTGTGAGTGAGTTAGTGAGTGTGTGTGAGTGAGTTTGTGTGAATGAGTGAGTCAGTAGGAGTGAGTGAGTCTGTGTGAGTGAGTGAGTTTGTGTGCTTGAGTGACTCTGTGTGAGTGAGTGAATCTGTGTGAGTGAGTGAGTCTGTGTGTGAGTTTGTGTGAGTGAGTGAGTCTGTATGAGTGTGTGAATCTGTGTGAATGAGTGAGTCCGTGTGAGTGTGTGACTCTGTGTGAGTGAGAGAGTCTGTATGAGTGAGTGGGTTTGTGTGAGTGAGTGAGTCGGAATGATGAGTCAAAGTGTATGAGTGAGTGAGTTTCTGTGAGTGAGTGTGTCTGTGAGAGGGGGTGAATCTGTATGAGTGAGTGAGTTTGTGTGAGTGAGTGAATCTGTATGAGTGAGTGAGTCCGTGTGAGTGAGTGAGTTTGTGTGAGTGAGTAGTCTGTGTGAGTGAGTGAGTGAAACTGTGTGAGTGAGTCTGTGTGAGTGAGTGAGATTGTGTGAGTGAGTGAGTCTGTGTGAATGAGTGAATCTGTGTGAGTGAGTGAATCTGTGAGTGAGTGAATCTGTGTGAATGAGTGAATCTGTGTGTGTCAGTGAGTGTGTGTGAGTGAGTGAGTGTGTGTGAGTGAGTGAGTCTGTGTGATTGAATGAGTGTGAGTGAGTGAGTGAGTCTGTGTGAGTAAGTGAGTGTGTGTGATTGAGTGAGTTTGTGTGAGTGAGTGAGTTTGTGTGAGTGAGTGAGTCTGTGTGAGTGAGTGAGTGTGTGTGAGTGAGTGAACCTGTGTGAGTGAGTGATTGTATGGGAGTGAGGGAGTTTGTGGGAGTAAGTGAGTCTGTGTGAGTGAGTTAGTCTGTGTGAGTGAGTGAGTCCGCGTGAGTGAGTAAGTGTGTCTGAGTGAGCTTGTGTCAGTGAGTGAGTCTGTGTGAATGAGTGCGATTGTGTGAGTGAGCGAATTTGTGTGAGTGAGTGAGTCTGTGTGAGTGAGTGTGTGTGAGTGAGTGAGTTTGTGAGTGAGTGAGTTTGTGTGAGTGAGTCAGTATAAGTGAGTGAGTCTGTGTGAGTGAGTGAGTCTGTATGAGTGAGTGAGTTTGTGTGAGTGAGTCAGTATAAGTGAGTGAGTCTGTGTGAGTGAGTGAGTCTGTATGAGTGAGTGAGTTTGTGAGAGTGAGCGAGTCGGTGTGAGTGAGTGAGTTTGTGTGAGTGAGTGTGTCTGTGTGAATGAGTGAGTGTGTGTGAGTGAGTGAATCTCTGAGAGTGGGTGAGTTAGTGGGAGTGAGTGAGTTTGTGTGAGTGAGTGTGTCTGTGTGAGTGAGTGAGTCTCTATGAGTGAGTGAGTCTGTGTGAGTGAGTCTGTGTGAGTGAGTCTGTGTGTGTGAATGAGTCTGTGTGGGTGAGTGTGTATGAGTGAGTGTGTGTGTGTGAGTGTGTGTGAGTGAGTGAGTCTGTATGAGTGAGTGAGTCTGTGTGAGTGAGTGAGTTTGTGTGAGTGAGTGAGTCTGTGTGAGTGAGTGAATCTGTGTGAGTGAGTGAGTCTTTGTGGGTGAGTGTGTATGAGTGAGTGAGTGTGTGTGAGATGGTGAATGAGTGTGTGTGAGTGAATTTGTATGAGTGAGTGAGTGTGTGTGAGCGAGTGAGTCTGTGTGAGTGAGTGAGTCTGTGTGAGTGAGTGAGTATGTGAGAGTGAGTGTAAGTGAGTGAGTGTCTGTGATTGAGTGTGAGTGAGTGAGTGTGAGTGTGTGTGAGTGAGTGTTTGTGAGTGAGTGTGAGTGAGTGAGTGTGTGTTTGAGTGTGTGAGTCAGTGTGAGTGAGTGAGTCTGTGTGAGTGAGTGTGTGTGAGTGTGTGTGAGTGAGTGTGTGTGTGAGTGAGTGAGACTGTGTGAGTGAGTGAGTGATTGTGTGTGAGTGAGTCTGTGTGAGTGAGTGAGTTATTGTTAGTGAGTGAGGCTGTGTGAGTGAGTGAGTCTGTGTGAGTGAGTGAGTCTGTGTGAGTGAGTGAGTTTTTGTGAGTGAGTGAGTCTGTGTGAGTGAGTGAGTCTGTGTAAGTGAGTGAGTGTGTGTGAGAGAGTGAGTCTGTGTGAGTGAGTGAGTTTTGTTAGTGAGTGAGTCTGTGTGAGTCAGTTAGTCTGTGTGAGTGAGTGAGTCTGTGTGTGAGTGAGTTTTGTTAGTGAGTGAGTCTGTGTGAGTCAGTTAGTCTGAGTGAGTGAGTGAATCCGTGTGAGTGAGTGAGTGTGTGTGTGTCTGTGTCACTGAGTGAGTTTGTGTGAGTGAGTGAGTCTGTGTGAATGAGTTTGTGTGAGTGAGTGAGTCTGTGTGAGTGAGTGAGTCTGTGTGAGTGAGTGAATCTGTTTGAGTGAGTCTGTTTTGAGTGAGTGAGTTTGTGTTAGTGATTGAGTCTGTGTGAGTGAGTGAGTCTGTGTGAGTGAGTGAATCTGTTTGAGTGAGTCTGTTTTGAGTGAGTGAGTTTGTGTGAATGAGTGAGTCTGTATGAGTGAGTGAATCTGTGTGAGTGAGTGAATATGTGAGTGAGTGATCCTGTGTGAGTGAGTGAATCTGTATGTGTGAGTGAGTGTGTGTGAGTGAGTGAGTCTGTGTGAGTGAGTGAGTGTGTGTGAGTGAGTGTGTGTGAGTGAGTAGGTGTGTGTGAGTGAGTCTTTGTGAGTGAGTGAGTGTGTGTGAGTGAGTGAGTCTGTGTGAGTGAGTGAGTGTGTGTGAGTGAGTGTGTGTGTGAGTAGGTGTGTGTGAGTGAGTCTGTGTGAATCAGTGAGTCTGTGTGAGTGAGTGTGTGTGAGTGAGTCGGTGTGTGTGAGTGAGTCTGTGTGAGTGAGTGAGTGTGTGTGAGTGAGTGAATCTGTTTGAGTGAGTCTGTTTTGAGTGAGTGAGTTTGTGTGAGTGAGTGAGTCTGTGTGAGTGAGTTTGTGTCAATGAGTGAGTCTGGGTGAGTGAGTGAGATTGTGTGAGTGAGCGAGTCTGTGTGAGTGAGTGAGTCTGTGTGAGTGAGTTTGTGTGAGTGAGTGAGTCTGTGTGAGTGAGTGAGTGTGTGTGAGTGAGTGAGTTTGTGTTAGTGATTGAGTCTGTGTGAGTGAGTGAGTCTGTGTGAGTGAGTGAATATGTTTGAGTGAGTCTGTTTTGAGTGAGTGAGTTTGTGTGAATGAGTGAGTCTGTATGAGTGAGTGAATCTGTGTGAGTGAGTGAATCGGTGAGTAAGTGAGTGTGTGTGAGTGAGTGAATCGGTGTGTTTGAGTGAGTGTGTTTGAGTGAGTCTGTGTGAGTGAGTGAGTTTGTGTGAGTGAGTGAATCTGTGTGAGTGAGTGCATCTGTGTTAGTGAGTGAGTCTCTATGAGTGAGTGAGTTTGTGTGAGTGAGTGAGTCGGTGTGAGTGAGTGAGTTTGTGTGAGTGAGTCTATGTGAGGAGTGAGTCTGTGTGAGTGAGTGAGTCTGTAGGAGTGAGTGAATCTGCATGAGTGAGTGAGTCTGTGTGAGTGAGTGAGTCTGTGTGAGAGAGTGTGTGTGGTGAGTGAGTGTGTGTGAGTGAGTGAGTCTGTGTGAGTGAGTGAGTCTGTGTGAGTGAGTGAGTCTGTGTCAGTGATTGAATCTGTGTGAGTGAGTGAGTCTGTGTGTCTGAGTTTGTGTGAGTGAGTGAGTCTGTGTGAGTGAGTGAATCTGTGTCAATGAGTGAGTCTGTGTGAGTGAGTGAATCTCTGAGAGTGAGTGAGTTTGTGGGAGTGAGTGAGCGTGTGTGAGTGAGTGAGTCTGTGTGAGTTAGTGAGTTTGTGTGAGTGAGTGAGTCTGTGTGAGTGAGTGAATCTCTGAGAGTGAGTGAGTTTGTGGGAGTGAGTGAGCGTGTGTGAGTGAGTGAGTTTGTGTGAGTGAGTGAGTCTGTGTCAGTGAGTGAATCTGTGTGAGTGAGTGAGTCTGTGTGTCTGAGTTTGTGTGAGTGAGTGAGTCTGTGTGAGTGAGTGAATCTGTGTATTTGAGTGAGTCTGTGTGAGTGAGTGAATCTCTGAGAGTGAGTGAGTTTGTGGGAGTGAGTGAGCGTGTGTGAGTGAGTGAGTCTGTGTGAGTAAGTGAGTCTTTGTGTATGAGTGAGTCTGTGTGAGTGACTGAGTCTGTGTGTATGAGTGAGTTTCTGTGAGTGAGTGAGTCTGTATGAGTGAGTGTGTCTGTGTGAGTGAGTGAGTTTGAGTAAGTGAGTGAGTCTGTGTGATTGAGTGAGTGTGTGTGAGTGAGTAAGTTTGTATGAGTGATTGAGTCCGTGTGAGGTAGTGTGTGTGTGTGAGTGAGTTTGTGCCAGTGAGTGAGTCTGTGTGAGTGAGTGAGTTTGTGTGAGTGAGCGAGTCCGTGTGACTGAGTGAGTCTGTGTGAGTGAGTGTGTGTGAGTGACAGTCTGTGTGAGTAAGTGAGTGTGTGTGAGTGAGTGAGTTTGTCTGCGTGTTTGAGTCTGTGTGAGTGAGTGAGTCTGTGTGAGTGAGTGAGTGAATCTGTGTGAGTGAGTCTGTGTGAGTGAGTGAGTGTGTGAGTGAGTGAGTCTGTGTGAGTGAGTGAATCTGTGTGAGTGAGTGATTCTGTGTGAGTGAGTGAGTCTGTATTATTGAGTGAGTCTGTGTGAGTGATTGAATCTGTGTGAGTGAGTGTATGTGTGTGAATAAGTGAGTCTGTGTGAGTGAGTTTGTGTGAGTGAGTGAGTCTGTGTGAGTGAGTGAGTGTGTGTGAGTGAGTGAGTTTGTGTGAGTGAGTGTGTGTGAGTAGGCTAATCTGTATGAGTGAGTGAATCTGTGCGAGTGAGTTAGTCTGTGTGATTGAGTGAGTCTGTGTGAGTGATTGAGTCTGTGTGATTGAGAGAGTTTGTGTGAGTGAGTGAGTCTGTGTGAGTGAGTGAATCTGTATAAGTGAGTGAGTCTGTGTGAGTGAGTCTGTGTGTGTGAATGAGTCTGTGTGAGTGATTTAGTCAGTGTGTTTGAGTGAGTTTCTGTGAGTGAGTGAGTCTGCATGAGTGAATGAGTCTTTGTGAGTGAGTGAGTTTGTGTGAGTCAGTGAGTCTGTGTGATTGAGTGAGTCTGTGTGAGTGATTGAGTCTGTGTGATTGAGTGAGTCTGTGTGAGTGAGTGAGTCTGTGTGAGTGAGTGAATCTGTATAAGTGAGTGAGTCTGTGTGAGTGAGTCTGTGTGTGTGAATGAGTCTGTGTGAGTGATTTAGTCAGTGTGTTTGAGTGAGTTTCTGTGAGTGAGTGAGTCTGCATGAGTGAATGAGTCTTTGTGAGTGAGTGAGTTTGTGTGAGTCAGTGAGTCTGTGTGAGTGAGTGAGTGTGTGTGAGTGAGTGAGTCTGTGTGAGTGAGTGAGTTTGTGTGAGTGAGTCTGTGTGAGTGAGTGAATCTGTGTGAGTGAGTGTGTGTTTGTGGGTGATTGTGTATGAGTGAGTGAGTGTGTGTGAATGAGTGAGTGTGTGTGAGTGAGTGAATCTGAATGACTGAGTGGGTGTGTGTGAGCGAGTGAGTGAGTCACTGTGAGTGTGTGAGTCTGTGTGAGTGAGTGAGTCTGTGAGTGTGAGTGTGTGTGAGTGAGTGTTTGTGAGTGAGTGTGAGTGAGTGAGTGTGTGTTTGAGTGTGTGAGTCAGTGTGAGTGAGTGAGTCTGTGTGAGTGAGTGTGTGTGAGTGAGTGTGTGTGTGAGTGAATGAGACTGTGTGAGTGAGTGATTGAGTGATGGTGTGTGAGTGAGTATGTGTGAGTGAGTGAGTCTGTGTGAGTGAGTGAGTTTGTGTGAGTGATTTAGTCCGTGTGAGTGAGCGAGTCTGTGTGGGTGAGTGAATCTGTATGAGTGAGTGAGCCTGTGTGAGTTAGTTTGTGTGTGTGAGTGAGTTTCTGTGAGGGAGTGACTCTGCATGAGTGAGTGAGTCTGTGTGAGTGAGTGACTGATTCTGTGTGAGTGAGTGAATCTGTATTAGTGAGTGGGTTTGTGTGAGTGAATGTGTCTGTGAGAGGGGGTGAATCTGTATGAGTGAGTGAGTACGTGTGAGTGATTGAATCTGTGTGAGTGAGTGAGTCTGTGTGAGCGAGTGTGTGTGTGTGAGTGTGTGTCAGTGAGTGAGTGTGTGTGTGAGTGAGTGAGTCTGTGTGAGTGAGTGAGTGAAACTCTGAGTGAGTCTGTGTGTGTGAGTGAGTGGGTTTGAGTGAATGAGTGAGTCTGTGTGAGTGAGTGAATCTCTGTGAGTGAGTGTGTGTGTGTGAGTGTGTGTGAGTGAGTGAGTGTGTGTGTGAGTGAGTGAGTCTGTGTGAGTGAGTGAGTATGTGTGAGTGAGTCTATGTGAGTTAGTGGGTGTGTGAGTGAGTGAGTGCATGTGAGTGAGTGTGTGTGAGTGAGTGAGTGAGTCTGTGTGAGTGAGTGATTCTGTGCGAGTGAGTGAGTCTCTATGAGTAAGTGAATTTGTGTGAGTGAGTGAATCTTTGTGAGTGAGTGAGTCTGTGTGAGTGAGTGAGTCTCTATGACGGAGTGAGTTTGTGTGAGTGAGTGAGAGTGTGAGTGAGTGAGTTTGTGTGAGTGAGTGTATCTGAGTGAGTGAATGAGTGTGTATGAGTGAGTGAGTTTGTGTGAGTGAGTGACTCTGTGTGAGTGAGTGAGTTTGTATGAGTGAGTGAATCTATATGAGTGAGTGAGTCTGTGTGAGTGAGTGTGTGTGAGTGAGTGAGTGTGTGTGAGTGAGTGAGTCTGTGTGAATGATTGAGTCTGTGTGAGTGAGTGAGTCTATGTGAGTTAGTGAGTGTGTATGACGGAGTGAGTCGGTGTGAGAGAGTGTGTGTGTAGTGAGTGAGTGTGTGTGAGTGAGTGAGTCTGTGTGATTGAGTGAGTCTGTGTGAGTGAGTGTGTGTGAGTGAGTGTGTGTGTGTGAGTGAGTGTGTGTGAGAGACTGTGTGTGAGTGAGTGAGTGTGTGTGAGTGAGTGAGTGAGTCTGTGTGAGTGAGCGTTGTGTGTGAGTGAGTGAGTCTGTGTGAGTGAGTGAGTGAGTGTATGTGAGTGAGTCTGTGTGAGTGAGTGAGTGTGTGTGTGAGTGTGTGTGTGTGAGTCTGTGTGAGTGAGTGAGTCTGTGTGAGTGAATTTGTGTGAGTGAGTGAGTCTGTGTGAGTGAGTGAATATGTATAAGTGAGTGAGTCTGTGTGAGTGAGTCTGTGTGTGTGAATGTGTCTGTGAGTGAGTTAGTGAGTGTGTGTGAGTGAGTTTGTGTGAATGAGTGAGTCAGTAGGAGTGAGTGAGTCTGTGTGAGTGAGTGAGTTTGTGTGCTTGAGTGACTCTGTGTGAGTGAGTGAATCTGTGTGAGTGAGTGAGTCTGTGTGTGAGTTTGTGTGAGTGAGTGAGTCTGTATGAGTGTGTGAATCTGTGTGAATGAGTGAGTCCGTGTGAGTGTGTGACTCTGTGTGAGTGAGAGAGTCTGTATGAGTGAGTGGGTTTGTGTGAGTGAGTGAGTCGGAATGATGAGTCAAAGTGTATGAGTGAGTGAGTTTCTGTGAGTGAGTGTGTCTGTGAGAGGGGGTGAATCTGTATGAGTGAGTGAGTTTGTGTGAGTGAGTGAATCTGTATGAGTGAGTGAGTCCGTGTGAGTGAGTGAGTTTGTGTGAGTGAGTAGTCTGTGTGAGTGAGTGAGTGAAACTGTGTGAGTGAGTCTGTGTGAGTGAGTGAGTTTCTGTGAGTGAGTGTGTCTGTGAGAGGGGGTGAATCTGTATGAGTGAGTGAGTTTGTGTGAGTGAGTGAATCTGTATGAGTGAGTGAGTCCGTGTGAGTGAGTGAGTTTGTGTGAGTGAGTAGTCTGTGTGAGTGAGTGAGTGAAACTGTGTGAGTGAGTCTGTGTGAGTGAGTGAGATTGTGTGAGTGAGTGAGTCTGTGTGAATGAGTGAATCTGTGTGAGTGAGTGAATCTGTGAGTGAGTGAATCTGTGTGATTGAGTGAATCTGTGTGTGTCAGTGAGTGTGTGTGAGTGAGTGAGTGTGTGTGAGTGAGTGAGTCTGTGTGATTGAATGAGTGTGAGTGAGTGAGTGAGTCTGTGTGAGTAAGTGAGTGTGTGTGATTGAGTGAGTTTGTGTGAGTGAGTGAGTTTGTGTGAGTGAGTGAGTCTGTGTGAGTGAGTGAGTGTGTGTGAGTGAGTGAACCTGTGTGAGTGAGTGATTGTATGGGAGTGAGGGAGTTTGTGGGAGTAAGTGAGTCTGTGTGAGTGAGTTAGTCTGTGTGAGTGAGTGAGTCCGCGTGAGTGAGTAAGTGTGTCTGAGTGAGCTTGTGTCAGTGAGTGAGTCTGTGTGAATGAGTGCGATTGTGTGAGTGAGCGAATTTGTGTGAGTGAGTGAGTCTGTGTGAGTGAGTGTGTGTGAGTGAGTGAGTTTGTGAGTGAGTGAGTTTGTGTGAGTGAGTCAGTATAAGTGAGTGAGTCTGTGTGAGTGAGTGAGTCTGTATGAGTGAGTGAGTTTGTGTGAGTGAGTCAGTATAAGTGAGTGAGTCTGTGTGAGTGAGTGAGTCTGTATGAGTGAGTGAGTTTGTGAGAGTGAGCGAGTCGGTGTGAGTGAGTGAGTTTGTGTGAGTGAGTGTGTCTGTGTGAATGAGTGAGTGTGTGTGAGTGAGTGAATCTCTGAGAGTGGGTGAGTTAGTGGGAGTGAGTGAGTTTGTGTGAGTGAGTGTGTCTGTGTGAGTGAGTGAGTCTCTATGAGTGAGTGAGTCTGTGTGAGTGAGTCTGTGTGAGTGAGTCTGTGTGTGTGAATGAGTCTGTGTGGGTGAGTGTGTATGAGTGAGTGTGTGTGTGTGAGTGTGTGTGAGTGAGTGAGTCTGTATGAGTGAGTGAGTCTGTGTGAGTGAGTGAGTTTGTGTGAGTGAGTGAGTCTGTGTGAGTGAGTGAATCTGTGTGAGTGAGTGAGTCTTTGTGGGTGAGTGTGTATGAGTGAGTGAGTGTGTGTGAGATGGTGAATGAGTGTGTGTGAGTGAATTTGTATGAGTGAGTGAGTGTGTGTGAGCGAGTGAGTCTGTGTGAGTGAGTGAGTCTGTGTGAGTGAGTGAGTATGTGAGAGTGAGTGTAAGTGAGTGAGTGTCTGTGATTGAGTGTGAGTGAGTGAGTGTGAGTGTGTGTGAGTGAGTGTTTGTGAGTGAGTGTGAGTGAGTGTGTGTTTGAGTGTGTGAGTCAGTGTGAGTGAGTGAGTCTGTGTGAGTGAGTGTGTGTGAGTGTGTGTGAGTGAGTGTGTGTGTGAGTGAGTGAGACTGTGTGAGTGAGTGAGTGATTGTGTGTGAGTGAGTCTGTGTGAGTGAGTGAGTTATTGTTAGTGAGTGAGGCTGTGTGAGTGAGTGAGTCTGTGTGAGTGAGTGAGTCTGTGTGAGTGAGTGAGTTTTTGTGAGTGAGTGAGTCTGTGTGAGTGAGTGAGTCTGTGTAAGTGAGTGAGTGTGTGTGAGAGAGTGAGTCTGTGTGAGTGAGTGAGTTTTGTTAGTGAGTGAGTCTGTGTGAGTCAGTTAGTCTGTGTGAGTGAGTGAGTCTGTGTGTGAGTGAGTTTTGTTAGTGAGTGAGTCTGTGTGAGTCAGTTAGTCTGAGTGAGTGAGTGAATCCGTGTGAGTGAGTGAGTGTGTGTGTGTCTGTGTCACTGAGTGAGTTTGTGTGAGTGAGTGAGTCTGTGTGAATGAGTTTGTGTGAGTGAGTGAGTCTGTGTGAGTGAGTGAGTCTGTTTTGAGTGAGTGAGTTTGTGTTAGTGATTGAGTCTGTGTGAGTGAGTGAGTCTGTGTGAGTGAGTGAATCTGTTTGAGTGAGTCTGTTTTGAGTGAGTGAGTTTGTGTGAATGAGTGAGTCTGTATGAGTGAGTGAATCTGTGTGAGTGAGTGAATATGTGAGTGAGTGATCCTGTGTGAGTGAGTGAATCTGTATGTGTGAGTGAGTGTGTGTGAGTGAGTGAGTCTGTGTGAGTGAGTGAGTGTGTGTGAGTGAGTGTGTGTGAGTGAGTAGGTGTGTGTGAGTGAGTCTTTGTGAGTGAGTGTGTGTGTGTGAGTGAGTGTGTGTGAGTGAGTAGGTGTGTGTGAGTGAGTCTTTGTGAGTGAGTGAGTGTGTGTGAGTGAGTGAGTGTGTGCGAGTGAGTGTGTATGTGAGTAGGTGTGTGTGAGTGAGTGTGTGTGAGTGAGTGAGTCTGTGTGAGTGAGTGAGTCTGTGTGAGTGAGTGCGTGTGAGTGAGTGAGTGTGTGTGCGTGAGTGAGTCTTTGTGAGTGATTGAGTCTGTGTGAGTGAGTGAATCTGTGTGATTGAGTCTGTGTCAGTGAGTGATTTTGTGTGAGTGAGTGAGTCTGTGTGAGTGAGTGAATCTGTGTGAGTGAGTGAATCTGTGAGTGAGTGAGCCTGTGTGAGTGAGTGAATCTGTGTGTGTGACTGAGTGTGTGTAAGTGAGTGAGTCTGTGTGAGTGAGTGATTTTGTGTGAGTGAGTGAATCTGTGTAAGTGAGTGCATCTGTGTGAGTGAGTGAGTCTCTATGAGTGAGTGAGTTTGTGTGAGTGAGTGAGTCTGTGTGAGTGAGTGAGTCTCTATGTTTGAGGGAGTCTGTGTGAGTGAGTGAGTCTGTACGAGTGAGTGAATCTGTATGAGTGAGTGAGTCTGTGTGAAAGAGTGAGTCTGTACGAGTGAGTGAATCTGTATGAGTGAGTGAGTCTGTTTGAGAGTGAGTGTGTGTGAGTGATGGATTTTGTGTGAGTGAGTGATTCTGTATGAGTGAGTGAATCTGTATGAGTGACTGACTCTGTGTGAGTGAGTGAGTGTGAGTGACTCAGTCTGTGTGAGTAATTGAGTGTGTGTGATTGAGTGAGTTTGTGTGAGTGAGTGATTTTGTGAGTGAATGAGTCTGTGTGAGTGATTGAGTGCGTGTGAGTGAGTGAGCCTGTGTGAGTGAGTGAGTGTGTGTGAGTGAGGGAGTTTGTGTGAGTGAGTGAGTCTGTGTGAGTGAGTGAGTCTGTGTGAGTGAGTGAATCTCTGTGAGTGAGTGAGTCTGTGTGAGTGAGTGAGTTTTCTAAGTGAGTGAGGCTGTGTGAGTGAGTGAGTCTGTGTGAGTGATTGAGTTTTTGTGAGTGAGTGAGTCTGTGTGAGTGAGTGAGTGTGAGTGAGTGAGTCAGTGTGTGTAAGTGAGTCCGTGTGAGTGAGATAGTGTGTGCGACTGACTTTGTGTCAGTGAGTGAGTCTGTGTGAGTGAGTGAGACTGTGTGAGTGAGTGTGTGTGAGTGAGTGAGTCTGTGTGAGTGAGTGAGTGTGTGTGAGTCAGTGAGATTGTGTGAGTCATTGAGTCTGTGTCAGTGAATGAGTCTGTGTGAGTGAGAGAATCTGTGTGAGTGAGTCTGTGTGAGTGAGTGAGTTTGTGTGATTGAGTGAGTCTGTGTGAGTGAGTGAATCTGTGTGAGTGAAGTGAATCTGTGAGTGAGTGAGTCTGTGTGAGAGTGAATCCGTATGAGTGATTGATTGTGTTTGTGAGTGAGTGAGTCTGTGTGAGTGAGTGAGTGTGTGTGAGTGAGTTAGCTTGTGTGAGTGAGTGAGTGTGCGTGAGTGAGTGAGTCTGTGTGAGTGAGTGAGTCTGTGTGATTAAGTTTGTGTGAGTGAGTGTGTGTGAGTGAGTGAGTTTGTGTGAGTGAGTGAGTGTGTGTGAGTGAGTGAGTTTGTGTGAGTGAGTGAGTGTGTGTGAGTAGGCTAATCTGTATGAGCGAGTGAATCTGTGCGAGTGAGTTAGTCTGTGTGATTGAGTGAGTCTGTGTGAGTGATTGAGTCTGTGTGATTGAGTGAGTCTGTGTGAGTGAGTGAGTCTGTGTGAGTGAGTGAATCTGTATAAGTGAGTGAGTCTGTGTGAGTGAGTCTGTGTGTGTGAATGAGTCTGTGTGAGTGATTTAGTCAGTGTGTTTGAGTGAGTTTCTGTGAGTGAGTGAGTCTGCATGAGTGAATGAGTCTTTGTGAGTGAGTGAGTTTGTGTGAGTCAGTGAGTCTGTGTGAGTGAGTGAGTGTGTGTGAGTGAGTGAGTCTGTGTGAGTGAGTGAGTTTGTGTGAGTGAGTCTGTGTGAGTGAGTGAATCTGTGTGAGTGAGTGTGTGTTTGTGGGTGATTGTGTATGAGTGAGTGAGTGTGTGTGAATGAGTGAGTGTGTGTGAGTGAGTGAATCTGAATGACTGAGTGGGTGTGTGTGAGCGAGTGAGTGAGTCACTGTGAGTGTGTGAGTCAGTGTGAGTGAGTGAGTCTGTGTGAGTGAGTGTGTGTGAGTGAGTGTGTGTGTGAGTGAGTGAGACTGTGTGAGTGAGTGATTGAGTGATTGTGTGTGAGTGAGTATGTGTGAGTGAGTGAGTCTGTGTGAGTGAGTGAGTTTGTGTGAGTGATTTAGTCCGTGTGAGTGAGCGAGTCTGTGTGGGTGAGTGAATCTGTATGAGTGAGTGAGCCTGTGTGAGTTAGTTTGTGTGTGTGAGTGAGTTTCTGTGAGGGAGTGACTCTGCATGAGTGAGTGAGTGTGTGTGAGTGAGTGAGCTTGTGTGAGTGAGTGAGTCTGTGTGAGTGAGTGAGTCTGTATGAGTGAGTGAGTCTGTGTGAGTGAGTGAATCTGTGTGAGTGAGTGAGTCTTTGTGGGTGAGTGTGTATGAGTGAGTGAGTGTGTGTGAGATGGTGAATGAGTGTGTGTGAGTGAATTTGTATGAGTGAGTGAGTGTGTGTGAGCGAGTGAGTGAGTCTGTGTGAGTGAGTCTGTGTGAGTGAGTGAGTATGTGAGAGTGAGTGTATGTGAGTGAGTGTCTGTGATTGAGTGTGAGTGAGTGAGTGTGAGTGTGTGTGAGTGAGTGTTTGTGAGTGAGTGTGAGTAAGTGAGTGTGTGTTTGAGTGTGTGAGTCAGTGTGAGTGAGTGAGTCTGTGTGAGTGAGTGTGTGTGAGTGAGTGTGTGTGTGAGTGAGTGAGACTGTGTGAGTGAGTGAGTGATTGTGTGTGAGTGAGTCTGTGTGAGTGAGTGAGTTATTGTTAGTGAGTGAGGCTGTGTGAGTGAGTGAGTCTGTGTGAGTGAGTGAGTCTGTGTGAGTGAGTGAGTTTTTGTGAGTGAGTGAGTCTGTGTGAGTGAGTGAGTCTGTGTAAGTGAGTGAGTGTGTGTGAGAGAGTGAGTCTGTGTGAGTGAGTGAGTTTTGTTAGTGAGTGAGTCTGTGTGAGTCAGTTAGTCTGTGTGAGTGAGTGAGTCTGTGTGTGAGTGAGTTTTGTTAGTGAGTGAGTCTGTGTGAGTCAGTTAGTCTGTGTGAGTGAGTGAATCCGTGTGAGTGAGTGAGTGTGTGTGAGTGTGTCTGTGTCACTGAGTGAGTTTGTGTGAGTGAGTGAGTTTGTGTGAGTGAGCGAGACTGTGTAAGTGAGTGAGTCTGTGTGAGTGTGTGTGTGTGAGTGAGTGAGTCTGAGTGAATGAGTGATTGTGTGTGAGTGAGCGAGTTTGTGTGAGTGATTGAGTCTGTGTTGGTGAGTGAGTCTGTGTGAGTGAGTGAGTTTGTGTGAGTGAGTGAGTCTGTGTGAGTGAGTGATTCTGTGTGAGTGAGTGATTCTGTGATTGAGTGAGTCTGTGTGAGTGAGTGAATCTGTGTGTGAGTGAGTCTGTGTGAGTGAGTGAGTCTGTGTGAGTGAGTGAGTTTTTGTACGATAGTGAGGCTGTGTGAGTGATTGAGTCTTTGTGAGTGAATGAGTTTTTGTGAGTGAGTGAGTGTGTGTGAGTGAGTTAGTCTGTGTGAGTGACTGAGTCTGTGTGAGTGAGTGAGTGTGTGTGAGTGAGTAGGTGCGTGTGAGTGAGTGAGTCCGTGTGAGTGAGCGATTTTGTGTGAGTGATTGAGTCTGTGTTGGTGAGTGAGTCTGTGTGAGTGAGTGAGTTTGTGTGAGTGAGTGAGTCTGTGTGAGTGAGTGATTCTGTATGAGTGAGTGATTCTGTGAGTGAGTGAGTCTGTGTGAGAGAGTGAATCTGTGTGTGAGTGAGTCTGTGTGAGTGGGTGAGTCTGTGTGAAGAGTGAGTTTTTGTAAGATAGTGAGGCTGTGTGAGTGACTAAGTCTGTGTGAGTGAGTGAGTTTTTGTGAGTGAGTGAGTCTGTGTGAGTGATTGAGTCTGTGTGAGTGAGTGTGTGTGAGTGAATGAATCTGTTTGAGTGAGTCTGTTTTGAGTGAGTGAGTTTGTGTGAATGAGTGAGTCTGTGTGAGTGAGTTTCTGTCAATGAGTGAGTCTGTGTGAGTGAGTGAGATTGTGTGAGTGAGCGAGTCTGTGTGAGTGAGTGAGTCTGTGTGAGTGAGTTTGTGTGAGTGAGTGAGTCTGTGTGAGTGAGTGAGTGTGTGTGAGTGAGTGAGTTTGTGTTAGTGATTGAGTCTGTGTGAGTGAGTGAGTCTGTGTGAGTGAGTGAATCTGTTTGAGTGAGTCTGTTTTGAGTGAGTGAGTTTGTGTGAATGAGTGAGTCTGTATGAGTGAGTGAATCTGTGTGAGTGAGTGAATATGTGAGTGAGTGATCCTGTGTGAGTGAGTGAATCTGTATGTGTGAGTGAGTGTGTGTGAGTGAGTGAGTCTGTGTGAGTGAGTGAGTGTGTGTGAGTGAGTGTGTGTGAGTGAGTAGGTGTGTGTGAGTGAGTCTTTGTGAGTGAGTGAGTGTGTGTGAGTGAGTGAGTCTGTGTGAGTGAGTGAGTCTGTGTGAGTGAGTTTGTGTGAGTGAGTGAGTCTGTGTGAGTGAGTGAGTGTGTGTGAGTGAGTGAGTTTGTGTTAGTGATTGAGTCTGTGTGAGTGAGTGAGTCTGTGTGAGTGAGTGAATATGTTTGAGTGAGTCTGTTTTGAGTGAGTGAGTTTGTGTGAATGAGTGAGTCTGTATGAGTGAGTGAATCTGTGTGAGTGAGTGAATCGGTGAGTAAGTGAGTGTGTGTGAGTGAGTGAATCGGTGTGTTTGAGTGAGTGTGTTTGAGTGAGTCTGTGTGAGTGAGTGAGTTTGTGTGAGTGAGTGAATCTGTGTGAGTGAGTGCATCTGTGTTAGTGAGTGAGTCTCTATGAGTGAGTGAGTTTGTGTGAGTGAGTGAGTCGGTGTGAGTGAGTGAGTTTGTGTGAGTGAGTCTATGTGAGGAGTGAGTCTGTGTGACTGAGTGAGTCTGTAGGAGTGAGTGAATCTGCATGAGTGAGTGAGTCTGTGTGAGTGAGTGAGTCTGTGTGAGAGAGTGTGTGTGGTGAGTGAGTGTGTGTGAGTGAGTGAGTCTGTGTGAGTGAGTGAGTCTGTGTGAGTGAGTGAGTCTGTGTGAGTGAGTGAGTCTGTGTCAGTGATTGAATCTGTGTGAGTGAGTGAGTCTGTGTGTCTGAGTTTGTGTGAGTGAGTGAGTCTGTGTGAGTGAGTGAATCTGTGTCAATGAGTGAGTCTGTGTGTGAGTGAATCTCTCAGAGTGAGTGAGTTTGTGGGAGTGAGTGAGCGTGTGTGAGTGAGTGAGTCTGTGTGAGTTAGTGAGTTTGTGTGAGTGAGTGAGTCTGTGTGAGTGAGTGAATCTCTGAGAGTGAGTGAGTTTGTGGGAGTGAGTGAGCGTGTGTGAGTGAGTGAGTTTGTGTGAGTGAGTGAGTCTGTGTCAGTGAGTGAATCTGTGTGAGTGAGTGAGTCTGTGTGTCTGAGTTTGTGTGAGTGAGTGAGTCTGTGTGAGTGAGTGAATCTGTGTATTTGAGTGAGTCTGTGTGAGTGAGTGAATCTCTGAGAGTGAGTGAGTTTGTGGGAGTGAGTGAGCGTGTGTGAGTGAGTGAGTCTGTGTGAGTAAGTGAGTCTTTGTGTGTGAGTGAGTCTGTGTGAGTGACTGAGTCTGTGTGTATGAGTGAGTTTCTGTGAGTGAGTGAGTCTGTATGAGTGAGTGTGTCTGTGTGAGTGAGTGAGTTTGAGTAAGTGAGTGAGTCTGTGTGATTGAGTGAGTGTGTGTGAGTGAGTAAGTTTGTATGAGTGATTGAGTCCGTGTGAGGTAGTGTGTGTGTGTGAGTGAGTTTGTGCCAGTGAGTGAGTCTGTGTGAGTGAGTGAGTTTGTGTGAGTGAGCGAGTCCGTGTGACTGAGTGAGTCTGTGTGAGTGAGTGTGTGTGAGTGACAGTCTGTGTGAGTAAGTGAGTGTGTGTGAGTGAGTGAGTTTGTCTGCGTGTTTGAGTCTGTGTGAGTGAGTGAGTCTGTGTGAGTGAGTGAGTGAATCTGTGTGAGTGAGTCTGTGTGAGTGAGTGAGTGTGTGAGTGAGTGAGTCTGTGTGAGTGAGTGAATCTGTGTGAGTGAGTGATTCTGTGTGAGTGAGTGAGTCTGTATTATTGAGTGAGTCTGTGTGAGTGATTGAATCTGTGTGAGTGAGTGTATGTGTGTGAATAAGTGAGTCTGTGTGAGTGAGTGAGTCTTTGTGAGTGAGTGAGTCTCTGTGAGTGAGTGAGTCTCTATGAGTGAGTAAGTTTGTGTGAGTGAGTGATTCTGTGTGAGTGAGTGAGTTTGTGTGAGCGAGTGAGTCTGTGTGAATGAGTGAATCTGTATGAGTGAGTCTGTGTGAGTGAGTGAGTCTCTATGAGTGAGTGAGTTTGTGTGAGTGAGTGATTCTGTGTGAGTGAGTGAGTTTGTGTGAGCGAGTGAGTCTGTGTGAACGAGTGAGTCTGTATGAGTGAGTCTGTGTGAGTGAGTGAGTCTGTATGAGTGAGTGAATCTGTATGAGTGAGTGAGTCTGTGTGAGTGAGTGTGTGTGAGTGAGTGAGTGTGTGTGAGCGAGTGAGTCTGTGTGAGTTAGTGAGTGTGTGTGAGTGAGTGAGTGTGTGTGAGTGAGTGTGTGTGAGTGAGTAATTGTGTGTGTGAGTGAGTGTGTGTGAGTGAGTGAGTCTGTGTGAGTGAATGAGTCTGTGAGTGATTGAGTCTTTGTGAGTGAGTGTACGTGTGTGAGTGAGTGAGTCTGTGATTGAGTGAGGTTTGTGTGAGTGAGTCTGTGTGAGTGAGTGAGTGTGTATGAGAGAGTGAGTCGTTGTGAGTGAGTGTGTGTGAGTGAGTGAGTCTGTGTGAGTGAGTGATTCTCTATGAGTGAGTTTCTGTGAGTGAGTGAGTCTGTATGAGTGAGTGAGTTTGTGTGAGTAAGTGAGTCTGTGTGAGTGAGTGAGTGTATATGAGTGAGTGAGTCTGTGAGTGAGTGAGTCTGTATGAGTGATTGAATCTGTATGAGTGATTGTGTCTGCGTGAGTGAGTCTGTGTGAATGAGTGAGTGTGTATGAGTGAGTGAGTCTGTGTGAGTGAGTGAGTCTGTGTGAGTGAGTGAGTGTGTATGAGTTAGTGAGTCTGTGTGAGTGAGTGTGTGTGTGAGTGAGTCTGTGTGAGTGAGTGAGTCTATGTGAGTGAGTGACTCTGTGTGAGTGAGTGGGTGTGTATGAGTGAGTGAGACTGTGTGAGTGATTGTTTGTGAGTGAGTGAGTGTTTGTGAGTGAGTGTGTTTGAGTGAGTGAGTGTGTGTGAGTGAGTGTGTGTGAGTGAGTGACTGTGTGTGTGTGAGTGAGTGAGTGTGTGTGAGTGAATCTGTATGAGTGAGTGAGTCTGTGTGAGTGAGTGAATCGGTGAGTAAGTGAGTGTGTGTGAGTGAGTGAATCGGTGTGTTTGAGTGAGTGTGTTTGAGTGAGTCTGTGTGAGTGAGTGAGTTTGTGTGAGTGAGTGAATCTGTGTGAGTGAGTGCATCTGTGTTAGTGAGTGAGTCTCTATGAGTGAGTGAGTTTGTGTGAGTGAGTGAGTCGGTGTGAGTGAGTGAGTTTGTGTGAGTGAGTCTATGTGAGGAGTGAGTCTGTGTGACTGAGTGAGTCTGTAGGAGTGAGTGAATCTGCATGAGTGAGTGAGTCTGTGTGAGTGAGTGAGTCTGTGTGAGAGAGTGTGTGTGGTGAGTGAGTGTGTGTGAGTGAGTGAGTCTGTGTGAGTGAGTGAGTCTGTGTGAGTGAGTGAGTCTGTGTGAGTGAGTGAGTCTGTGTCAGTGATTGAATCTGTGTGAGTGAGTGAGTCTGTGTGTCTGAGTTTGTGTGAGTGAGTGAGTCTGTGTGAGTGAGTGAATCTGTGTCAATGAGTGAGTCTGTGTGTGAGTGAATCTCTCAGAGTGAGTGAGTTTGTGGGAGTGAGTGAGCGTGTGTGAGTGAGTGAGTCTGTGTGAGTTAGTGAGTTTGTGTGAGTGAGTGAGTCTGTGTGAGTGAGTGAATCTCTGAGAGTGAGTGAGTTTGTGGGAGTGAGTGAGCGTGTGTGAGTGAGTGAGTTTGTGTGAGTGAGTGAGTCTGTGTCAGTGAGTGAATCTGTGTGAGTGAGTGAGTCTGTGTGTCTGAGTTTGTGTGAGTGAGTGAGTCTGTGTGAGTGAGTGAATCTGTGTATTTGAGTGAGTCTGTGTGAGTGAGTGAATCTCTGAGAGTGAGTGAGTTTGTGGGAGTGAGTGAGCGTGTGTGAGTGAGTGAGTCTGTGTGAGTAAGTGAGTCTTTGTGTGTGAGTGAGTCTGTGTGAGTGACTGAGTCTGTGTGTATGAGTGAGTTTCTGTGAGTGAGTGAGTCTGTATGAGTGAGTGTGTCTGTGTGAGTGAGTGAGTTTGAGTAAGTGAGTGAGTCTGTGTGATTGAGTGAGTGTGTGTGAGTGAGTAAGTTTGTATGAGTGATTGAGTCCGTGTGAGGTAGTGTGTGTGTGTGAGTGAGTTTGTGCCAGTGAGTGAGTCTGTGTGAGTGAGTGAGTTTGTGTGAGTGAGCGAGTCCGTGTGACTGAGTGAGTCTGTGTGAGTGAGTGTGTGTGAGTGACAGTCTGTGTGAGTAAGTGAGTGTGTGTGAGTGAGTGAGTTTGTCTGCGTGTTTGAGTCTGTGTGAGTGAGTGAGTCTGTGTGAGTGAGTGAGTGAATCTGTGTGAGTGAGTCTGTGTGAGTGAGTGAGTGTGTGAGTGAGTGAGTCTGTGTGAGTGAGTGAATCTGTGTGAGTGAGTGATTCTGTGTGAGTGAGTGAGTCTGTATTATTGAGTGAGTCTGTGTGAGTGATTGAATCTGTGTGAGTGAGTGTATGTGTGTGAATAAGTGAGTCTGTGTGAGTGAGTGAGTCTTTGTGAGTGAGTGAGTCTCTGTGAGTGAGTGAGTCTCTATGAGTGAGTAAGTTTGTGTGAGTGAGTGATTCTGTGTGAGTGAGTGAGTTTGTGTGAGCGAGTGAGTCTGTGTGAATGAGTGAATCTGTATGAGTGAGTCTGTGTGAGTGAGTGAGTCTCTATGAGTGAGTGAGTTTGTGTGAGTGAGTGATTCTGTGTGAGTGAGTGAGTTTGTGTGAGCGAGTGAGTCTGTGTGAACGAGTGAGTCTGTATGAGTGAGTCTGTGTGAGTGAGTGAGTCTGTATGAGTGAGTGAATCTGTATGAGTGAGTGAGTCTGTGTGAGTGAGTGTGTGTGAGTGAGTGAGTGTGTGTGAGCGAGTGAGTCTGTGTGAGTTAGTGAGTGTGTGTGAGTGAGTGAGTGTGTGTGAGTGAGTGTGTGTGAGTGAGTAATTGTGTGTGTGAGTGAGTGTGTGTGAGTGAGTGAGTCTGTGTGAGTGAATGAGTCTGTGAGTGATTGAGTCTTTGTGAGTGAGTGTACGTGTGTGAGTGAGTGAGTCTGTGATTGAGTGAGGTTTGTGTGAGTGAGTCTGTGTGAGTGAGTGAGTGTGTATGAGAGAGTGAGTCGTTGTGAGTGAGTGTGTGTGAGTGAGTGAGTCTGTGTGAGTGAGTGATTCTCTATGAGTGAGTTTCTGTGAGTGAGTGAGTCTGTATGAGTGAGTGAGTTTGTGTGAGTAAGTGAGTCTGTGTGAGTGAGTGAGTGTATATGAGTGAGTGAGTCTGTGAGTGAGTGAGTCTGTATGAGTGATTGAATCTGTATGAGTGATTGTGTCTGCGTGAGTGAGTCTGTGTGAATGAGTGAGTGTGTATGAGTGAGTGAGTCTGTGTGAGTGAGTGAGTCTGTGTGAGTGAGTGAGTGTGTATGAGTTAGTGAGTCTGTGTGAGTGAGTGTGTGTGTGAGTGAGTCTGTGTGAGTGAGTGAGTCTATGTGAGTGAGTGACTCTGTGTGAGTGAGTGGGTGTGTATGAGTGAGTGAGACTGTGTGAGTGATTGTTTGTGAGTGAGTGAGTGTTTGTGAGTGAGTGTGTTTGAGTGAGTGAGTGTGTGTGAGTGAGTGTGTGTGAGTGAGTGACTGTGTGTGTGTGAGTGAGTGAGTGTGTGTGAGTGAATCTGTATGAGTGAGTGAGTCTGTGTGAGTGAGTGAGTGAGTCTGTGTGAGTGAGTGAGTCTGTGTGAGTGAATGAGTCTGTGTGAGTGAGTCTGTTTGAGTGAGTGTTTGTGAGTGAGTGAGTCTGTGTGAGTGATTGAGTCTGTGTGAGTGAGTGAGTGAGTCTGTGTGATTGAGTGAGTGTATGTGAGTGAGTGAGTGTGTGTGAGTGAATGAGTCTGTGTGAGTGAGTGAATCTGTTTGAGTGAGTCTGTTTTGAGTGAGTGAGTTTGTGTGAATGAGTGAGTCTGTGTGAGAGAGTTTCTGTCAGTGAGTGAGTCTGTGTGAGTGAGTGAGATTGTGTGAGTGAGCGAGTCTGTGTGAGTGAGTGAGTCTGTGTGAGTGAGTTTGTGTGAGTGAGTGAGTCTGTGTGAGTGAGTGAGTGTGTGTGAGTGAGTGAGTTTGTGTTAGTGATTGAGTCTGTGTGAGTAATTGAGTTCGTGTGAGTGAGTGAATGTGTGTGAGTGAGGGAGTTTGTGTGAGTATGTGAGTCTGTGTGAGTGAGTGAGTTTGTGTGAGTGAATCTGTGTGAGTGAGTGAGTCTGTGTGAGTGAGTGAGTTTTGTTAGTGAGTGAGTCTGTGTGAGTGAGTGAGTTTTGTGAGTGAGAGTCTGTGTGAGTGAGTTAGTCTGTGTGAGTGAGTGCGTCTGTGTGAGTGAGTGAGTGTGTTGGAGTGAGTAAGTGTGTGTGAGTGAGTCCGTGTGAGTGAGTGACTGTGTGTGAGTGAGTTTGTGTCAGTGAGTGAGTCTGTTTGTGTGAGCGAATTTGTGTCAGTGAGCGAGTCTGTGTGAGTGAGTGACTCTGAGTGATTGAGTGTGTGTAAGTGAGTGAGTCTGTGTGAGTGAGTGTGTATGAGTGAGTGAGTTTGTGTGAGTGATTGAGTCTGTGTGAGTGAGTGAGTCTGTGTGAGTGAGTGAGTTTGTGTGAGTGAGTGAGTCTGTGTGAGTGAGTGAATCTGTGTGGGTGAGTGAATCTGTGTTTGAGTGATTCTGTGTGAGTGAGTGAATCTGTGTGTGTGAGTGAGTGTGTGTGAGTGAGTGAGTGTGTGTGAGTGAGTGAGTCTGTGTGAGTGAGTGAGTGTGTGTGAGTAAGTAATTGTGTGTGTGTGAGTCCGTGTGAGTGAGTAAGTGTGTTTGAGAGAGTTTGTGTCAGTGAGTGAGTCTGTGTGAGTGAGTGAGTTTGTGTGAGTGAGCGAGTCTGTGTGAGTGAGTCTGTGTGAGTGAGTGTGTGTGAGTGAGTGTGTGTGAGTGAGTGAGTGTGTGTGAGTGAGTGAGTTTGTGTGAGTGTGTGAGTGAATCTGTGTGAGTGATTCTGTGTGAGTGAGTGAGTTTGAGTGAGTGAGTGAGTCTGTGTGATTGAGTGAATCTGTGTGAGTGAGTGAATCTGTGAGTGAGTGAGTCTGTGTGAGTGAGTAAATCTGTGTGTGTGAGTGAGTGTGTGTGAGTGAGTGAGTCTGTGTGATTGAGTGAGTTTGTGTGAGTGAGTGAATCTGTGTGAGTGAGTTCGTCTTTGTGAGTGAGTGAGTCTCTATGAATGAGTGAATTTGTGTGAGTGAGTGAGTCTGTGTGAGTGAGTTCGTCTGTGTGAGTGAGTGAGTCTCTATGAGTTAGTGAGTTTGTGTGAGTGAGTGAGTCGGTGCGAGTGAGTGAGTTTGTGTAAGTGAGTGAGTCTGTGTGAGTGACTGAGTCTGTATGAGTGAGTGAGTCTGTGTGAGTGAGTGAGTCTCTACGAGTGAGTGAATCTGTATGAGTGAGTGAGTCTGTCTGAGTGAGTGTGTGTGTGAGTGAGTGTGTATGAGTGAGTGAATGTGTGTGAGTGAGTGAGTGAATCTGTGTGAGTGAGTGAGTCTCTGTGAGTGAGTGAGTCTGTGTGAGTGAGTGTGTTTGTGTGAGTGTGTGTGAGTCAGTGAGTGTGTGTGAGTGAGTGAGTCTGTGTGAGTGATGAGTCTGTGTGTGTGAGTGAGTGTGTGTCAGTGTGTGTGTGAGTGAGTGAGTGTGTGTGTGAGTGTGTGTGTGTGATTGAGTGTGTGTGAGTGAGTGAGTGAGTCTGTGTGAGTGAGTGAGTCTGTGTGAGTGAGTGAGTGTGTATCAGTGAGTGAGTCTGTGTGAGTGCATGATTCTGTCTGAGTTAGTGAGTGTGTATGACGGAGTGAGTCACTGTGAGAACGTTTGTGTGTAGTGAATGAGTGTGTTTGAGTGAGTGAGTCTGTGTGAGTGAGTGAGTGTGTGTGAGTGAGTGAGTTTGTGTGAGTGAGTGAGTGAATCTGTGTGTGTGATTCTGTGAGTGAGTGAGTTTGAGTGAGTGAGTGAGTCTGTGTGAGTGAGTGAATCTGTGTGAGTGAGTGAATCTGTGAGTGAGTGAGTCTGTGTGAGTGAGTAAATCTGTGTGTGTGAGTGAGTGTGTGTGAGTAAGTGAGTCTGTGTGAGTGAGTGAGTCTGTGTGATTGAGTGAGTGAGTGTATGTGAGTGAGTCTGTGTGAGTGAGTGAGTGAGTGTGTGTGAGTGAGTCTGTGTGAGTGAGTGAGTCTGTGTGAGTGAGTGAGCATGTGTGAGTGAGTGAGTGTGTGTGAGTGAGTGAATCTGTATGAGTGAGTGAATCAGTATGAGTGACTGACTCTATGTGAGTGAGTGAGTGTGAGTGAGTGAGTGAGTCTGTGTGAGTAAGTGAGTGTGTGTGATTGAGTGAGTTTGTGTGAGTGAGTGAGTTTGTGTGAGTGAGTGAGTCTGTGTGAGTAATTGAGTTCGTGTGAGTGAGTGAATGTGTGTGAGTGAGGGAGTTTGTGTGAGTATGTGAGTCTGTGTGAGTGAGTGAGTCTGTGTGAGTGAATCTGTGTGAGTGAGTGAGTCTGTGTGAGTGAGTGAGTTTTGTTAGTGAGTGAGTCTGTGTGAGTGAGTGAGTTTTGTGAGTGAGAGTCTGTGTGAGTGAGTTAGTCTGTGTGAGTGAGTGCGTCTGTGTGAGTGAATAAGTGTGTTGGAGTGAGTAAGTGTGTGTGAGTGAGTCCGTGTGAGTGAGTGACTGTGTGTGAGTGAGTTTGTGTCAGTGAGTGAGTCTGTTTGTGTGAGCGAATTTGTGTCAGTGAGCGAGTCTGTGTGAGTGAGTGACTCTGAGTGATTGAGTGTGTGTAAGTGAGTGAGTCTGTGTGAGTGAGTGTGTGTGAGTGAGTGAGTTTGTGTGAGTGATTGAGTCTGTGTGAGTGAGTGAGTCTGTGTGAGTGAGTGAGTTTGTGTGAGTGAGTGAGTCTGTGTGAGTGAGTGAATCTGTGTGGGTGAGTGAATCTGTGTTTGAGTGATTCTGTGTGAGTGAGTGAATCTGTGTGTGTGAGTGAGTGTGTGTGAGTGAGTGAGTGTGTGTGAGTGAGTGAGTCTGTGTGAGTGAGTGAGTGTGTGTGAGTAAGTAATTGTGTGTGTGTGAGTCCGTGTGAGTGAGTAAGTGTGTGTGAGAGAGTTTGTGTCAATGAGTGAGTCTGTGTGAGTGAGTGAGTTTGTGTGAGTGAGCGAGTCTGTGTGAGTGAGTCTGTGTGAGTGAGTGTGTGTGAGTGAGTGTGTGTGAGTGAGTGAGTGTGTGTGAGTGAGTGAGTTTGTGTGAGTGTGTGAGTGAATCTGTGTGAGTGATTCTGTGTGAGTGAGTGAGTTTGAGTGAGTGAGTGAGTCTGTGTGATTGAGTGAATCTGTGTGAGTGAGTGAATCTGTGAGTGAGTGAGTCTGTGTGAGTGAGTAAATCTGTGTGTGTGAGTGAGTGTGTGTGAGTGAGTGAGTCTGTGTGATTGAGTGAGTTTGTGTGAGTGAGTGAATCTGTGTGAGTGAGTTCGTCTGTGTGAGTGAGTGAGTCTCTATGAGTTAGTGAGTTTGTGTGAGTGAGTGAGTCGGTGCGAGTGAGTGAGTTTGTGTAAGTGAGTGAGTCTGTGTGAGTGACTGAGTCTGTATGAGTGAGTGAGTCTGTGTGAGTGAGTGAGTCTCTACGAGTGAGTGAGTCTGTGTGAGTGAGTGTGTCTGTCTGAGTGAGTGTGTGTGTGAGTGAGTGTGTATGAGTGAGTGAATGTGTGTGAGTGAGTGAGTGAATCTGTGTGAGTGAGTGAGTCTCTGTGAGTGAGTGAGTCTGTGTGAGTGAGTGTGTTTGTGTGAGTGTGTGTGAGTCAGTGAGTGTGTGTGAGTGAGTGAGTCTGTGTGAGTGATGAGTCTGTGTGTGTGAGTGAGTGTGTGTCAGTGTGTGTGTGAGTGAGTGAGTGTGTGTGTGAGTGTGTGTGTGTGATTGAGTGTGTGTGAGTGAGTGAGTGAGTCTGTGTGAGTGAGTGAGTCTGTGTGAGTGAGTGAGTGTGTATCAGTGAGTGAGTCTGTGTGAGTGCATGATTCTGTCTGAGTTAGTGAGTGTGTATGATGGAGTGAGTCACTGTGAGAGCGTTTGTGTGTAGTGAATGAGTGTGTTTGAGTGAGTGAGTCTGTGTGAGTGAGTGAGTGTGTGTGAGTGAGTAAGTTTGTGTGAGTGAGTGAGTGAATCTGTGTGTGTGATTCTGTGAGTGAGTGAGTTTGAGTGAGTGAGTGAGTCTGTGTGAGTGAGTGAAACTGTGTGAGTGAGTGAATCTGTGAGTGAGTGAGTCTGTGTGAGTGAGTAAATCTGTGTGTGTGAGTGAGTGTGTGTGAGTAAGTGAGTCTGTGTGAGTGAGTGAGTCTGTTTGAGTGAGTGTGTCTGTGTGAGTGAGTGAGTTTGAGTGAGTGAGTGAGTCTGTGTGATTGAGTGAGTGTGTGTGAGTGAGTAAGTTTGTATGAGTGATTGAGTCCGTGTGAGGTAGTGTGTGTGTGTGAATGAGTTTGTGTCAGTGAGTGAGTCTGTGTGAGTGAGTGAGTTTGTGTGAGTGAGCGTGTCTGTGTGAGTGAGTGAGTCTGTGTGAGTGTGTGTGAGTGACAGTCTGTGTGAGTAAGTGAGTGTGTGTGAGTGAGTGAATTTGTTTGCGTGATTGAGTCTGTGTGAGTGAGTGAGTGAATCTGTGTGAGTGAGTCTGTGTGAGTGAGTGAGTGTGTGAGTGAGTGAGTGTGTGTGAGTGAGTGAATCTGTATGAGTGAGTGAATCAGTATGAGTGACTGACTCTATGTGAGTGAGTGAGTGTGAGTGAGTGAGTGAGTCTGTGTGAGTAAGTGAGTGTGTGTGATTGAGTGAGTTTGTGTGAGTGAGTGAGTTTGTGTGAGTGAGTGAGTCTGTGTGAGTAATTGAGTTCGTGTGAGTGAGTGAATGTGTGTGAGTGAGGGAGTTTGTGTGAGTATGTGAGTCTGTGTGAGTGAGTGAGTTTGTGTGAGTGAATCTGTGTGAGTGAGTGAGTCTGTGTGAGTGAGTGAGTCTGTGTGAGTGAATGAGTCTGTGTGAGTGAGTCTGTTTGAGTGAGTGTTTGTGAGTGAGTGAGTCTGTGTGAGTGATTGAGTCTGTGTGAGTGAGTGAGTGAGTCTGTGTGATTGAGTGAGTGTATGTGAGTGAGTGAGTGTGTGTGAGTGAATGAGTCTGTGTGAGTGAGTGAATCTGTTTGAGTGAGTCTGTTTTGAGTGAGTGAGTTTGTGTGAATGAGTGAGTCTGTGTGAGAGAGTTTCTGTCAGTGAGTGAGTCTGTGTGAGTGAGTGAGATTGTGTGAGTGAGCGAGTCTGTGTGACTGAGTGAGTCTGTGTGAGTGAGTTTGTGTGAGTGAGTGAGTCTGTGTGAGTGAGTGAGTGTGTGTGAGTGAGTGAGTTTGTGTTAGTGATTGAGTCTGTGTGAGTGAGTGAGTCTGTGTGAGTGAGTGAATCTGTTTGAGTGAGTCTGTTTTGAGTGAGTGAGTTTGTGTGAATGAGTGAGTCTGTATGAGTGAGTGAATCTGTGTGAGTGAGTGAATCTGTGAGTGAGTGATCCTGTGTGAGTGAGTGAATCTGTGTGTGTGAGTGAGTGTGTGTGAGTGAGTGAGTCTGTGTGAGTGAGTGAGTGTGTGTGAGTGAGTAGGTGTGTGTGAGTGAGTCTTTGTGAGTGAGTGAGTGTGTGTGAGTGAGTGAGTCTGTGTGAGTGAGTGAGTGTGTGTGAGTGAGTGTGTGTGAGTGAGTAGGTGTGTGTGAGTGAGTCTGTGTGAGTGAGTGAGTGTGTGTGAGTGAGTGAGTCTGTGTGAGTGATTGAGTCTGTGTGAGTGAGTGAGTCTGTGTGAGTGAGTGTGTGTGAGTGAGTAGGTGTGTGTGAGTGAGTGTGTGTGAGTGAGTGAGTGTGTGTGAGTGAGTGAATCTGTTTGAGTGAGTCTGTTTTGAGTGAGTGAGTTTGTGTGAATAAGTGAGTCTGTGTGAGTGAGTTTGTGTCAGTGAGTGAGTCTGTGTGAGTGAGTGAGATTGTGTGAGTGAGCGAGTCTGTGTGAGTGAGTGAGTCTGTGTGAGTGAGTTTCTGTGAGTGAGTGAGTCTGTGTGTTTGAGTGAGTGTGTGTGAGTGAGTCTGTGTGAGTGAGTGAGTTTGTGTGAGTGAGTGAATCTGTGTGAGTGAGTGCATCTGTGTTAGTGAGTGAGTCTCTATGAGTGAGTGAGTTTGTGTGAGTGAGTGAGTCGGTGTGAGTGAGTGAGTTTGTGTGAGTGAGTCTATGTGAGGAGTGAGTCTGTGTGAGTGAGTGAGTCTGTACGAGTGAGTGAATCTGCATGAGTGAGTGAGTCTGTGTGAGAGAGTGTGTGTAGTGAGTGAGTGTGTGTGAGTGAGTGAGTCTGTGTGAGTGAGTGAGTCTGTGTGAGTGAGTGAGTTTGTGTGAGTGAGTGAGTCTGTGTCAGTGAGTGAATCTGTGTGAGTGAGTGAGTCTGTGTGTCTGAGTTTGTGCGAGTGAGTGAGTCTGTGTGAGTGAGTGAATCTGTGTCAATGAGTGAGTCTGTGTGAGTGAGTGAATCTCTGAGAGTGAGTGAGTTTGTGGGAGTGATTGAGCGTGTGTGAGTGAGTGAGTTTGTGTGAGTGAGTGAATCTGTGTGAGTGAGTGTGTTTGTGTGAGTTAGTGAGTCTGTGTGAGTGAGTGAGTCTGTACGAGTGAGTGAATCTGTATGAGTGAGTCTGTGTGAGTGAGTGTGTCTGAGTGAGTGAGTCTGTGTGAGTGAGTGAGTCTGTGTGAGTGAGTGAGTCTGTGTGAGTGAGTGAGCGTGTGAGTTAGTGAGTGTGTATGAGTGAGTTGAGTCTGTGTGAGTGAGTGTGTGTGAGTGAGTGAGTGTGTGTGAGTGAGTGAGTCTGTGTGAGTGAGTGTGTGTGAGTGAGTGAGTGTATGTGAGTGAGTCTGTGTGAGTGAGTGAATGAGTGAGTCTGTGTGGGTGAGTGTGTGTCAGTGAGTGAGTGTGTGTGAGTGAGTGAATGAGTGTGTGTGAGTGAATCTGTATGAGTGAGTGAGTGTGTGTGAGTGAGTGAGTGAGTCTGTGTGAGTGAGTGGGTCTCTGTGAGTGATTGAGTCTGTGTGTGTGAGTGAGTGTGTGTGTCCGGGTGTGTGTGAGTGAGAGATAGTGTGTGTGAGTGAGTGAGTCTGTGTGAGTGAGTGAGTCTGTGTGATTGAGTGTGAGTGAGTGTGTGTGAGTTTGTGAGTGAGTCTGTGAGAGTGAGTGTGTGTGAGTGAGTGTGTGTGAGTGAGTGAGTGAGTCTGTGTGAGTGAGTGAGTGTGTGTGAGTGAGTCTGTGTGAGTGAGTGAGTGAGTGTGTGTGAGTGAGTCTGTGTGAGTGAGTGAGTCTGTGTGAGTGAGTGAGTGAGCATGTGTGAGTGAGTGAGTGTGTGTGAGTGAGTGAATCTGTATGAGTGAGTGAATCAGTATGAGTGACTGACTCTATGTGAGTGAGTGAGTGTGAGTGAGTGAGTTTGTGTGAGTGAGTGAGTCTGTGTGAGTAATTGAGTTCGTGTGAGTGAGTGAATGTGTGTGAGTGAGGGAGTTTGTGTGAGTATGTGAGTCTGTGTGAGTGAGTGAGTTTGTGTGAGTGAATCTGTGTGAGTGAGTGAGTCTGTGTGAGTGAGTGAGTTTTGTTAGTGAGTGAGTCTGTGTGAGTGAGTGAGTTTTGTGAGTGAGAGTCTGTGTGAGTGAGTTAGTCTGTGTGAGTGAGTGCGTCTGTGTGAGTGAGTGAGTGTGTTGGAGTGAGTAAGTGTGTGTGAGTGAGTCCGTGTGAGTGAGTGACTGTGTGTGAGTGAGTTTGTGTCAGTGAGTGAGTCTGTTTGTGTGAGCGAATTTGTGTCAGTGAGCGAGTCTGTGTGAGTGAGTGACTCTGAGTGATTGAGTGTGTGTAAGTGAGTGAGTCTGTGTGAGTGAGTGTGTATGAGTGAGTGAGTTTGTGTGAGTGATTGAGTCTGTGTGAGTGAGTGAGTCTGTGTGAGTGAGTGAGTTTGTGTGAGTGAGTGAGTCTGTGTGGGTGAGTGAATCTGTGTGGGTGAGTGAATCTGTGTTTGAGTGATTCTGTGTGAGTGAGTGAATCTGTGTGTGTGAGTGAGTGTGTGTGAGTGAGTGAGTGTGTGTGAGTGAGTGAGTCTGTGTGAGTGAGTGAGTGTGTGTGAGTAAGTAATTGTGTGTGTGTGAGTCCGTGTGAGTGAGTAAGTGTGTTTGAGAGAGTTTGTGTCAGTGAGTGAGTCTGTGTGAGTGAGTGAGTTTGTGTGAGTGAGCGAGTCTGTGTGAGTGAGTCTGTGTGAGTGAGTGTGTGTGAGTGAGTGTGTGTGAGTGAGTGAGTGTGTGTGAGTGAGTGAGTTTGTGTGAGTGTGTGAGTGAATCTGTGTGAGTGATTCTGTGTGAGTGAGTGAGTTTGAGTGAGTGAGTGAGTCTGTGTGATTGAGTGAATCTGTGTGAGTGAGTGAATCTGTGAGTGAGTGAGTCTGTGTGAGTGAGTAAATCTGTGTGTGTGAGTGAGTGTGTGTGAGTGAGTGAGTCTGTGTGATTGAGTGAGTTTGTGTGAGTGAGTGAATCTGTGTGAGTGAGTTCGTCTGTGTGAGTGAGTGAGTCTCTATGAATGAGTGAATTTGTGTGAGTGAGTGAGTCTGTGTGAGTGAGTTCGTCTGTGTGAGTGAGTGAGTCTCTATGAGTTAGTGAGTTTGTGTGAGTGAGTGAGTCGGTGCGAGTGAGTGAGTTTGTGTAAGTGAGTGAGTCTGTGTGAGTGACTGAGTCTGTATGAGTGAGTGAGTCTGTGTGAGTGAGTGAGTCTCTACGAGTGAGTGAATCTGTATGAGTGAGTGAGTCTGTCTGAGTGAGTGTGTGTGTGAGTGAGTGTGTATGAGTGAGTGAATGTGTGTGAGTGAGTGAGTGAATCTGTGTGAGTGAGTGAGTCTCTGTGAGTGAGTGAGTCTGTGTGAGTGAGTGTGTTTGTGTGAGTGTGTGTGAGTCAGTGAGTGTGTGTGAGTGAGTGAGTCTGTGTGAGTGATGAGTCTGTGTGTGTGAGTGAGTGTGTGTCAGTGTGTGTGTGAGTGAGTGAGTGTGTGTGTGAGTGTGTGTGTGTGATTGAGTGTGTGTGAGTGAGTGAGTGAGTCTGTGTGAGTGAGTGAGTCTGTGTGAGTGAGTGAGTGTGTATCAGTGAGTGAGTCTGTGTGAGTGCATGATTCTGTCTGAGTTAGTGAGTGTGTATGATGGAGTGAGTCACTGTGAGAGCGTTTGTGTGTAGTGAATGAGTGTGTTTGAGTGAGTGAGTCTGTGTGAGTGAGTGAGTGTGTGTGAGTGAGTGAGTTTGTGTGAGTGAGTGAGTGAATCTGTGTGTGTGATTCTGTGAGTGAGTGAGTTTGAGTGAGTGAGTGAGTCTGTGTGAGTGAGTGAATCTGTGTGAGTGAGTGAATCTGTGAGTGAGTGAGTCTGTGTGAGTGAGTAAATCTGTGTGTGTGAGTGAGTGTGTGTGAGTAAGTGAGTCTGTGTGAGTGAGTGAGTGAGTCTGTGTGATTGAGTGAGTGAGTGTATGTGAGTGAGTCTGTGTGAGTGAGTGAGTGAGTGTGTGTGAGTGAGTCTGTGTGAGTGAGTGAGTCTGTGTGAGTGAGTGAGCATGTGTGAGTGAGTGAGTGTGTGTGAGTGAGTGAATCTGTATGAGTGAGTGAATCAGTATGAGTGACTGACTCTATGTGAGTGAGTGAGTGTGAGTGAGTGAGTGAGTCTGTGTGAGTAAGTGAGTGTGTGTGATTGAGTGGGTTTGTGTGAGTGAGTGAGTTTGTGTGAGTGAGTGAGTCTGTGTGAGTAATTGAGTTCGTGTGAGTGAGTGAATGTGTGTGAGTGAGGGAGTTTGTGTGAGTATGTGAGTCTGTGTGAGTGAGTGAGTCTGTGTGAGTGAATCTGTGTGAGTGAGTGAGTCTGTGTGAGTGAGTGAGTTTTGTTAGTGCGTGAGTCTGTGTGAGTGAGTGAGTTTTGTGAGTGAGAGTCTGTGTGAGTGAGTTAGTCTGTGTGAGTGAGTGCGTCTGTGTGAGTGAATAAGTGTGTTGGAGTGAGTAAGTGTGTGTGAGTGAGTCCGTGTGAGTGAGTGACTGTGTGTGAGTGAGTTTGTGTCAGTGAGTGAGTCTGTTTGTGTGAGCGAATTTGTGTCAGTGAGCGAGTCTGTGTGAGTGAGTGACTCTGAGTGATTGAGTGTGTGTAAGTGAGTGAGTCTGTGTGAGTGAGTGTGTGTGAGTGAGTGAGTTTGTGTGAGTGATTGAGTCTGTGTGAGTGAGTGAGTCTGTGTGAGTGAGTGAGTTTGTGTGAGTGAGTGAGTCTGTGTGAGTGAGTGAATCTGTGTGGGTGAGTGAATCTGTGTTTGAGTGATTCAGTGTGAGTGAGTGAATCTGTGTGTGTGAGTGAGTGTGTGTGAGTGAGTGAGTGTGTGTGAGTGAGTGAGTCTGTGTGAGTGAGTGAGTGTGTGTGAGTAAGTAATTGTGTGTGTGTGAGTCCGTGTGAGTGAGTAAGTGTGTGTGAGAGAGTTTGTGTCAATGAGTGAGTCTGTGTGAGTGAGTGAGTTTGTGTGAGTGAGCGAGTCTGTGTGAGTGAGTCTGTGTGAGTGAGTGTGTGTGAGTGAGTGTGTGTGAGTGAGTGAGTGTGTGTGAGTGAGTGAGTTTGTGTGAGTGTGTGAGTGAATCTGTGTGAGTGATTCTGTGTGAGTGAGTGAGTTTGAGTGAGTGAGTGAGTCTGTGTGATTGAGTGAATCTGTGTGAGTGAGTGAATCTGTGAGTGAGTGAGTCTGTGTGAGTGAGTAAATCTGTGTGTGTGAGTGAGTGTGTGTGAGTGAGTGAGTCTGTGTGATTGAGTGAGTTTGTGTGAGTGAGTGAATCTGTGTGAGTGAGTTCGTCTGTGTGAGTGAGTGAGTCTCTATGAGTTAGTGAGTTTGTGTGAGTGAGTGAGTCGGTGCGAGTGAGTGAGTTTGTGTAAGTGAGTGAGTCTGTGTGAGTGACTGAGTCTGTATGAGTGAGTGAGTCTGTGTGAGTGAGTGAGTCTCTACGAGTGAGTGAGTCTGTGTGAGTGAGTGAGTCTGTCTGAGTGAGTGTGTGTGTGAGTGAGTGTGTATGAGTGAGTGAATGTGTGTGAGTGAGTGAGTGAATCTGTGTGAGTGAGTGAGTCTCTGTGAGTGAGTGAGTCTGTGTGAGTGAGTGTGTTTGTGTGAGTGTGTGTGAGTCAGTGAGTGTGTGTGAGTGAGTGAGTCTGTGTGAGTGATGAGTCTGTGTGTGTGAGTGAGTGAGTGAGTCTGTGTGAGTGAGTGAGTCTGTGTGAGTGAGTGAGTGTGTATCAGTGAGTGAGTCTGTGTGAGTGCATGATTCTGTCTGAGTTAGTGAGTGTGTATGATGGAGTGAGTCACTGTGAGAGCATTTGTGTGTAGTGAATGAGTGTGTTTGAGTGAGTGAGTCTGTGTGAGTGAGTGAGTGTGTGTGAGTGAGTGAGTTTGTGTGAGTGAGTGAGTGAATCTGTGTGTGTGATTCTGTGAGTGAGTGAGTTTGAGTGAGTGAGTGAGTCTGTGTGAGTGAGTGAATCTGTGTGAGTGAGTGAATCTGTGAGTGAGTGAGTCTGTGTGAGTGAGTAAATCTGTGTGTGTGAGTGAGTGTGTGTGAGTAAGTGAGTCTGTGTGAGTGAGTGAGTCTGTTTGAGTGAGTGTGTCTGTGTGAGTGAGTGAGTTTGAGTGAGTGAGTGAGTCTGTGTGATTGAGTGAGTGTGTGTGAGTGAGTAAGTTTGTATGAGTGATTGAGTCCGTGTGAGGTAGTGTGTGTGTGTGAGTGAGTTTGTGTCAGTGAGTGAGTCTGTGTGAGTGAGTGAGTTTGTGTGAGTGAGCGTGTCTGTGTGAGTGAGTGAGTCTGTGTGAGTGTGTGTGAGTGACAGTCTGTGTGAGTAAGTGAGTGTGTGTGAGTGAGTGAATTTGTTTGCGTGATTGAGTCTGTGTGAGTGAGTGAGTGAATCTGTGTGAGTGAGTCTGTGTGAGTGAGTGAGTGTGTGAGTGAGTGAGTGTGTGTGAGTGAGTGAATCTGTATGAGTGAGTGAATCAGTATGAGTGACTGACTCTATGTGAGTGCGTGAGTGTGAGTGAGTGAGTGAGTCTGTGTGAGTAAGTGAGTGTGTGTGATTGAGTGAGTTTGTGTGAGTGAGTGAGTTTGTGTGAGTGAGTGAGTCGTTGTGAGTAATTGAGTTCGTGTGAGTGAGTGAATGTGTGTGAGTGAGGGAGTTTGTGTGAGTATGTGAGTCTGTGTGAGTGAGTGAGTTTGTGTGAGTGAATCTGTGTGAGTGAGTGAGTCTGTGTGAGTGAGTGAGTTTTGTTAGTGAGTGAGTCTGTGTGAGTGAGTGAGTTTTGTGAGTGAGAGTCTGTGTGAGTGAGTTAGTCTGTGTGAGTGAGTGCGTCTGTGTGAGTGAGTGAGTGTGTTGGAGTGAGTAAGTGTGTGTGAGTGAGTCCGTGTGAGTGAGTGACTGTGTGTGAGTGAGTTTGTGTCAGTGAGTGAGTCTGTTTGTGTGAGCGAATTTGTGTCAGTGAGCGAGTCTGTGTGAGTGAGTGACTCTGAGTGATTGAGTGTGTGTAAGTGAGCGAGTCTGTGTGAGTGAGTGTGTGTGAGTGAGTGAGTTTGTGTGAGTGATTGAGTCTGTGTGAGTGAGTGAGTCTGTGTGAGTGAGTGAGTTTGTGTGAGTGAGTGAGTCTGTGTGAGTGAGTGAATCTGTGTGGGTGAGTGAATCTGTGTTTGAGTGATTCTGTGTGAGTGAATGAATCTGTGTGTGTGAGTGAGTGTGAGTGAGTGAGTGAGTGTGTGTGAGTGAGTGAGTCTGTGTGAGTGAGTGAGTGTGTGTGAGTAAGTAATTGTGTGTGTGTGAGTCCGTGTGAGTGAGTAAGTGTGTTTGAGAGAGTTTGTGTCAGTGAGTGAGTCTGTGTGAGTGAGTGAGTTTGTGTGAGTGAGCGAGTCTGTGTGAGTGAGTCTGTGTGAGTGAGTGTGTGTG
Organism: Carcharodon carcharias; assembly: GCF_017639515.1. Classification (NCBI taxonomy): domain Eukaryota; kingdom Metazoa; phylum Chordata; class Chondrichthyes; order Lamniformes; family Lamnidae; genus Carcharodon; species Carcharodon carcharias. Next base: position 54,127,677 of record NC_054483.1, on the reverse strand, counting down.
AGTGAGTGTGTGTGAGTGAGTGAGTGTGTGTGAGTGAGTGAGTTTGTGTGAGTGTGTGAGTGAATCTGTGTGAGTGATTCTGTGTGAGTGAGTGAGTTTGAGTGAGTGAATGAGTCTGTGTGATTGAGTGAATCTGTGTGAGTGAGTGAATCTGTGAGTGAGTGAGTCTGTGTGAGTGAGTAAATCTGTGTGTGTGAGTGAGTGTGTGTGAGTGAGTGAGTCTGTGTGATTGAGTGAGTTTGTGTGAGTGAGTGAATCTGTGTGAGTGAGTTCGTCTGTGTGAGTGAGTGAGTCTCTATGAATGAGTGAATTTGTGTGAGTGAGTGAGTCTGTGTGAGTGAGTGAGTCTGTGTGAGTGAGTGAGTCTCTATGAGTTAGTGAGTTTGTGTGAGTGAGTGAGTCGGTGCGAGTGAGTGAGTTTGTGTAAGTGAGTGAGTCTGTGTGAGTGACTGAGTCTGTATGAGTGAGTGAGTCTGTGTGAGTGAGTGAGTCTCTACGAGTGAGTGAATCTGTGTGAGTGAGTGAGTCTGTCTGAGTGAGTGTGTGTGTGAGTGAGTGTGTATGAGTGAGTGAATGTGTGTGAGTGAGTGAGTGAATCTGTGTGAGTGAGTGAGTCTCTGTGAGTGAGTGAGTCTGTGTGAGTGAGTGTGTTTGTGTGAGTGTGTGTGAGTCAGTGAGTGTGTGTGAGTGAGTGAGTCTGTGTGAGTGATGAGTCTGTGTGTGTGAGTGAGTGTGTGTCAGTGTGTGTGTGAGTGAGTGAGTGTGTGTGTGAGTGTGTGTGTGTGATTGAGTGTGTGTGAGTGAGTGAGTGAGTGTGTGAGAGAGTGAGTCTGTGTGAGTGAGTGAGTGTGTATCAGTGAGTGAGTCTGTGTGAGTGCATGATTCTGTCTGAGTTAGTGAGTGTGTATGACGGAGTGAGTCACTGTGAGAGCGTTTGTGTGTAGTGAATGAGTGTGTTTGAGTGAGTGAGTCTGTGTGAGTGAGTGAGTGTGTGTGAGTGAGTGAGTTTGAGTGAGTGAGTGAGTCTGTGTGAGTGAGTGAATCTGTGTGAGTGAGTGAATCTGTGAGTGAGTGAGTCTGTGTGAGTGAGTAAATCTGTGTGTGTGAGTGAGTGTGTGTGAGTAAGTGAGTCTGTGTGAGTGAGTGAGTGAGTCTGTGTGATTGAGTGAGTGAGTGTATGTGAGTGAGTCTGTGTGAGTGAGTGAGTGAGTGTGTGTGAGTGAGTCTGTGTGAGTGAGTGAGTCTGTGTGAGTGAGTGAGTGAGCATGTGTGAGTGAGTGAGTGTGTGTGAGTGAGTGAATCTGTATGAGTGAGTGAATCAGTATGAGTGACTGACTCTATGTGAGTGAGTGAGTGTGAGTGAGTGAGTGAGTCTTTGTGAGTAAGTGAGTGTGTGTGATTGAGTGAGTTTGTGTGAGTGAGTGAGTTTGTGTGAGTGAGTGAGTCTGTGTGAGTAATTGAGTTCGTGTGAGTGAGTGAATGTGTGTGAGTGAGGGAGTTTGTGTGAGTATGTGAGTCTGTGTGAGTGAGTGAGTCTGTGTGAGTGAATCTGTGTGAGTGAGTGAGTCTGTGTGAGTGAGTGAGTTTTGTTAGTGAGTGAGTCTGTGTGAGTGAGTGAGTTTTGTGAGTGAGAGTCTGTGTGAGTGAGTTAGTCTGTGTGAGTGAGTGCGTCTGTGTGAGTGAATAAGTGTGTTGGAGTGAGTAAGTGTGTGTGAGTGAGTCCGTGTGAGTGAGTGACTGTGTGTGAGTGAGTTTGTGTCAGTGAGTGAGTCTGTTTGTGTGAGCGAATTTGTGTCAGTGAGCGAGTCTGTGTGAGTGAGTGACTCTGAGTGATTGAGTGTGTGTAAGTGAGTGAGTCTGTGTGAGTGAGTGTGTGTGAGTGAGTGAGTTTGTGTGAGTGATTGAGTCTGTGTGAGTGAGTGAGTCTGTGTGAGTGAGTGAGTTTGTGTGAGTGAGTGAGTCTGTGTGAGTGAGTGAATCTGTGTGGGTGAGTGAATCTGTGTGGGTGAGTGAATCTGTGTTTGAGTGATTCTGTGTGAGTGAGTGAATCTGTGTGTGTGAGTGAGTGTGTGTGAGTGAGTGAGTGTGTGTGAGTGAGTGAGTCTGTGTGAGTGAGTGAGTGTGTGTGAGTAAGTAATTGTGTGTGTGTGAGTCCGTGTGAGTGAGTAAGTGTGTGTGAGAGAGTTTGTGTCAGTGAGTGAGTCTGTGTGAGTGAGTGAGTTTGTGTGAGTGAGCGAGTCTGTGTGAGTGAGTCTGTGTGAGTGAGTGTGTGTGAGTGAGTGTGTGTGAGTGAGTGAGTGTGTGTGAGTGAGTGAGTTTGTGTGAGTGTGTGAGTGAATCTGTGTGAGTGATTCTGTGTGAGTGAGTGAGTTTGAGTGAGTGAGTGAGTCTGTGTGATTGAGTGAATCTGTGTGAGTGAGTGAATCTGTGAGTGAGTGAGTCTGTGTGAGTGAGTAAATCTGTGTGTGTGAGTGAGTGTGTGTGAGTGTGAGTCTGTGTGATTGAGTGAGTTTGTGTGAGTGAGTGAATCTGTGTGAGTGAGTTCGTCTGTGTGTGAGTGAGTCTCTATGAATGAGTGAATTTGTGTGAGTGAGTGAGTCTGTGTGAGTGAGTGAGTCTGTGTGAGTGAGTGAGTCTCTATGAGTTAGTGAGTTTGTGTGAGTGAGTGAGTCGGTGCGAGTGAGTGAGTTTGTGTAAGTGAGTGAGTCTGTGTGAGTGACTGAGTCTGTATGAGTGAGTGAGTCTGTGTGAGTGAGTGAGTCTCTACGAGTGAGTGAATCTGTATGAGTGAGTGAGTCTGTCTGAGTGAGTGTGTGTGTGAGTGAGTGTGTATGAGTGAGTGAATGTGTGTGAGTGAGTGAGTGAATCTGTGTGAGTGAGTGAGTCTCTGTGAGTGAGTGAGTCTGTGTGAGTGAGTGTGTTTGTGTGAGTGTGTGTGAGTCAGTGAGTGTGTGTGAGTCAGTGAGTGTGTGTGAGTGAGTGAGTCTGTGTGAGTGATGAGTCTGTGTGTGTGAGTGAGTGTGTGTCAGTGTGTGTGTGAGTGAGTGAGTGTGTGTGTGAGTGTGTGTGTGTGATTGAGTGTGTGTGAGTGAGTGAGTGAGTCTGTGTGAGTGAGTGAGTCTGTGTGAGTGAGTGAGTGTGTATCAGTGAGTGAGTCTGTGTGAGTGCATGATTCTGTCTGAGTTAGTGAGTGTGTATGACGGAGTGAGTCACTGTGAGAGCGTTTGTGTGTAGTGAATGAGTGTGTTTGAGTGAGTGAGTCTGTGTGAGTGAGTGAGTGTGTGTGAGTGAGTGAGTTTGTGTGAGTGAGTGAGTGAATCTGTGTGTGTGATTCTGTGAGTGAGTGAGTTTGAGTGAGTGAGTGAGTCTGTGTGAGTGAGTGAATCTGTGTGAGTGAGTGAATCTGTGAGTGAGTGAGTCTGTGTGAGTGAGTAAATCTGTGTGTGTGAGTGAGTGTGTGTGAGTAAGTGAGTCTGTGTGAGTGAGTGAGTCTGTTTGAGTGTGTGTGTCTGTGTGAGTGAGTGAGTTTGAGTGAGTGAGTGAGTCTGTGTGATTGAGTGAGTGTGTGTGAGTGAGTAAGTTTGTATGAGTGATTGAGTCCGTGTGAGGTAGTGTGTGTGTGTGAGTGAGTTTGTGTCAGTGAGTGAGTCTGTGTGAGTGAGTGAGTTTGTGTGAGTGAGCGTGTCTGTGTGAGTGAGTGAGTCTGTGTGAGTGAGTGTGTGTGAGTGACAGTCTGTGTGAGTGAGTGAGTGTGTGTGAGTGAGTGAATTTGTTTGCGTGATTGAGTCTGTGTGAGTGAGTGAGTGAATCTGTGTGAGTGAGTCTGTGTGAGTGAGTGAGTGTGTGAGTGAGTGAGTCTGTGTGAGTGAGTGAATCTGTGTGAGTGAGTGATTCTGTGTGAGTGAGTGAGTCTGTATTATTGAGTGAGTCTGTGTGAGTGATTGAGTCTGTGTGAGTGAGTGTATGTGTGTGAATAAGTGAGTCTGTGTGAGTGAGTGAGTCTTTGTGAGTGAGTGAGTCTGTGTGAGTGAGTGAGTGAGTCTCTATGAGTGAGTGAGTTTGTGTGAGTGAGTGATTCTGTGTGAGTGAGTGAGTTTGTGTGAGCGAGTGAGTCTGTGTGAATGAGTGAGTCTGTATGAGTGAGTCTGTGTGAGTGAGTGAGTCTCTATGAGTGAGTGAGTTTGTGTGAGTGAGTGATTCTGTGTGAGTGAGTGAGTTTGTGTGAGCGAGTGAGTCTGTGTGAATGAGTGAGTCTGTATGAGTGAGTCTGTGTGAGTGAGTGATTCTCTATGAGTGAGTGAGTTTGTGTGAGTGAGTGATTCTGTGTGAGTGAGTGAGTTTGTGTGAGCGAGTGAGTCTGTATGAGTGAGTCTGTGTGAGTGAGTGAGTCTGTATGAGTGAGTGAATCTGTATGAGTGAGTGAGTCTGTGTGAGTGAGTGTGTGTGTGTGAGTGAGTGTGTGTGAGCGAGTGAGTCTGTGTGAGTTAGTGAGTGTGTGTGAGTGAGTGAGTGTGTGTGAGTGAGTGTGTGTGAGTGAGTTTTTGTGTGTGTGAGTGAGTGTGTGTGAGTGAGTGAGTCTGTGTGAGTGAGTGAGTCTGTGTGAGTGAGTCTGTGAGTGATTGAGTCTGTGTGAGGGAGTGTATGTGTGTGAGTGAGTGAGTCTGTGATTGAGTGAGGTTTGTGTGAGTGAGTCTGTGTGAGTGAGTGAGTGTGTATGAGAGAGTGAGTCGTTGTGAGTGAGTGTGTGTGAGTGAGTGAGTCTGTGTGAGTGAGTGATTCTCTATGAGTGAGTTTCTGTGAGTGAGTGAGTCTGTATGAGTGAGTGAGTTTGTGTGAGTAAGTGAGTCTGTGTGAGTAAGTGAGTGAATATGAGTGAGTGAGTCTGTGAGTGAGTGAGTCTGTATGAGTGATTGAATCTGTATGAGTGATTGTGTCTGCGTGAGTGAGTCTGTGTGAATGAGTGAGTGTGTATGAGTGAGTGAGTCTGTGTGAGTGAGTGAGCCTGTGTGAGTGAGTGAGTGTGTATGAGTCAGTGAGTCTGTGTGAGTGAGTGTGTGTGAGTGAGTGAGTCTGTGTGAGTGAGTGAGTCTATGTGAGTGAGTGACTCTGTGTGAGTGAGTGGGTGTGTATGAGTGAGTGAGACTGTGTGAGTGAGTGTGTGTGAGTGAGTGAGTGTTTGTGAGTGAGTGTGTTTGAGTGAGTGTATGTGAGTGAGTGTGTGTGAGTGAGTAACTGTGTGTGTGTGAGTGAGTGAGTGTGTGAGTGAATCTGTATGAGTGAGTGAGTCTGTGTGAGTGAGTGAGTGAGTGTGTGTGAGTGAGTGAGTCTGTGTGAGTGAATGAGTCTGTGTGAGTGAGTCTGTTTGAGTGAGTGTTTGTGAGTGAGTGAGTCTGTGTGAGTGATTGAGTCTGTGTGAGTGAGTGAGTGAGTCTGTGTGATTGAGTGAGTGAGTGTGTGTGAGTGAATCTGTATGAGTGAGTGAGTCTGTGTGAGTGAGTGAGTGAGTCTGTGTGAGTGAGTGAGTCTGTGTGAGTGAATGAGTCTGTGTGAGTGAGTCTGTGTGAGTGAGTGTTTGTGAGTGAGTGAGTCTGTGTGAGTGATTGAGTCTGTGTGAGTGAGTGAGTGAGTCTGTGTGATTGAGTGAGTGAGTGTATGTGAGTGAGTCTGTGTGAGTTAGTGAATGAGTATGTGTGAGTGAGTGAGTTTGTGTGAGTGAGTGAATCTGTGTGAGTGAGTGAATCTGTATGAGTGAGTGAGTCTGTGTGAGTGAGTGAGTGAGTCTGTGTGAGTGAGTGAGTGTGAGTGAGTGAGTCAGTGTGTGTGAGTGAGTCCGTGTGAATGAGATAGTGTGTGCGACTGACTTTGTGTCAGTGAGTGAGTCTGTGTGAGTGAGTGAGACTGTGTGAGTGAGTGTGTGTGAGTGAGTGAGTCTGTGTGAGTGAGTGAGTGTGTGTGAGTCAGTGAGATTGTGTGAGTCATTGAGTCTGTGTCAGTGAATGAGTCTGTGTGAGTGAGAGAATCTGTGTGAGTGAGTCTGTGTGAGTGAGTGAGTTTGTGTGAGTGAGTGAGTCTGTGTGAGTGAGTGAATCTGTGTGAGTGAAGTGAATCTGTGAGTGAGTGAGTCTGTGTGAGAGTGAATCCGTATGAGTGATTGATTGTGTTTGTGAGTGAGTGAGTCTGTGTGAGTGAGTGAGTGTGTGTGAGTGAGTTAGCTTGTGTGAGTGAGTGAGTGTGCGTGAGTGAGTGAGTCTGTGTGAGTGAGTGAGTCTGTGTGATTAAGTTTGTGTGAGTGAGTGTGTGTGAGTGAGTGAGTTTGTGTGAGTGAGTGAGTGTGTGTGAGTGAGTGAGTTTGTGTGATTGAGTGAGTCTGTGTGAGTGAGTGAGTCTGTGTGAGTGAGTGAATCTGTATAAGTGAGTGAGTCTGTGTGAGTGAGTCTGTGTGTGTGAATGAGTCTGTGTGAGTGATTTAGTCAGTGTGTTTGAGTGAGTTTCTGTGAGTGAGTGAGTCTGCATGAGTGAATGAGTCTTTGTGAGTGAGTGAGTTTGTGTGAGTGAGTGAGTCTGTGTGAGTGAGTGAGTGTGTGTGAGTGAGTGAGTCTGTGTGAGTGAGTGAGTTTGTGTGAGTGAGTCTGTGTGAGTGAGTGAATCTGTGTGAGTGAGTGTGTCTTTGTGGGTGATTGTGTATGAGTGAGTGAGTGTGTGTGAATGAGTGAGTGTGTGTGAGTGAGTGAATCTGAATGACTGAGTGGGTGTGTGTGAGCGAGTGAGTGAGTCACTGTGAGTGTGTGAGTCAGTGTGAGTGAGTGAGTCTGTGTGAGTGAGTGTGTGTGAGTGAGTGTGTGTGTGAGTGAGTGAGACTGTGTGAGTGAGTGATTGAGTGATTGTGTGTGAGTGAGTATGTGTGAGTGAGTGAGTCTGTGTGAGTGAGTGAGTTTGTGTGAGTGATTTAGTCCGTGTGAGTGAGCGAGTCTGTGTGGGTGAGTGAATCTGTATGAGTGAGTGAGCCTGTGTGAGTTAGTTTGTGTGTGTGAGTGAGTTTCTGTGAGGGAGTGACTCTGCATGAGTGAGTGAGTCTGTGTGAGTGAGTGAGCTTGTGTGAGTGAGTGAGTCTGTGTGAGTGAGTGAGTCTGTATGAGTGAGTGAGTCTGTGTGAGTGAGTGAATCTGTGTGAGTGAGTGAGTCTTTGTGGGTGAGTGTGTATGAGTGAGTGAGTGTGTGTGAGATGGTGAATGAGTGTGTGTGAGTGAATTTGTATGAGTGAGTGAGTGTGTGTGAGCGAGTGAGTGAGTCTGTGTGAGTGAGTCTGTGTGAGTGAGTGAGTATGTGAGAGTGAGTGTATGTGAGTGAGTGTCTGTGATTGAGTGTGAGTGAGTGAGTGTGAGTGTGTGTGAGTGAGTGTTTGTGAGTGAGTGTGAGTAAGTGAGTGTGTGTTTGAGTGTGTGAGTCAGTGTGAGTGAGTGAGTCTGTGTGAGTGAGTGTGTGTGAGTGAGTGTGTGTGTGAGTGAGTGAGACTGTGTGAGTGAGTGAGTGATTGTGTGTGAGTGAGTCTGTGTGAGTGAGTGAGTTATTGTTAGTGAGTGAGGCTGTGTGAGTGAGTGAGTCTGTGCGAGTGAGTGAGTCTGTGTGAGTGAGTGAGTTTTTGTGAGTGAGTGAGTCTGTGTGAGTGAGTGAGTCTGTGTAAGTGAGTGAGTGTGTGTGAGAGAGTGAGTCTGTGTGAGTGAGTGAGTTTTGTTAGTGAGTGAGTCTGTGTGAGTCAGTTAGTCTGTGTGAGTGAGTGAGTCTGTGTGTGAGTGAGTTTTGTTAGTGAGTGAGTCTGTGTGAGTCAGTTAGTCTGTGTGAGTGAGTGAATCCGTGTGAGTGAGTGAGTGTGTGTGAGTGTGTCTGTGTCACTGAGTGAGTTTGTGTGAGTGAGTGAGTTTGTGTGAGTGAGCGAGACTGTGTAAGTGAGTGAGTCTGTGTGAGTGTGTGTGTGTGAGTGAGTGAGTCTGAGTGAATGAGTGATTGTGTGTGAGTGAGCGAGTTTGTGTGAGTGATTGAGTCTGTGTTGGTGAGTGAGTCTGTGTAAGTGAGTGAGTTTGTGTGAGTGAGTGAGTCTGTGTGAGTGAGTGATTCTGTGTGAGTGAGTGATTCTGTGATTGAGTGAGTCTGTGTGAGTGAGTGAATCTGTGTGTGAGTGAGTCTGTGTGAGTGAGTGAGTCTGTGTGAGTGAGTGAGTTTTTGTACGATAGTGAGGCTGTGTGAGTGATTGAGTCTTTGTGAGTGAATGAGTTTTTGTGAGTGAGTGAGTCTGTGTGAGTGAGTTAGTCTGTGTGAGTGACTGAGTCTGTGTGAGTGAGTGAGTGTGTGTGAGTGAGTAGGTGCGTGTGAGTGAGTGAGTCCGTGTGAGTGAGCGATTTTGTGTGAGTGATTGAGTCTGTGTTGGTGAGTGAGTCTGTGTGAGTGAGTGAGTTTGTGTGAGTGAGTGAGTCTGTGTGAGTGAGTGAGTGTGTGTGAGTGAGTGAGTTTGTGTTAGTGATTGAGTCTGTGTGAGTGAGTGAGTCTGTGTGAGTGAGTGAATCTGTTTGAGTGAGTCTGTTTTGAGTGAGTGAGTTTGTGTGAATGAGTGAGTCTGTATGAGTGAGTGAATCTGTGTGAGTGAGTGAATATGTGAGTGAGTGATCCTGTGTGAGTGAGTGAATCTGTATGTGTGAGTGAGTGTGTGTGAGTGAGTGAGTCTGTGTGAGTGAGTGAGTGTGTGTGAGTGAGTGTGTGTGAGTGAGTAGGTGTGTGTGAGTGAGTCTTTGTGAGTGAGTGAGTGTGTGTGAGTGAGTGAGTCTGTGTGAGTGAGTGAGTGTGTGTGAGTGAGTGTGTGTGTGAGTAGGTGTGTGTGAGTGAGTCTGTGTGAGTCAGTGAGTCTGTGTGAGTGAGTGTGTGTGAGTGAGTCGGTGTGTGTGAGTGAGTCTGTGTGAGTGAGTGAGTGTGTGTGAGTGAGTGAATCTGTTTGAGTGAGTCTGTTTTGAGTGAGTGAGTTTGTGTGAGTGAGTGAGTCTGTGTGAGTGAGTTTGTGTCAATGAGTGAATCTGGGTGAGTGAGTGAGATTGTGTGAGTGAGCGAGTCTGTGTGAGTGAGTGAGTCTGTGTGAGTGAGTGTGTGTGAGTGAGTGAGTTTGTGTTAGTGATTGAGTCTGTGTGAGTGAGTGAGTCTGTGTGAGTGAGTGAATATGTTTGAGTGAGTCTGTTTTGAGTGAGTGAGTTTGTGTGAATGAGTGAGTCTGTATGAGTGAGTGAATCTGTGTGAGTGAGTGAATCGGTGAGTAAGTGAGTGTGTGTGAGTGAGTGAATCGGTGTGTTTGAGTGAGTGTGTTTGAGTGAGTCTGTGTGAGTGAGTGAGTTTGTGTGAGTGAGTGAATCTGTGTGAGTGAGTGCATCTGTGTTAGTGAGTGAGTCTCTAAGAGTGAGTGAGTTTGTGTGAGTGAGTGAGTCGGTGTGAGTGAGTGAGTTTGTGTGAGTGAGTCTATGTGAGGAGTGAGTCTGTGTGAGTGAGTGAGTCTGTAGGAGTGAGTGAATCTGCATGAGTGAGTGAGTCTGTGTGAGTGAGTGAGTCTGTGTGAGAGAGTGTGTGTGGTGAGTGAGTGTGTGTGAGTGAGTGAGTCTGTGTGAGTGAGTGAGTCTGTGTGAGTGAGTGAGTCTGTGTGAGTGAGTGAGTCTGTGTCAGTGATTGAATCTGTGTGAGTGAGTGAGTCTGTGTGTCTGAGTTTGTGTGAGTGAGTGAGTCTGTGTGAGTGAGTGAATCTGTGTCAATGAGTGAGTCTGTGTGAGTGAGTGAATCTCTGAGAGTGAGTGAGTTTGTGGGAGTGAGTGAGCGTGTGTGAGTGAGTGAGTCTGTGTGAGTTAGTGAGTTTGTGTGAGTGAGTGAGTCTGTGTGAGTGAGTGAATCTCTGAGAGTGAGTGAGTTTGTGGGAGTGAGTGAGCGTGTGTGAGTGAGTGAGTTTGTGTGAGTGAGTGAGTCTGTGTCAGTGAGTGAATCTGTGTGAGTGAGTGAGTCTGTGTGTCTGAGTTTGTGTGAGTGAGTGAGTCTGTGTGAGTGAGTGAATCTGTGTATTTGAGTGAGTCTGTGTGAGTGAGTGAATCTCTGAGAGTGAGTGAGTTTGTGGGAGTGAGTGAGCGTGTGTGAGTGAGTGAGTCTGTGTGAGTAAGTGAGTCTTTGTGTGTGAGTGAGTCTGTGTGAGTGACTGAGTCTGTGTGTATGAGTGAGTTTCTGTGAGTGAGTGAGTCTGTATGAGTGAGTGTGTCTGTGTGAGTGAGTGAGTTTGAGTAAGTGAGTGAGTCTGTGTGATTGAGTGAGTGTGTGTGAGTGAGTAAGTTTGTATGAGTGATTGAGTCCGTGTGAGGTAGTGTGTGTGTGTGAGTGAGTTTGTGCCAGTGAGTGAGTCTGTGTGAGTGAGTGAGTTTGTGTGAGTGAGCGAGTCCGTGTGACTGAGTGAGTCTGTGTGAGTGAGTGTGTGTGAGTGACAGTCTGTGTGAGTAAGTGAGTGTGTGTGAGTGAGTGAGTTTGTCTGCGTGTTTGAGTCTGTGTGAGTGAGTGAGTCTGTGTGAGTGAGTGAGTGAATCTGTGTGAGTGAGTCTGTGTGAGTGAGTGAGTGTGTGAGTGAGTGAGTCTGTGTGAGTGAGTGAATCTGTGTGAGTGAGTGATTCTGTGTGAGTGAGTGAGTCTGTATTATTGAGTGAGTCTGTGTGAGTGATTGAATCTGTGTGAGTGAGTGTATGTGTGTGAATAAGTGAGTCTGTGTGAGTGAGTGAGTCTTTGTGAGTGAGTGAGTCTCTGTGAGTGAGTGAGTTTCTATGAGTGAGTAAGTTTGTGTGAGTGAGTGATTCTGTGTGAGTGAGTGAGTTTGTGTGAGCGAGTGAGTCTGTGTGAATGAGTGAATCTGTATGAGTGAGTCTGTGTGAGTGAGTGAGTCTCTATGAGTGAGTGAGTTTGTGTGAGTGAGTGATTCTGTGTGAGTGAGTGAGTTTGTGTGAGCGAGTGAGTCTGTGTGAACGAGTGAGTCTGTATGAGTGAGTCTGTGTGAGTGAGTGAGTCTGTATGAGTGAGTGAATCTGTATGAGTGAGTGAGTCTGTGTGAGTGAGTGTGTGTGAGTGAGTGAGTGTGTGTGAGCGAGTGAGTCTGTGTGAGTTAGTGAGTGTGTGTGAGTGAGTGAGTGTGTGTGAGTGAGTGTGTGTGAGTGAGTGAGTCTGTGTGAGTGAATGAGTCTGTGAGTGATTGAGTCTTTGTGAGTGAGTGTACGTGTGTGAGTGAGTGAGTCTGTGATTGAGTGAGGTTTGTGTGAGTGAGTCTGTGTGAGTGAGTGAGTGTGTATGAGAGAGTGAGTCGTTGTGAGTGAGTGTGTGTGAGTGAGTGAGTCTGTGTGAGTGAGTGATTCTCTATGAGTGAGTTTCTGTGAGTGAGTGAGTCTGTATGAGTGAGTGAGTTTGTGTGAGTAAGTGAGTCTGTGTGAGTGAGTGAGTGTATATGAGTGAGTGAGTCTGTGAGTGAGTGAGTCTGTATGAGTGATTGAATCTGTATGAGTGATTGTGTCTGCGTGAGTGAGTCTGTGTGAATGAGTGAGTGTGTATGAGTGAGTGAGTCTGTGTGAGTGAGTGAGTCTGTGTGAGTGAGTGAGTGTGTATGAGTTAGTGAGTCTGTGTGAGTGAGTGTGTGTGTGAGTGAGTCTGTGTGAGTGAGTGAGTCTATGTGAGTGAGTGACTCTGTGTGAGTGAGTGGGTGTGTATGAGTGAGTGAGACTGTGTGAGTGATTGTTTGTGAGTGAGTGAGTGTTTGTGAGTGAGTGTGTTTGAGTGAGTGAGTGTGTGTGAGTGAGTGTGTGTGAGTGAGTGACTGTGTGTGTGTGTGAGTGAGTGAGTGTGTGTGAGTGAATCTGTATGAGTGAGTGAGTCTGTGTGAGTGAGTGAGTGAGTCTGTGTGAGTGAGTGAGTCTGTGTGAGTGAATGAGTCTGTGTGAGTGAGTCTGTTTGAGTGAGTGTTTGTGAGTGAGTGAGTCTGTGTGAGTGATTGAGTCTGTGTGAGTGAGTGAGTGAGTCTGTGTGATTGAGTGAGTGTATGTGAGTGAGTGAGTGTGTGTGAGTGAATGAGTCTGTGTGAGTGAGTGAATCTGTTTGAGTGAGTCTGTTTTGAGTGAGTGAGTTTGTGTGAATGAGTGAGTCTGTGTGAGAGAGTTTCTGTCAGTGAGTGAGTCTGTGTGAGTGAGTGAGATTGTGTGAGTGAGCGAGTCTGTGTGAGTGAGTGAGTCTGTGTGAGTGAGTTTGTGTGAGTGAGTGAGTCTGTGTGAGTGAGTGAGTGTGTGTGAGTGAGTGAGTTTGTGTTAGTGATTGAGTCTGTGTGAGTGAGTGAGTCTGTGTGAGTGAGTGAATCTGTTTGAGTGAGTCTGTTTTGAGTGAGTGAGTTTGTGTGAATGAGTGAGTCTGTATGAGTGAGTGAATCTGTGTGAGTGAGTGAATCTGTGAGTGAGTGATCCTGTGTGAGTGAGTGAATCTGTGTGTGTGAGTGAGTGTGTGTGAGTGAGTGAGTCTGTGTGAGTGAGTGAGTGAGTGTGTGTGAGTGAGTAGGTGTGTGTGAGTGAGTCTTTGTGAGTGAGTGAGTGTGTGTGAGTGAGTGAGTCTGTGTGAGTGAGTGAGTGTGTGTGAGTGAGTGTGTGTGAGTGAGTAGGTGTGTGTGAGTGAGTCTGTGTGAGTGAGTGAGTGTGTGTGAGTGAGTGAGTCTGTGTGAGTGATTGAGTCTGTGTGAGTGAGTGAGTCTGTGTGAGTGAGTGTGTGTGTGAGTAGGTGTGTGTGAGTGAGTGTGTGTGAGTGAGTGAGTGTGTGTGAGTGAGTGAATCTGTTTGAGTGAGTCTGTTTTGAGTGAGTGAGTTTGTGTGAATAAGTGAGTCTGTGTGAGTGAGTTTGTGTCAGTGAGTGAGTCTGTGTGAGTGAGTGAGATTGTGTGAGTGAGCGAGTCTGTGTGAGTGAGTGAGTCTGTGTGAGTGAGTTTCTGTGAGTGAGTGAGTCTGTGTGTTTGAGTGAGTGTGTGTGAGTGAGTCTGTGTGAGTGAGTGAGTTTGTGTGAGTGAGTGAATCTGTGTGAGTGAGTGCATCTATGTTAGTGAGTGAGTCTCTATGAGTGAGTGAGTTTGTGTGAGTGAGTGAGTCAGTGTGAGTGAGTGAGTTTGTGTGAGTGAGTCTATGTGAGGAGTGAGTCTGTGTGAGTGAGTGAGTCTGTACGAGTGAGTGAATCTGCATGAGTGAGTGAGTCTGTGTGAGAGAGTGTGTGTAGTGAGTGAGTGTGTGTGAGTGAGTGAGTCTGTGTGAGTGAGTGAGTCTGTGTGAGTGAGTGAGTTTGTGTGAGTGAGTGAGTCTGTGTCAGTGAGTGAATCTGTGTGAGTGAGTGAGTCTGTGTGTCTGAGTTTGTGTGAGTGAGTGAGTCTGTGTGAGTGAGTGAATCTGTGTCAATGAGTGAGTCTGTGTGAGTGAGTGAATCTCTGAGAGTGAGTGAGTTTGTGGGAGTGATTGAGCGTGTGTGAGTGAGTGAGTTTGTGTGAGTGAGTGAATCTGTGTGAGTGAGTGTGTTTGTGTGAGTTAGTGAGTCTGTGTGAGTGAGTGAGTCTGTACGAGTGAGTGAATCTGTATGAGTGAGTCTGTGTGAGTGAGTGTGTCTGAGTGAGTGAGTCTGTGTGAGTGAGTGAGTCTGTGTGAGTGAGTGAGTCTGTGTGAGTGAATGAGCGTGTGAGTTAGAGTGTGTATGAGTGAGTTGAGTCTGTGTGAGTGAGTGTGTGTGAGTGAGTGAGTGTGTGTGAGTGAGTGAGTCTGTATGAGTGAGTGTGTGTGAGTGAGTGAGTGTATGTGAGTGAGTCTGTGTGAGTGAGTGAATGAGTGAGTCTGTGTGGGTGAGTGTGTGTCAGTGAGTGAGTGTGTGTGAGTGAGTGAATGAGTGTGTGTGAGTGAATCTGTATGAGTGAGTGAGTGTGTGTGAGTGAGTCTGTGTGAGTGAGTGGGTCTCTGTGAGTGATTGAGTCTGTGTGTGTGAGTGAGTGTGTGTGTCCGGGTGTGTGTGAGTGAGAGATAGTGTGTGTGAGTGAGTGAGTCTGTGTGAGTGAGTGAGTCTGTGTGATTGAGTGTGAGTGAGTGTGTGTGAGTTAGTGAGTGAGTCTGTGAGAGTGAGTGTGTGTGAGTGAGTGTGTGTGAGTGAGTGAGTGAGTCTGTGTGAGTGAGTGAGTGTGTGTGAGTGAGTCTGTGTGAGTGAGTGAGTGAGTGAGTGTGTGTGAGTGAGTCTGTGTGAGTGAGTGAGTCTGTGTGAGTGAGTGAGTGAGCATGTGTGAGTGAGTGAGTGTGTGTGAGTGAGTGAATCTGTATGAGTGAGTGAATCAGTATGAGTGACTGACTCTATGTGAGTGAGTGAGTGTGAGTGAGTGAGTGAGTCTGTGTGAGTAAGTGAGTGTGTGTGATTGAGTGAGTTTGTGTGAGTGAGTGAGTTTGTGTGAGTGAGTGAGTCTGTGTGAGTAATTGAGTTCGTGTGAGTGAGTGAATGTGTGTGAGTGAGGGAGTTTGTGTGAGTATGTGAGTCTGTGTGAGTGAGTGAGTTTGTGTGAGTGAATCTGTGTGAGTGAGTGAGTGTGTATGAGAGAGTGAGTCGTTGTGAGTGAGTGTGTGTGAGTGAGTGAGTCTGTGTGAGTGAGTGATTCTCTATGAGTGAGTTTCTGTGAGTGAGTGAGTCTGTATGAGTGAGTGAGTTTGTGTGAGTAAGTGAGTCTGTGTGAGTGAGTGAGTGTATATGAGTGAGTGAGTCTGTGAGTGAGTGAGTCTGTATGAGTGATTGAATCTGTATGAGTGATTGTGTCTGCGTGAGTGAGTCTGTGTGAATGAGTGAGTGTGTATGAGTGAGTGAGTCTGTGTGAGTGAGTGAGTCTGTGTGAGTGAGTGAGTGTGTATGAGTTAGTGAGTCTGTGTGAGTGAGTGTGTGTGTGAGTGAGTCTGTGTGAGTGAGTGAGTCTATGTGAGTGAGTGACTCTGTGTGAGTGAGTGGGTGTGTATGAGTGAGTGAGACTGTGTGAGTGATTGTTTGTGAGTGAGTGAGTGTTTGTGAGTGAGTGTGTTTGAGTGAGTGAGTGTGTGTGAGTGAGTGTGTGTGAGTGAGTGACTGTGTGTGTGTGAGTGAGTGAGTGTGTGTGAGTGAATCTGTATGAGTGAGTGAGTCTGTGTGAGTGAGTGAGTGAGTCTGTGTGAGTGAGTGAGTCTGTGTGAGTGAGTGCGTCTGTGTGAGTGAATAAGTGTGTTGGAGTGAGTAAGTGTGTGTGAGTGAGTCCGTGTGAGTGAGTGACTGTGTGTGAGTGAGTTTGTGTCAGTGAGTGAGTCTGTTTGTGTGAGCGAATTTGTGTCAGTGAGCGAGTCTGTGTGAGTGAGTGACTCTGAGTGATTGAGTGTGTGTAAGTGAGTGAGTCTGTGTGAGTGAGTGTGTGTGAGTGAGTGAGTTTGTGTGAGTGATTGAGTCTGTGTGAGTGAGTGAGTCTGTGTGAGTGAGTGAGTTTGTGTGAGTGAGTGAGTCTGTGTGAGTGAGTGAATCTGTGTGGGTGAGTGAATCTGTGTGGGTGAGTGAATCTGTGTTTGAGTGATTCTGTGTGAGTGAGTGAATCTGTGTGTGTGAGTGAGTGTGTGTGAGTGAGTGAGTGTGTGTGAGTGAGTGAGTCTGTGTGAGTGAGTGAGTGTGTGTGAGTAAGTAATTGTGTGTGTGTGAGTCCGTGTGAGTGAGTAAGTGTGTGTGAGAGAGTTTGTGTCAGTGAGTGAGTCTGTGTGAGTGAGTGAGTTTGTGTGAGTGAGCGAGTCTGTGTGAGTG
Organism: Carcharodon carcharias; assembly: GCF_017639515.1. NCBI lineage: Eukaryota > Metazoa > Chordata > Chondrichthyes > Lamniformes > Lamnidae > Carcharodon > Carcharodon carcharias. Next base: position 54,111,837 of record NC_054483.1, on the reverse strand, counting down.
AGTCTGTGTGAGTGAGTGTGTGTGAGTGAGTGTGTGTGAGTGAGTGAGTGTGTGTGAGTGAGTGAGTTTGTGTGAGTGTGTGAGTGAATCTGTGTGAGTGATTCTGTGTGAGTGAGTGAGTTTGAGTGAGTGAGTGAGTCTGTGTGATTGAGTGAATCTGTGTGAGTGAGTGAATCTGTGAGTGAGTGAGTCTGTGTGAGTGAGTAAATCTGTGTGTGTGAGTGAGTGTGTGTGAGTGTGAGTCTGTGTGATTGAGTGAGTTTGTGTGAGTGAGTGAATCTGTGTGAGTGAGTTCGTCTGTGTGTGAGTGAGTCTCTATGAATGAGTGAATTTGTGTGAGTGAGTGAGTCTGTGTGAGTGAGTGAGTCTGTGTGAGTGAGTGAGTCTCTATGAGTTAGTGAGTTTGTGTGAGTGAGTGAGTCGGTGCGAGTGAGTGAGTTTGTGTAAGTGAGTGAGTCTGTGTGAGTGACTGAGCCTGTATGAGTGAGTGAGTCTGTGTGAGTGAGTGAGTCTCTACGAGTGAGTGAATCTGTATGAGTGAGTGAGTCTGTCTGAGTGAGTGTGTGTGTGAGTGAGTGTGTATGAGTGAGTGAATGTGTGTGAGTGAGTGAGTGAATCTGTGTGAGTGAGTGAGTCTCTGTGAGTGAGTGAGTCTGTGTGAGTGAGTGTGTTTGTGTGAGTGTGTGTGAGTCAGTGAGTGTGTGTGAGTCAGTGAGTGTGTGTGAGTGAGTGAGTCTGTGTGAGTGATGAGTCTGTGTGTGTGAGTGAGTGTGTGTCAGTGTGTGTGTGAGTGAGTGAGTGTGTGTGTGAGTGTGTGTGTGTGATTGAGTGTGTGTGAGTGAGTGAGTGAGTCTGTGTGAGTGAGTGAGTCTGTGTGAGTGAGTGAGTGTGTATCAGTGAGTGAGTCTGTGTGAGTGCATGATTCTGTCTGAGTTAGTGAGTGTGTATGACGGAGTGAGTCACTGTGAGAGCGTTTGTGTGTAGTGAATGAGTGTGTTTGAGTGAGTGAGTCTGTGTGAGTGAGTGAGTGTGTGTGAGTGAGTGAGTTTGTGTGAGTGAGTGAGTGAATCTGTGTGTGTGATTCTGTGAGTGAGTGAGTTTGAGTGAGTGAGTGAGTCTGTGTGAGTGAGTGAATCTGTGTGAGTGAGTGAATCTGTGAGTGAGTGAGTCTGTGTGAGTGAGTAAATCTGTGTGTGTGAGTGAGTGTGTGTGAGTAAGTGAGTCTGTGTGAGTGAGTGAGTCTGTTTGAGTGTGTGTGTCTGTGTGAGTGAGTGAGTTTGAGTGAGTGAGTGAGTCTGTGTGATTGAGTGAGTGTGTGTGAGTGAGTAAGTTTGTATGAGTGATTGAGTCCGTGTGAGGTAGTGTGTGTGTGTGAGTGAGTTTGTGTCAGTGAGTGAGTCTGTGTGAGTGAGTGAGTTTGTGTGAGTGAGCGTGTCTGTGTGAGTGAGTGAGTCTGTGTGAGTGAGTGTGTGTGAGTGACAGTCTGTGTGAGTAAGTGAGTGTGTGTGAGTGAGTGAATTTGTTTGCGTGATTGAGTCTGTGTGAGTGAGTGAGTGAATCTGTGTGAGTGAGTCTGTGTGAGTGAGTGAGTGTGTGAGTGAGTGAGTCTGTGTGAGTGAGTGAATCTGTGTGAGTGAGTGATTCTGTGTGAGTGAGTGAGTCTGTATTATTGAGTGAGTCTGTGTGAGTGATTGAGTCTGTGTGAGTGAGTGTATGTGTGTGAATAAGTGAGTCTGTGTGAGTGAGTGAGTCTTTGTGAGTGAGTGAGTCTGTGTGAGTGAGTGAGTGAGTCTCTATGAGTGAGTGAGTTTGTGTGAGTGAGTGATTCTGTGTGAGTGAGTGCGTTTGTGTGAGCGAGTGAGTCTGTGTGAATGAGTGAGTCTGTATGAGTGAGTCTGTGTGAGTGAGTGAGTCTCTATGAGTGAGTGAGTTTGTGTGAGTGAGTGATTCTGTGTGAGTGAGTGAGTTTGTGTGAGCGAGTGAGTCTGTGTGAATGAGTGAGTCTGTATGAGTGAGTCTGTGTGAGTGAGTGATTCTCTATGAGTGAGTGAGTTTGTGTGAGTGAGTGATTCTGTGTGAGTGAGTGAGTTTGTGTGAGCGAGTGAGTCTGTATGAGTGAGTCTGTGTGAGTGAGTGAGTCTGTATGAGTGAGTGAATCTGTATGAGTGAGTGAGTCTGTGTGAGTGAGTGTGTGTGTGTGAGTGAGTGTGTGTGAGCGAGTGAGTCTGTGTGAGTTAGTGAGTGTGTGTGAGTGAGTGAGTGTCTGTGAGTGAGTGTGTGTGAGTGAGTAATTGTGTGTGTGAGTGAGTGTGTGTGAGTGAGTGAGTCTGTGTGAGTGAGTGAGTCTGTGTGAGTGAGTCTGTGAGTGATTGAGTCTGTGTGAGGGAGTGTATGTGTGTGAGTGAGTGAGTCTGTGATTGAGTGAGGTTTGTGTGAGTGAGTCTGTGTGAGTGAGTGAGTGTGTATGAGAGAGTGAGTCGTTGTGAGTGAGTGTGTGTGAGTGAGTGAGTCTGTGTGAGTGAGTGATTCTCTATGAGTGAGTTTCTGTGAGTGAGTGAGTCTGTATGAGTGAGTGAGTTTGTGTGAGTAAGTGAGTCTGTGTGAGTAAGTGAGTGAATATGAGTGAGTGAGTCTGTGAGTGAGTGAGTCTGTATGAGTGATTGAATCTGTATGAGTGATTGTGTCTGCGTGAGTGAGTCTGTGTGAATGAGTGAGTGTGTATGAGTGAGTGAGTCTGTGTGAGTGAGTGAGCCTGTGTGAGTGAGTGAGTGTGTATGAGTCAGTGAGTCTGTGTGAGTGAGTGTGTGTGAGTGAGTGAGTCTGTGTGAGTGAGTGAGTCTATGTGAGTGAGTGACTCTGTGTGAGTGAGTGGGTGTGTATGAGTGAGTGAGACTGTGTGAGTGAGTGTGTGTGAGTGAGTGAGTGTTTGTGAGTGAGTGTGTTTGAGTGAGTGTATGTGAGTGAGTGTGTGTGAGTGAGTAACTGTGTGTGTGTGAGTGAGTGAGTGTGTGAGTGAATCTGTATGAGTGAGTGAGTCTGTGTGAGTGAGTGAGTGAGTGTGTGTGAGTGAGTGAGTCTGTGTGAGTGAATGAGTCTGTGTGAGTGAGTCTGTTTGAGTGAGTGTTTGTGAGTGAGTGAGTCTGTGTGAGTGATTGAGTCTGTGTGAGTGAGTGAGTGAGTCTGTGTGATTGAGTGAGTGAGTGTGTGTGAGTGAATCTGTATGAGTGAGTGAGTCTGTGTGAGTGAGTGAGTGAGTCTGTGTGAGTGAGTGAGTCTGTGTGAGTGAATGAGTCTGTGTGAGTGAGTCTGTGTGAGTGAGTGTTTGTGAGTGAGTGAGTCTGTGTGAGTGATTGAGTCTGTGTGAGTGAGTGAGTGAGTCTGTGTGATTGAGTGAGTGAGTGTATGTGAGTGAGTCTGTGTGAGTTAGTGAATGAGTATGTGTGAGTGAGTGAGTTTGTGTGAGTGAGTGAATCTGTGTGAGTGAGTGAATCTGTATGAGTGAGTGAGTCTGTGTGAGTGAGTGAGTGAGTCTGTGTGAGTGAGTGAGTGTGAGTGAGTGAGTCAGTGTGTGTGAGTGAGTCCGTGTGAATGAGATAGTGTGTGCGACTGACTTTGTGTCAGTGAGTGAGTCTGTGTGAGTGAGTGAGACTGTGTGAGTGAGTGTGTGTGAGTGAGTGAGTCTGTGTGAGTGAGTGAGTGTGTGTGAGTCAGTGAGATTGTGTGAGTCATTGAGTCTGTGTCAGTGAATGAGTCTGTGTGAGTGAGAGAATCTGTGTGAGTGAGTCTGTGTGAGTGAGTGAGTTTGTGTGAGTGAGTGAGTCTGTGTGAGTGAGTGAATCTGTGTGAGTGAAGTGAATCTGTGAGTGAGTGAGTCTGTGTGAGAGTGAATCCGTATGAGTGATTGATTGTGTTTGTGAGTGAGTGAGTCTGTGTGAGTGAGTGAGTGTGTGTGAGTGAGTTAGCTTGTGTGAGTGAGTGAGTGTGCGTGAGTGAGTGAGTCTGTGTGAGTGAGTGAGTCTGTGTGATTAAGTTTGTGTGAGTGAGTGTGTGTGAGTGAGTGAGTTTGTGTGAGTGAGTGAGTGTGTGTGAGTGAGTGAGTTTGTGTGAGTGAGTGAGTGTGTGTGAGTAGGCTAATCTGTATGAGCGAGTGAATCTGTGCGAGTGAGTTAGTCTGTGTGATTGAGTGAGTCTGTGTGAGTGATTGAGTCTGTGTGATTGAGTGAGTCTGTGTGAGTGAGTGAGTCTGTGTGAGTGAGTGAATCTGTATAAGTGAGTGAGTCTGTGTGAGTGAGTCTGTGTGTGTGAATGAGTCTGTGTGAGTGATTTAGTCAGTGTGTTTGAGTGAGTTTCTGTGAGTGAGTGAGTCTGCATGAGTGAATGAGTCTTTGTGAGTGAGTGAGTTTGTGTGAGTCAGTGAGTCTGTGTGAGTGAGTGAGTGTGTGTGAGTGAGTGAGTCTGTGTGAGTGAGTGAGTTTGTGTGAGTGAGTCTGTGTGAGTGAGTGAATCTGTGTGAGTGAGTGTGTCTTTGTGGGTGATTGTGTATGAGTGAGTGAGTGTGTGTGAATGAGTGAGTGTGTGTGAGTGAGTGAATCTGAATGACTGAGTGGGTGTGTGTGAGCGAGTGAGTGAGTCACTGTGAGTGTGTGAGTCAGTGTGAGTGAGTGAGTCTGTGTGAGTGAGTGTGTGTGAGTGAGTGTGTGTGTGAGTGAGTGAGACTGTGTGAGTGAGTGATTGAGTGATTGTGTGTGAGTGAGTATGTGTGAGTGAGTGAGTCTGTGTGAGTGAGTGAGTTTGTGTGAGTGATTTAGTCCGTGTGAGTGAGCGAGTCTGTGTGGGTGAGTGAATCTGTATGAGTGAGTGAGCCTGTGTGAGTTAGTTTGTGTGTGTGAGTGAGTTTCTGTGAGGGAGTGACTCTGCATGAGTGAGTGAGTCTGTGTGAGTGAGTGAGATTGTGTGAGTGAGTGAGTCTGTGTGAGTGAGTGAGTCTGTATGAGTGAGTGAGTCTGTGTGAGTGAGTGAATCTGTGTGAGTGAGTGAGTCTTTGTGGGTGAGTGTGTATGAGTGAGTGAGTGTGTGTGAGATGGTGAATGAGTGTGTGTGAGTGAATTTGTATGAGTGAGTGAGTGTGTGTGAGCGAGTGAGTGAGTCTGTGTGAGTGAGTCTGTGTGAGTGAGTGAGTATGTGAGAGTGAGTGTATGTGAGTGAGTGTCTGTGATTGAGTGTGTGAGTGAGTGTGAGTGTGTGTGAGTGAGTGTTTGTGAGTGAGTGTGAGTAAGTGAGTGTGTGTTTGAGTGTGTGAGTCAGTGTGAGTGAGTGAGTCTGTGTGAGTGAGTGTGTGTGAGTGAGTGTGTGTGTGAGTGAGTGAGACTGTGTGAGTGAGTGAGTGATTGTGTGTGAGTGAGTCTGTGTGAGTGAGTGAGTTATTGTTAGTGAGTGAGGCTGTGTGAGTGAGTGAGTCTGTGCGAGTGAGTGAGTCTGTGTGAGTGAGTGAGTTTTTGTGAGTGAGTGAGTCTGTGTGAGTGAGTGAGTCTGTGTAAGTGAGTGAGTGTGTGTGAGAGAGTGAGTCTGTGTGAGTGAGTGAGTTTTGTTAGTGAGTGAGTCTGTGTGAGTCAGTTAGTCTGTGTGAGTGAGTGAGTCTGTGTGTGAGTGAGTTTTGTTAGTGAGTGAGTCTGTGTGAGTCAGTTAGTCTGTGTGAGTGAGTGAATCCGTGTGAGTGAGTGAGTGTGTGTGAGTGTGTCTGTGTCACTGAGTGAGTTTGTGTGAGTGAGTGAGTTTGTGTGAGTGAGCGAGACTGTGTAAGTGAGTGAGTCTGTGTGAGTGTGTGTGTGTGAGTGAGTGAGTCTGAGTGAATGAGTGATTGTGTGTGAGTGAGCGAGTTTGTGTGAGTGATTGAGTCTGTGTTGGTGAGTGAGTCTGTGTAAGTGAGTGAGTTTGTGTGAGTGAGTGAGTCTGTGTGAGTGAGTGATTCTGTGTGAGTGAGTGATTCTGTGATTGAGTGAGTCTGTGTGAGTGAGTGAATCTGTGTGTGAGTGAGTCTGTGTGAGTGAGTGAGTCTGTGTGAGTGAGTGAGTTTTTGTACGATAGTGAGGCTGTGTGAGTGATTGAGTCTTTGTGAGTGAATGAGTTTTTGTGAGTGAGTGAGTCTGTGTGAGTGAGTTAGTCTGTGTGAGTGACTGAGTCTGTGTGAGTGAGTGAGTGTGTGTGAGTGAGTAGGTGCGTGTGAGTGAGTGAGTCCGTGTGAGTGAGCGATTTTGTGTGAGTGATTGAGTCTGTGTTGGTGAGTGAGTCTGTGTGAGTGAGTGAGTTTGTGTGAGTGAGTGAGTCTGTGTGAGTGAGTGAGTGTGTGTGAGTGAGTGAGTTTGTGTTAGTGATTGAGTCTGTGTGAGTGAGTGAGTCTGTGTGAGTGAGTGAATCTGTTTGAGTGAGTCTGTTTTGAGTGAGTGAGTTTGTGTGAATGAGTGAGTCTGTATGAGTGAGTGAATCTGTGTGAGTGAGTGAATATGTGAGTGAGTGATCCTGTGTGAGTGAGTGAATCTGTATGTGTGAGTGAGTGTGTGTGAGTGAGTGAGTCTGTGTGAGTGAGTGAGTGTGTGTGAGTGAGTGTGTGTGAGTGAGTAGGTGTGTGTGAGTGAGTCTTTGTGAGTGAGTGAGTGTGTGTGAGTGAGTGAGTCTGTGTGAGTGAGTGAGTGTGTGTGAGTGAGTGTGTGTGTGAGTAGGTGTGTGTGAGTGAGTCTGTGTGAGTCAGTGAGTCTGTGTGAGTGAGTGTGTGTGAGTGAGTCGGTGTGTGTGAGTGAGTCTGTGTGAGTGAGTGAGTGTGTGTGAGTGAGTGAATCTGTTTGAGTGAGTCTGTTTTGAGTGAGTGAGTTTGTGTGAGTGAGTGAGTCTGTGTGAGTGAGTTTGTGTCAATGAGTGAATCTGGGTGAGTGAGTGAGATTGTGTGAGTGAGCGAGTCTGTGTGAGTGAGTGAGTCTGTGTGAGTGAGTGTGTGTGAGTGAGTGAGTTTGTGTTAGTGATTGAGTCTGTGTGAGTGAGTGAGTCTGTGTGAGTGAGTGAATATGTTTGAGTGAGTCTGTTTTGAGTGAGTGAGTTTGTGTGAATGAGTGAGTCTGTATGAGTGAGTGAATCTGTGTGAGTGAGTGAATCGGTGAGTAAGTGAGTGTGTGTGAGTGAGTGAATCGGTGTGTTTGAGTGAGTGTGTTTGAGTGAGTCTGTGTGAGTGAGTGAGTTTGTGTGAGTGAGTGAATCTGTGTGAGTGAGTGCATCTGTGTTAGTGAGTGAGTCTCTAAGAGTGAGTGAGTTTGTGTGAGTGAGTGAGTCGGTGTGAGTGAGTGAGTTTGTGTGAGTGAGTCTATGTGAGGAGTGAGTCTGTGTGAGTGAGTGAGTCTGTAGGAGTGAGTGAATCTGCATGAGTGAGTGAGTCTGTGTGAGTGAGTGAGTCTGTGTGAGAGAGTGTGTGTGGTGAGTGAGTGTGTGTGAGTGAGTGAGTCTGTGTGAGTGAGTGAGTCTGTGTGAGTGAGTGAGTCTGTGTGAGTGAGTGAGTCTGTGTCAGTGATTGAATCTGTGTGAGTGAGTGAGTCTGTGTGTCTGAGTTTGTGTGAGTGAGTGAGTCTGTGTGAGTGAGTGAATCTGTGTCAATGAGTGAGTCTGTGTGAGTGAGTGAATCTCTGAGAGTGAGTGAGTTTGTGGGAGTGAGTGAGCGTGTGTGAGTGAGTGAGTCTGTGTGAGTTAGTGAGTTTGTGTGAGTGAGTGAGTCTGTGTGAGTGAGTGAATCTCTGAGAGTGAGTGAGTTTGTGGGAGTGAGTGAGCGTGTGTGAGTGAGTGAGTTTGTGTGAGTGAGTGAGTCTGTGTCAGTGAGTGAATCTGTGTGAGTGAGTGAGTCTGTGTGTCTGAGTTTGTGTGAGTGAGTGAGTCTGTGTGAGTGAGTGAATCTGTGTATTTGAGTGAGTCTGTGTGAGTGAGTGAATCTCTGAGAGTGAGTGAGTTTGTGGGAGTGAGTGAGCGTGTGTGAGTGAGTGAGTCTGTGTGAGTAAGTGAGTCTTTGTGTGTGAGTGAGTCTGTGTGAGTGACTGAGTCTGTGTGTATGAGTGAGTTTCTGTGAGTGAGTGAGTCTGTATGAGTGAGTGTGTCTGTGTGAGTGAGTGAGTTTGAGTAAGTGAGTGAGTCTGTGTGATTGAGTGAGTGTGTGTGAGTGAGTAAGTTTGTATGAGTGATTGAGTCCGTGTGAGGTAGTGTGTGTGTGTGAGTGAGTTTGTGCCAGTGAGTGAGTCTGTGTGAGTGAGTGAGTTTGTGTGAGTGAGCGAGTCCGTGTGACTGAGTGAGTCTGTGTGAGTGAGTGTGTGTGAGTGACAGTCTGTGTGAGTAAGTGAGTGTGTGTGAGTGAGTGAGTTTGTCTGCGTGTTTGAGTCTGTGTGAGTGAGTGAGTCTGTGTGAGTGAGTGAGTGAATCTGTGTGAGTGAGTCTGTGTGAGTGAGTGAGTGTGTGAGTGAGTGAGTCTGTGTGAGTGAGTGAATCTGTGTGAGTGAGTGATTCTGTGTGAGTGAGTGAGTCTGTATTATTGAGTGAGTCTGTGTGAGTGATTGAATCTGTGTGAGTGAGTGTATGTGTGTGAATAAGTGAGTCTGTGTGAGTGAGTGAGTCTTTGTGAGTGAGTGAGTCTCTGTGAGTGAGTGAGTTTCTATGAGTGAGTAAGTTTGTGTGAGTGAGTGATTCTGTGTGAGTGAGTGAGTTTGTGTGAGCGAGTGAGTCTGTGTGAATGAGTGAATCTGTATGAGTGAGTCTGTGTGAGTGAGTGAGTCTCTATGAGTGAGTGAGTTTGTGTGAGTGAGTGATTCTGTGTGAGTGAGTGAGTTTGTGTGAGCGAGTGAGTCTGTGTGAACGAGTGAGTCTGTATGAGTGAGTCTGTGTGAGTGAGTGAGTCTGTATGAGTGAGTGAATCTGTATGAGTGAGTGAGTCTGTGTGAGTGAGTGTGTGTGAGTGAGTGAGTGTGTGTGAGCGAGTGAGTCTGTGTGAGTTAGTGAGTGTGTGTGAGTGAGTGAGTGTGTGTGAGTGAGTGTGTGTGAGTGAGTGAGTCTGTGTGAGTGAATGAGTCTGTGAGTGATTGAGTCTTTGTGAGTGAGTGTACGTGTGTGAGTGAGTGAGTCTGTGATTGAGTGAGGTTTGTGTGAGTGAGTCTGTGTGAGTGAGTGAGTGTGTATGAGAGAGTGAGTCGTTGTGAGTGAGTGTGTGTGAGTGAGTGAGTCTGTGTGAGTGAGTGATTCTCTATGAGTGAGTTTCTGTGAGTGAGTGAGTCTGTATGAGTGAGTGAGTTTGTGTGAGTAAGTGAGTCTGTGTGAGTGAGTGAGTGTATATGAGTGAGTGAGTCTGTGAGTGAGTGAGTCTGTATGAGTGATTGAATCTGTATGAGTGATTGTGTCTGCGTGAGTGAGTCTGTGTGAATGAGTGAGTGTGTATGAGTGAGTGAGTCTGTGTGAGTGAGTGAGTCTGTGTGAGTGAGTGAGTGTGTATGAGTTAGTGAGTCTGTGTGAGTGAGTGTGTGTGTGAGTGAGTCTGTGTGAGTGAGTGAGTCTATGTGAGTGAGTGACTCTGTGTGAGTGAGTGGGTGTGTATGAGTGAGTGAGACTGTGTGAGTGATTGTTTGTGAGTGAGTGAGTGTTTGTGAGTGAGTGTGTTTGAGTGAGTGAGTGTGTGTGAGTGAGTGTGTGTGAGTGAGTGACTGTGTGTGTGTGAGTGAGTGAGTGTGTGTGAGTGAATCTGTATGAGTGAGTGAGTCTGTGTGAGTGAGTGAGTGAGTCTGTGTGAGTGAGTGAGTCTGTGTGAGTGAATGAGTCTGTGTGAGTGAGTCTGTTTGAGTGAGTGTTTGTGAGTGAGTGAGTCTGTGTGAGTGATTGAGTCTGTGTGAGTGAGTGAGTGAGTCTGTGTGATTGAGTGAGTGTATGTGAGTGAGTGAGTGTGTGTGAGTGAATGAGTCTGTGTGAGTGAGTGAATCTGTTTGAGTGAGTCTGTTTTGAGTGAGTGAGTTTGTGTGAATGAGTGAGTCTGTGTGAGAGAGTTTCTGTCAGTGAGTGAGTCTGTGTGAGTGAGTGAGATTGTGTGAGTGAGCGAGTCTGTGTGAGTGAGTGAGTCTGTGTGAGTGAGTTTGTGTGAGTGAGTGAGTCTGTGTGAGTGAGTGAGTGTGTGTGAGTGAGTGAGTTTGTGTTAGTGATTGAGTCTGTGTGAGTGAGTGAGTCTGTGTGAGTGAGTGAATCTGTTTGAGTGAGTCTGTTTTGAGTGAGTGAGTTTGTGTGAATGAGTGAGTCTGTATGAGTGAGTGAATCTGTGTGAGTGAGTGAATCTGTGAGTGAGTGATCCTGTGTGAGTGAGTGAATCTGTGTGTGTGAGTGAGTGTGTGTGAGTGAGTGAGTCTGTGTGAGTGAGTGAGTGAGTGTGTGTGAGTGAGTAGGTGTGTGTGAGTGAGTCTTTGTGAGTGAGTGAGTGTGTGTGAGTGAGTGAGTCTGTGTGAGTGAGTGAGTGTGTGTGAGTGAGTGTGTGTGAGTGAGTAGGTGTGTGTGAGTGAGTCTGTGTGAGTGAGTGAGTGTGTGTGAGTGAGTGAGTCTGTGTGAGTGATTGAGTCTGTGTGAGTGAGTGAGTCTGTGTGAGTGAGTGTGTGTGTGAGTAGGTGTGTGTGAGTGAGTGTGTGTGAGTGAGTGAGTGTGTGTGAGTGAGTGAATCTGTTTGAGTGAGTCTGTTTTGAGTGAGTGAGTTTGTGTGAATAAGTGAGTCTGTGTGAGTGAGTTTGTGTCAGTGAGTGAGTCTGTGTGAGTGAGTGAGATTGTGTGAGTGAGCGAGTCTGTGTGAGTGAGTGAGTCTGTGTGAGTGAGTTTCTGTGAGTGAGTGAGTCTGTGTGTTTGAGTGAGTGTGTGTGAGTGAGTCTGTGTGAGTGAGTGAGTTTGTGTGAGTGAGTGAATCTGTGTGAGTGAGTGCATCTATGTTAGTGAGTGAGTCTCTATGAGTGAGTGAGTTTGTGTGAGTGAGTGAGTCAGTGTGAGTGAGTGAGTTTGTGTGAGTGAGTCTATGTGAGGAGTGAGTCTGTGTGAGTGAGTGAGTCTGTACGAGTGAGTGAATCTGCATGAGTGAGTGAGTCTGTGTGAGAGAGTGTGTGTAGTGAGTGAGTGTGTGTGAGTGAGTGAGTCTGTGTGAGTGAGTGAGTCTGTGTGAGTGAGTGAGTTTGTGTGAGTGAGTGAGTCTGTGTCAGTGAGTGAATCTGTGTGAGTGAGTGAGTCTGTGTGTCTGAGTTTGTGTGAGTGAGTGAGTCTGTGTGAGAGAGTGAATCTGTGTCAATGAGTGAGTCTGTGTGAGTGAGTGAATCTCTGAGAGTGAGTGAGTTTGTGGGAGTGATTGAGCGTGTGTGAGTGAGTGAGTTTGTGTGAGTGAGTGAATCTGTGTGAGTGAGTGTGTTTGTGTGAGTTAGTGAGTCTGTGTGAGTGAGTGAGTCTGTACGAGTGAGTGAATCTGTATGAGTGAGTCTGTGTGAGTGAGTGTGTCTGAGTGAGTGAGTCTGTGTGAGTGAGTGAGTCTGTGTGAGTGAGTGAGTCTGTGTGAGTGAATGAGCGTGTGAGTTAGAGTGTGTATGAGTGAGTTGAGTCTGTGTGAGTGAGTGTGTGTGAGTGAGTGAGTGTGTGTGAGTGAGTGAGTCTGTATGAGTGAGTGTGTGTGAGTGAGTGAGTGTATGTGAGTGAGTCTGTGTGAGTGAGTGAATGAGTGAGTCTGTGTGGGTGAGTGTGTGTCAGTGAGTGAGTGTGTGTGAGTGAGTGAATGAGTGTGTGTGAGTGAATCTGTATGAGTGAGTGAGTGTGTGTGAGTGAGTCTGTGTGAGTGAGTGGGTCTCTGTGAGTGATTGAGTCTGTGTGTGTGAGTGAGTGTGTGTGTCCGGGTGTGTGTGAGTGAGAGATAGTGTGTGTGAGTGAGTGAGTCTGTGTGAGTGAGTGAGTCTGTGTGATTGAGTGTGAGTGAGTGTGTGTGAGTTAGTGAGTGAGTCTGTGAGAGTGAGTGTGTGTGAGTGAGTGTGTGTGAGTGAGTGAGTGAGTCTGTGTGAGTGAGTGAGTGTGTGTGAGTGAGTCTGTGTGAGTGAGTGAGTGAGTGAGTGTGTGTGAGTGAGTCTGTGTGAGTGAGTGAGTCTGTGTGAGTGAGTGAGTGAGCATGTGTGAGTGAGTGAGTGTGTGTGAGTGAGTGAATCTGTATGAGTGAGTGAATCAGTATGAGTGACTGACTCTATGTGAGTGAGTGAGTGTGAGTGAGTGAGTGAGTCTGTGTGAGTAAGTGAGTGTGTGTGATTGAGTGAGTTTGTGTGAGTGAGTGAGTTTGTGTGAGTGAGTGAGTCTGTGTGAGTAATTGAGTTCGTGTGAGTGAGTGAATGTGTGTGAGTGAGGGAGTTTGTGTGAGTATGTGAGTCTGTGTGAGTGAGTGAGTTTGTGTGAGTGAATCTGTGTGAGTGAGTGAGTGTGTATGAGAGAGTGAGTCGTTGTGAGTGAGTGTGTGTGAGTGAGTGAGTCTGTGTGAGTGAGTGATTCTCTATGAGTGAGTTTCTGTGAGTGAGTGAGTCTGTATGAGTGAGTGAGTTTGTGTGAGTAAGTGAGTCTGTGTGAGTGAGTGAGTGTATATGAGTGAGTGAGTCTGTGAGTGAGTGAGTCTGTATGAGTGATTGAATCTGTATGAGTGATTGTGTCTGCGTGAGTGAGTCTGTGTGAATGAGTGAGTGTGTATGAGTGAGTGAGTCTGTGTGAGTGAGTGAGTCTGTGTGAGTGAGTGAGTGTGTATGAGTTAGTGAGTCTGTGTGAGTGAGTGTGTGTGTGAGTGAGTCTGTGTGAGTGAGTGAGTCTATGTGAGTGAGTGACTCTGTGTGAGTGAGTGGGTGTGTATGAGTGAGTGAGACTGTGTGAGTGATTGTTTGTGAGTGAGTGAGTGTTTGTGAGTGAGTGTGTTTGAGTGAGTGAGTGTGTGTGAGTGAGTGTGTGTGAGTGAGTGACTGTGTGTGTGTGAGTGAGTGAGTGTGTGTGAGTGAATCTGTATGAGTGAGTGAGTCTGTGTGAGTGAGTGAGTGAGTCTGTGTGAGTGAGTGAGTCTGTGTGAGTGAATGAGTCTGTGTGAGTGAGTCTGTTTGAGTGAGTGTTTGTGAGTGAGTGAGTCTGTGTGAGTGATTGAGTCTGTGTGAGTGAGTGAGTGAGTCTGTGTGATTGAGTGAGTGTATGTGAGTGAGTGAGTGTGTGTGAGTGAATGAGTCTGTGTGAGTGAGTGAATCTGTTTGAGTGAGTCTGTTTTGAGTGAGTGAGTTTGTGTGAATGAGTGAGTCTGTGTGAGAGAGTTTCTGTCAGTGAGTGAGTCTGTGTGAGTGAGTGAGATTGTGTGAGTGAGCGAGTCTGTGTGAGTGAGTGAGTCTGTGTGAGTGAGTTTGTGTGAGTGAGTGAGTCTGTGTGAGTGAGTGAGTGTGTGTGAGTGAGTGAGTTTGTGTTAGTGATTGAGTCTGTGTGAGTGAGTGAGTCTGTGTGAGTGAGTGAATCTGTTTGAGTGAGTCTGTTTTGAGTGAGTGAGTTTGTGTGAATGAGTGAGTCTGTATGAGTGAGTGAATCTGTGTGAGTGAGTGAATCTGTGAGTGAGTGATCCTGTGTGAGTGAGTGAATCTGTGTGTGTGAGTGAGTGTGTGTGAGTGAGTGAGTCTGTGTGAGTGAGTGAGTGAGTGTGTGTGAGTGAGTAGGTGTGTGTGAGTGAGTCTTTGTGAGTGAGTGAGTGTGTGTGAGTGAGTGAGTCTGTGTGAGTGAGTGAGTGTGTGTGAGTGAGTGTGTGTGAGTGAGTAGGTGTGTGTGAGTGAGTCTGTGTGAGTGAGTGAGTGTGTGTGAGTGAGTGAGTCTGTGTGAGTGATTGAGTCTGTGTGAGTGAGTGAGTCTGTGTGAGTGAGTGTGTGTGTGAGTAGGTGTGTGTGAGTGAGTGTGTGTGAGTGAGTGAGTGTGTGTGAGTGAGTGAATCTGTTTGAGTGAGTCTGTTTTGAGTGAGTGAGTTTGTGTGAATAAGTGAGTCTGTGTGAGTGAGTTTGTGTCAGTGAGTGAGTCTGTGTGAGTGAGTGAGATTGTGTGAGTGAGCGAGTCTGTGTGAGTGAGTGAGTCTGTGTGAGTGAGTTTCTGTGAGTGAGTGAGTCTGTGTGTTTGAGTGAGTGTGTGTGAGTGAGTCTGTGTGAGTGAGTGAGTTTGTGTGAGTGAGTGAATCTGTGTGAGTGAGTGCATCTGTGTTAGTGAGTGAGTCTCTATGAGTGAGTGAGTTTGTGTGAGTGAGTGAGTCGGTGTGAGTGAGTGAGTTTGTGTGAGTGAGTCTATGTGAGGAGTGAGTCTGTGTGAGTGAGTGAGTCTGTACAAGTGAGTGAATCTGCATGAGTGAGTGAGTCTGTGTGAGAGAGTGTGTGTAGTGAGTGAGTGTGTGTGAGTGAGTGAGTCTGTGTGAGTGAGTGAGTCTGTGTGAGTGAGTGAGTTTGTGTGAGTGAGTGAGTCTGTGTCAGTGAGTGAATCTGTGTGAGTGAGTGAGTCTGTGTGTCTGAGTTTGTGTGAGTGAGTGAGTCTGTGTGAGTGAGTGAATCTGTGTCAATGAGTGAGTCTGTGTGAGTGAGTGAATCTCTGAGAGTGAGTGAGTTTGTGGGAGTGATTGAGCGTGTGTGAGTGAGTGAGTTTGTGTGAGTGAGTGAATCTGTGTGAGTGAGTGTGTTTGTGTGAGTTAGTGAGTCTGTGTGTGTGAGTGAGTCTGTACGAGTGAGTGAATCTGTATGAGTGAGTCTGTGTGAGTGAGTGTGTCTGAGTGAGTGAGTCTGTGTGAGTGAGTGAGTCTGTGTGAGTGAGTGAGTCTGTGTGAGTGAATGAGCGTGTGAGTTAGAGTGTGTATGAGTGAGTTGAGTCTGTGTGAGTGAGTGTGTGTGAGTGAGTGAGTGTGTGTGAGTGAGTGAGTCTGTATGAGTGAGTGTGTGTGAGTGAGTGAGTGTATGTGAGTGAGTCTGTGTGAGTGAGTGAATGAGTGAGTCTGTGTGGGTGAGTGTGTGTCAGTGAGTGAGTGTGTGTGAGTGAGTGAATGAGTGTGTGTGAGTGAATCTGTATGAGTGAGTGAGTGTGTGTGAGTGAGTGAGTGAGTCTGTGTGAGTGAGTGGGTCTCTGTGAGTGATTGAGTCTGTGTGTGTGAGTGAGTGTGTGTGTCCGGGTGTGTGTGAGTGAGAGATAGTGTGTGTGAGTGAGTGAGTCTGTGTGAGTGAGTGAGTCTGTGTGATTGAGTGTGAGTGAGTGTGTGTGAGTTAGTGAGTGAGTCTGTGAGAGTGAGTGTGTGTGAGTGAGTCTGTGTGAGTGAGTGAGTGAGTCTGTGTGAGTGAGTGAGTGTGTGTGAGTGAGTCTGTGTGAGTGAGTGAGTGAGTGTGTGTGAGTGAGTCTGTGTGAGTGAGTGAGTCTGTGTGAGTGAGTGAGTGAGCATGTGTGAGTGAGTGAGTGTGTGTGAGTGAGTGAATCTGTATGAGTGAGTGAATCAGTATGAGTGACTGACTCTATGTGAGTGAGTGAGTGTGAGTGAGTGAGTGAGTCTGTGTGAGTAAGTGAGTGTGTGTGATTGAGTGAGTTTGTGTGAGTGAGTGAGTTTGTGTGAGTGAGTGAGTCGTTGTGAGTAATTGAGTTCGTGTGAGTGAGTGAATGTGTGTGAGTGAGGGAGTTTGTGTGAGTATGTGAGTCTGTGTGAGTGAGTGAGTTTGTGTGAGTGAATCTGTGTGAGTGAGTGAGTCTGTGTGAGTGAGTGAGTTTTGTTAGTGAGTGAGTCTGTGTGAGTGAGTGAGTTTTGTGAGTGAGAGTCTGTGTGAGTGAGTTAGTCTGTGTGAGTGAGTGCGTCTGTGTGAGTGAGTGAGTGTGTTGGAGTGAGTAAGTGTGTGTGAGTGAGTCCGTGTGAGTGAGTGACTGTGTGTGAGTGAGTTTGTGTCAGTGAGTGAGTCTGTTTGTGTGAGCGAATTTGTGTCAGTGAGCGAGTCTGTGTGAGTGAGTGACTCTGAGTGATTGAGTGTGTGTAAGTGAGTGAGTCTGTGTGAGTGAGTCTGTGTGAGTGAGTGAGTTTGTGTGAGTGATTGAGTCTGTGTGAGTGAGTGAGTCTGTGTGAGTGAGTGAGTTTGTGTGAGTGAGTGAGTCTGTGTGAGTGAGTGAATCTGTGTGGGTGAGTGAATCTGTGTTTGAGTGATTCTGTGTGAGTGAGTGAATCTGTGTGTGTGAGTGAGTGTGTGTGAGTGAGTGAGTGTGTGTGAGTGAGTGAGTCTGTGTGAGTGAGTGAGTGTGTGTGAGTAAGTAATTGTGTGTGTGTGAGTCCGTGTGAGTGAGTAAGTGTGTTTGAGAGAGTTTGTGTCAGTGAGTGAGTCTGTGTGAGTGAGTGAGTTTGTGTGAGTGAGCAAGTCTGTGTGAGTGAGTCTGTGTGAGTGAGTGTGTGTGAGTGAGTCTGTGTGAGTGAGTGAGTGTGTGTGAGTGAGTGAGTTTGTGTGAGTGTGTGAGTGAATCTGTGTGAGTGATTCTGTGTGAGTGAGTGAGTTTGAGTGAGTGAGTGAGTCTGTGTGATTGAGTGAATCTGTGTGAGTGAGTGAATCTGTGAGTGAGTGAGTCTGTGTGAGTGAGTAAATCTGTGTGTGTGAGTGAGTGTGTGTGAGTGAGTGAGTCTGTGTGATTGAGTGAGTTTGTGTGAGTGAGTGAATCTGTGTGAGTGAGTTCGTCTGTGTGAGTGAGTGAGTCTCTATGAATGAGTGAATTTGTGTGAGTGAGTGAGTCTGTGTGAGTGAGTGAGTCTGTGTGAGTGAGTGAGTCTCTATGAGTTAGTGAGTTTGTGTGAGTGAGTGAGTCGGTGCGAGTGAGTGAGTGTGTGTAAGTGAGTGAGTCTGTGTGAGTGACTGAGTCTGTATGAATGAGTGAGTCTGTGTGAGTGAGTGAGTCTCTACGAGTGAGTGAATCTGTATGAGTGAGTGAGTCTGTCTGAGTGAGTGTGTGTGTGAGTGAGTGTGTATGAGTGAGTGAATGTGTGTGAGTGAGTGAGTGAATCTGTGTGAGTGAGTGAGTCTCTGTGAGTGAGTGAGTCTGTGTGAGTGAGTGTGTTTGTGTGAGTGTGTGTGAGTCAGTGAGTGTGTGTGAGTGAGTGAGTCTGTGTGAGTGATGAGTCTGTGTGTGTGAGTGAGTGTGTGTCAGTGTGTGTGTGAGTGAGTGAGTGTGTGTGTGAGTGTGTGTGTGTGATTGAGTGTGTGTGAGTGAGTGAGTGAGTCTGTGTGAGTGAGTGAGACTGTGTGAGTGAGTGAGTGTGTATCAGTGAGTGAGTCTGTGTGAGTGCATGATTCTGTCTGAGTTAGTGAGTGTGTATGACGGAGTGAGTCACTGTGAGAGCGTTTGTGTGTAGTGAATGAGTGTGTTTGAGTGAGTGAGTCTGTGTGAGTGAGTGAGTGTGTGTGAGTGAGTGAGTTTGTGTGAGTGAGTGAGTGAATCTGTGTGTGTGATTCTGTGAGTGAGTGAGTTTGAGTGAGTGAGTGAGTCTGTGTGAGTGAGTGAATCTGTGTGAGTGAGTGAATCTGTGAGTGAGTGAGTCTGTGTGAGTGAGTAAATCTGTGTGTGTGAGTGAGTGTGTGTGAGTAAGTGAGTGTGTGTGAGTGAGTAAGTGAGTCTGTGTGATTGAGTGAGTGAGTGTATGTGAGTGAGTCTGTGTGAGTGAGTGAGTGAGTGTGTGTGAGTGAGTCTGTTTGAGTGAGTGAGTCTGTGTGAGTGAGTGAGTGAGCATGTGTGAGTGAGTGAGTGTGTGTGAGTGAGTGAATCTGTATGAGTGAGTGAATCAGTATGAGTGACTGACTCTATGTGAGTGAGTGAGTGTGAGTGAGTGAGTGAGTCTGTGTGAGTAAGTGAGTGTGTGTGATTGAGTGAGTTTGTGTGAGTGAGTGAGTTTGTGTGAGTGAGTGAGTCTGTGTGAGTAATTGAGTTCGTGTGAGTGAGTGAATGTGTGTGAGTGAGGGAGTTTGTGTGAGTATGTGAGTCTGTGTGAGTGAGTGAGTCTGTGTGAGTGAATCTGTGTGAGTGAGTGAGTCTGTGTGAGTGAGTGAGTTTTGTTAGTGAGTGAGTCTGTGTGAGTGAGTGAGTTTTGTGAGTGAGAGTCTGTGTGGGAGTGAGTTAGTCTGTGTGAGTGAGTGCGTCTGTGTGAGTGAATAAGTGTGTTGGAGTGAGTAAGTGTGTGTGAGTGAGTCCGTGTGAGTGAGTGACTGTGTGTGAGTGAGTTTGTGTCAGTGAGTGAGTCTGTTTGTGTGAGCGAATTTGTGTCAGTGAGCGAGTCTGTGTGAGTGAGTGACTCTGAGTGATTGAGTGTGTGTAAGTGAGTGAGTCTGTGTGAGTGAGTGTGTGTGAGTGAGTGAGTTTGTGTGAGTGATTGAGTCTGTGTGAGTGAGTGAGTCTGTGTGAGTGAGTGAGTTTGTGTGAGTGAGTGAGTCTGTGTGAGTGAGTGAATCTGTGTGGGTGAGTGAATCTGTGTGGGTGAGTGAATCTGTGTTTGAGTGATTCTGTGTGAGTGAGTGAATCTGTGTGTGTGAGTGAGTGTGTGTGAGTGAGTGAGTGTGTGTGAGTGAGTGAGTCTGTGTGAGTGAGTGAGTGTGTGTGAGTAAGTAATTGTGTGTGTGTGAGTCCGTGTGAGTGAGTAAGTGTGTGTGAGAGAGTTTGTGTCAGTGAGTGAGTCTGTGTGAGTGAGTGAGTTTGTGTGAGTGAGCGAGTCTGTGTGAGTGAGTCTGTGTGAGTGAGTGTGTGTGAGTGAGTGTGTGTGAGTGAGTGAGTGTGTGTGAGTGAGTGAGTTTGTGTGAGTGTGTGAGTGAATCTGTGTGAGTGATTCTGTGTGAGTGAGTGAGTTTGAGTGAGTAAGTGAGTCTGTGTGATTGAGTGAATCTGTGTGAGTGAGTGAATCTGTGAGTGAGTGAGTCTGTGTGAGTGAGTAAATCTGTGTGTGTGAGTGAGTGTGTGTGAGTGTGAGTCTGTGTGATTGAGTGAGTTTGTGTGAGTGAGTGAATCTGTGTGAGTGAGTTCGTCTGTGTGAGTGAGTGAGTCTCTATGAATGAGTGAATTTGTGTGAGTGAGTGAGTCTGTGTGAGTGAGTGAGTCTGTGTGAGTGAGTGAGTCTCTATGAGTTAGTGAGTTTGTGTGAGTGAGTGAGTCGGTGCGAGTGAGTGAGTTTGTGTAAGTGAGTGAGTCTGTGTGAGTGACTGAGTCTGTATGAGTGAGTGAGTCTGTGTGAGTGAGTGAGTCTCTACGAGTGAGTGAATCTGTATGAGTGAGTGAGTCTGTCTGAGTGAGTGTGTGTGTGAGTGAGTGTGTATGAGTGAGTGAATGTGTGTGAGTGAGTCTGTGTGAGTGAGTGAGTGTGTGAGTGAGTGAGTCTGTGTGAGTGAGTGAATCTGTGTGAGTGAGTGATTCTGTGTGAGTGAGTGAGTCTGTATTATTGAGTGAGTCTGTGTGAGTGATTGAATCTGTGTGAGTGAGTGTATGTGTGTGAATAAGTGAGTCTGTGTGAGTGAGTGAGTCTTTGTGAGTGAGTGAGTCTCTGTGAGTGAGTGAGTTTCTATGAGTGAGTAAGTTTGTGTGAGTGAGTGATTCTGTGTGAGTGAGTGAGTTTGTGTGAGCGAGTGAGTCTGTGTGAATGAGTGAATCTGTATGAGTGAGTCTGTGTGAGTGAGTGAGTCTCTATGAGTGAGTGAGTTTGTGTGAGTGAGTGATTCTGTGTGAGTGAGTGAGTTTGTGTGAGCGAGTGAGTCTGTGTGAACGAGTGAGTCTGTATGAGTGAGTCTGTGTGAGTGAGTGAGTCTGTATGAGTGAGTGAATCTGTATGAGTGAGTGAGTCTGTGTGAGTGAGTGTGTGTGAGTGAGTGAGTGTGTGTGAGCGAGTGAGTCTGTGTGAGTTAGTGAGTGTGTGTGAGTGAGTGAGTGTGTGTGAGTGAGTGTGTGTGAGTGAGTGAGTCTGTGTGAGTGAATGAGTCTGTGAGTGATTGAGTCTTTGTGAGTGAGTGTACGTGTGTGAGTGAGTGAGTCTGTGATTGAGTGAGGTTTGTGTGAGTGAGTCTGTGTGAGTGAGTGAGTGTGTATGAGAGAGTGAGTCGTTGTGAGTGAGTGTGTGTGAGTGAGTGAGTCTGTGTGAGTGAGTGATTCTCTATGAGTGAGTTTCTGTGAGTGAGTGAGTCTGTGAGTGAGTGAGTCTGTATGAGTGATTGAATCTGTATGAGTGATTGTGTCTGCGTGAGTGAGTCTGTGTGAATGAGTGAGTGTGTATGAGTGAGTGAGTCTGTGTGAGTGAGTGAGTCTGTGTGAGTGAGTGAGTGTGTATGAGTTAGTGAGTCTGTGTGAGTGAGTGTGTGTGTGAGTGAGTCTGTGTGAGTGAGTGAGTCTATGTGAGTGAGTGACTCTGTGTGAGTGAGTGGGTGTGTATGAGTGAGTGAGACTGTGTGAGTGATTGTTTGTGAGTGAGTGAGTGTTTGTGAGTGAGTGTGTTTGAGTGAGTGAGTGTGTGTGAGTGAGTGTGTGTGAGTGAGTGACTGTGTGTGTGTGAGTGAGTGAGTGTGTGTGAGTGAATCTGTATGAGTGAGTGAGTCTGTGTGAGTGAGTGAGTGAGTCTGTGTGAGTGAGTGAGTCTGTGTGAGTGAATGAGTCTGTGTGAGTGAGTCTGTTTGAGTGAGTGTGAGTGAGTGAGTCTGTGTGAGTGATTGAGTCTGTGTGAGTGAGTGAGTGAGTCTGTGTGATTGAGTGAGTGTATGTGAGTGAGTGAGTGTGTGTGAGTGAATGAGTCTGTGTGAGTGAGTGAATCTGTTTGAGTGAGTCTGTTTTGAGTGAGTGAGTTTGTGTGAATGAGTGAGTCTGTGTGAGAGAGTTTCTGTCAGTGAGTGAGTCTGTGTGAGTGAGTGAGATTGTGTGAGTGAGCGAGTCTGTGTGAGTGAGTGAGTCTGTGTGAGTGAGTTTGTGTGAGTGAGTGAGTCTGTGTGAGTGAGTGAGTGTGTGTGAGTGAGTGAGTTTGTGTTAGTGATTGAGTCTGTGTGAGTGAGTGAGTCTGTGTGAGTGAGTGAATCTGTTTGAGTGAGTCTGTTTTGAGTGAGTGAGTTTGTGTGAATGAGTGAGTCTGTATGAGTGAGTGAATCTGTGTGAGTGAGTGAATCTGTGAGTGAGTGATCCTGTGTGAGTGAGTGAATCTGTGTGTGTGAGTGAGTGTGTGTGAGTGAGTGAGTCTGTGTGAGTGAGTGAGTGAGTGTGTGTGAGTGAGTAGGTGTGTGTGAGTGAGTCTTTGTGAGTGAGTGAGTGTGTGTGAGTGAGTGAGTCTGTGTGAGTGAGTGAGTGTGTGTGAGTGAGTGTGTGTGAGTGAGTAGGTGTGTGTGAGTGAGTCTGTGTGAGTGAGTGAGTGTGTGTGAGTGAGTGAGTCTGTGTGAGTGATTGAGTCTGTGTGAGTGAGTGAGTCTGTGTGAGTGAGTGTGTGTGTGAGTAGGTGTGTGTGAGTGAGTGTGTGTGAGTGAGTGAGTGTGTGTGAGTGAGTGAATCTGTTTGAGTGAGTCTGTTTTGAGTGAGTGAGTTTGTGTGAATAAGTGAGTCTGTGTGAGTGAGTTTGTGTCAGTGAGTGAGTCTGTGTGAGTGAGTGAGATTGTGTGAGTGAGCGAGTCTGTGTGAGTGAGTGAGTCTGTGTGAGTGAGTTTCTGTGAGTGAGTGAGTCTGTGTGTTTGAGTGAGTGTGTGTGAGTGAGTCTGTGTGAGTGAGTGAGTTTGTGTGAGTGAGTGAATCTGTGTGAGTGAGTGCATCTGTGTTAGTGAGTGAGTCTCTATGAGTGAGTGAGTTTGTGTGAGTGAGTGAGTCGGTGTGAGTGAGTGAGTTTGTGTGAGTGAGTCTATGTGAGGAGTGAGTCTGTGTGAGTGAGTGAGTCTGTACGAGTGAGTGAATCTGCATGAGTGAGTGAGTCTGTGTGAGAGAGTGTGTGTAGTGAGTGAGTGTGTGTGAGTGAGTGAGTCTGTGTGAGTGAGTGAGTCTGTGTGAGTGAGTGAGTTTGTGTGAGTGAGTGAGTCTGTGTCAGTGAGTGAATCTGTGTGAGTGAGTGAGTCTGTGTGTCTGAGTTTGTGTGAGTGAGTGAGTCTGTGTGAGAGAGTGAATCTGTGTCAATGAGTGAGTCTGTGTGAGTGAGTGAATCTCTGAGAGTGAGTGAGTTTGTGGGAGTGATTGAGCGTGTGTGAGTGAGTGAGTTTGTGTGAGTGAGTGAATCTGTGTGAGTGAGTGTGTTTGTGTGAGTTAGTGAGTCTGTGTGAGTGAGTGAGTCTGTACGAGTGAGTGAATCTGTATGAGTGAGTCTGTGTGAGTGAGTGTGTCTGAGTGAGTGAGTCTGTGTGAGTGAGTGAGTCTGTGTGAGTGAGTGAGTCTGTGTGAGTGAATGAGCGTGTGAGTTAGAGTGTGTATGAGTGAGTTGAGTCTGTGTGAGTGAGTGTGTGTGAGTGAGTGAGTGTGTGTGAGTGAGTGAGTCTGTATGAGTGAGTGTGTGTGAGTGAGTGAGTGTATGTGAGTGAGTCTGTGTGAGTGAGTGAATGAGTGAGTCTGTGTGGGTGAGTGTGTGTCAGTGAGTGAGTGTGTGTGAGTGAGTGAATGAGTGTGTGTGAGTGAATCTGTATGAGTGAGTGAGTGTGTGTGAGTGAGTCTGTGTGAGTGAGTGGGTCTCTGTGAGTGATTGAGTCTGTGTGTGTGAGTGAGTGTGTGTGTCCGGGTGTGTGTGAGTGAGAGATAGTGTGTGTGAGTGAGTGAGTCTGTGTGAGTGAGTGAGTCTGTGTGATTGAGTGTGAGTGAGTGTGTGTGAGTTAGTGAGTGAGTCTGTGAGAGTGAGTGTGTGTGAGTGAGTGTGTGTGAGTGAGTGAGTGAGTCTGTGTGAGTGAGTGAGTGTGTGTGAGTGAGTCTGTGTGAGTGAGTGAGTGAGTGTGTGTGAGTGAGTCTGTGTGAGTGAGTGAGTCTGTGTGAGTGAGTGAGTGAGCATGTGTGAGTGAGTGAGTGTGTGTGAGTGAGTGAATCTGTATGAGTGAGTGAATCAGTATGAGTGACTGACTCTATGTGAGTGAGTGAGTGTGAGTGAGTGAGTGAGTCTGTGTGAGTAAGTGAGTGTGTGTGATTGAGTGAGTTTGTGTGAGTGAGTGAGTTTGTGTGAGTGAGTGAGTCTGTGTGAGTAATTGAGTTCGTGTGAGTGAGTGAATGTGTGTGAGTGAGGGAGTTTGTGTGAGTATGTGAGTCTGTGTGAGTGAGTGAGTTTGTGTGAGTGAATCTGTGTGAGTGAGTGAGTCTGTGTGAGTGAGTGAGTTTTGTTAGTGAGTGAGTCTGTGTGAGTGAGTGAGTTTTGTGAGTGAGAGTCTGTGTGAGTGAGTTAGTCTGTGTGAGTGAGTGCGTCTGTGTGAGTGAGTGAGTGTGTGTGTCCGGGTGTGTGTGAGTGAGAGATAGTGTGTGTGAGTGAGTGAGTCTGTGTGAGTGAGTGCGTCTGTGTGAGTGAGTGAGTGTGTTGGAGTGAGTAAGTGTGTGTGTGAGTCCGTGTGAGTGAGTGACTGTGTGTGAGTGAGTTTGTGTCAGTGAGTGAGTCTGTTTGTGTGAGCGAATTTGTGTCAGTGAGCGAGTCTGTGTGAGTGAGTGACTCTGAGTGATTGAGTGTGTGTAAGTGAGTGAGTCTGTGTGAGTGAGTGTGTGTGAGTGAGTGAGTTTGTGTGAGTGATTGAGTCTGTGTGAGTGAGTGAGTCTGTGTGAGTGAGTGAGTTTGTGTGAGTGAGTGAGTCTGTGTGAGTGAGTGAATCTGTGTGGGTGAGTGAATCTGTGTTTGAGTGATTCTGTGTGAGTGAGTGAATCTGTGTGTGTGAGTGAGTGTGTGTGAGTGAGTGAGTGTGTGTGAGTGAGTGAGTCTGTGTGAGTGAGTGAGTGTGTGTGAGTAAGTAATTGTGTGTGTGTGAGTCCGTGTGAGTGAGTAAGTGTGTTTGAGAGAGTTTGTGTCAGTGAGTGAGTCTGTGTGAGTGAGTGAGTTAGTGTGAGTGAGCAAGTCTGTGTGAGTGAGTCTGTGTGAGTGAGTGTGTGTGAGTGAGTCTGTGTGAGTGAGTGAGTGTGTGTGAGTGAGTGAGTTTGTGTGAGTGTGTGAGTGAATCTGTGTGAGTGATTCTGTGTGAGTGAGTGAGTTTGAGTGAGTGAGTGAGTCTGTGTGATTGAGTGAATCTGTGTGAGTGAGTGAATCTGTGAGTGAGTGAGTCTGTGTGAGTGAGTAAATCTGTGTGTGTGAGTGAGTGTGTGTGAGTGAGTGAGTCTGTGTGATTGAGTGAGTTTGTGTGAGTGAGTGAATCTGTGTGAGTGAGTTCGTCTGTGTGAGTGAGTGAGTCTCTATGAATGAGTGAATTTGTGTGAGTGAGTGAGTCTGTGTGAGTGAGTGAGTCTGTGTGAGTGAGTGAGTCTCTATGAGTTAGTGAGTTTGTGTGAGTGAGTGAGTCGGTGCGAGTGAGTGAGTTTGTGTAAGTGAGTGAGTCTGTGTGAGTGACTGAGTCTGTATGAATGAGTGAGTCTGTGTGAGTGAGTGAGTCTCTACGAGTGAGTGAATCTGTATGAGTGAGTGAGTCTGTCTGAGTGAGTGTGTGTGTGAGTGAGTGTGTATGAGTGAGTGAATGTGTGTGAGTGAGTGAGTGAATCTGTGTGAGTGAGTGAGTCTCTGTGAGTGAGTGAGTCTGTGTGAGTGAGTGTGTTTGTGTGAGTGTGTGTGAGTCAGTGAGTGTGTGTGAGTGAGTGAGTCTGTGTGAGTGATGAGTCTGTGTGTGTGAGTGAGTGTGTGTCAGTGTGTGTGTGAGTGAGTGAGTGTGTGTGTGTGTGTGTGTGTGTGTGATTGAGTGTGTGTGAGTGAGTGAGTGAGTCTGTGTGAGTGAGTGAGTCTGTGTGAGTGAGTGAGTGTGTATCAGTGAGTGAGTCTGTGTGAGTGCATGATTCTGTCTGAGTTAGTGAGTGTGTATGACGGAATGAGTCACTGTGAGAGCGTTTGTGTGTAGTGAATGAGTGTGTTTGAGTGAGTGAGTCTGTGTGAGTGAGTGAGTGTGTGTGAGTGAGTGAGTTTGTGTGAGTGAGTGAGTGAATCTGTGTGTGTGATTCTGTGAGTGAGTGAGTTTGAGTGAGTGAGTGAGTCTGTGTGAGTGAGTGAATCTGTGTGAGTGAGTGAATCTGTGAGTGAGTGAGTCTGTGTGAGTGAGTAAATCTGTGTGTGTGAGTGAGTGTGTGTGAGTAAGTGAGTCTGTGTGAGTGAGTGAGTGAGTCTGTGTGATTGAGTGAGTGAGTGTATGTGAGTGAGTCTGTGTGAGTGAGTGAGTGAGTGTGTGTGAGTGAGTCTGTGTGAGTGAGTGAGTCTGTGTGAGTGAGTGAGTGAGCATGTGTGAGTGAGTGAGTGTGTGTGAGTGAGTGAATCTGTATGAGTGAGTGAATCAGTATGAGTGACTGACTCTATGTGAGTGAGTGAGTGTGAGTGAGTGAGTGAGTCTGTGTGAGTAAGTGAGTGTGTGTGATTGAGTGAGTTTGTGTGAGTGAGTGAGTTTGTGTGAGTGAGTGAGTCTGTGTGAGTAATTGAGTTCGTGTGAGTGAGTGAATGTGTGTGAGTGAGGGAGTTTGTGTGAGTATGTGAGTCTGTGTGAGTGAGTCTGTGTGAGTGAATCTGTGTGAGTGAGTGAGTCTGTGTGAGTGAGTGAGTTTTGTTAGTGAGTGAGTCTGTGTGAGTGAGTGAGTTTTGTGAGTGAGAGTCTGTGTGAGTGAGTTAGTCTGTGTGAGTGAGTGCGTCTGTGTGAGTGAATAAGTGTGTTGGAGTGAGTAAGTGTGTGTGAGTGAGTCCGTGTGAGTGAGTGACTGTGTGTGAGTGAGTTTGTGTCAGTGAGTGAGTCTGTTTGTGTGAGCGAATTTGTGTCAGTGAGCGAGTCTGTGTGAGTGAGTGACTCTGAGTGATTGAGTGTGTGTAAGTGAGTGAGTCTGT
Organism: Carcharodon carcharias; assembly: GCF_017639515.1. Classification (NCBI taxonomy): domain Eukaryota; kingdom Metazoa; phylum Chordata; class Chondrichthyes; order Lamniformes; family Lamnidae; genus Carcharodon; species Carcharodon carcharias. The sequence continues at coordinate 54,085,835 of NC_054483.1, read as the reverse complement.
GTGAGTGAGTGTGTGTGAGTGAGTGAGTTTGTGTGAGTGATTGAGTCTGTGTGAGTGAGTGAGTCTGTGTGAGTGAGTGAGTTTGTGTGAGTGAGTGAGTCTGTGTGAGTGAGTGAATCTGTGTGGGTGAGTGAATCTGTGTTTGAGTGATTCTGTGTGAGTGAGTGAATCTGTGTGTGTGAGTGAGTGTGTGTGAGTGAGTGAGTGTGTGTGAGTGAGTGAGTCTGTGTGAGTGAGTGAGTGTGTGTGAGTAAGTAATTGTGTGTGTGTGAGTCCGTGTGAGTGAGTAAGTGTGTGTGAGAGAGTTTGTGTCAGTGAGTGAGTCTGTGTGAGTGAGTGAGTTTGTGTGAGTGAGCGAGTCTGTGTGAGTGAGTCTGTGTGAGTGAGTGTGTGTGAGTGAGTGTGTGTGAGTGAGTGAGTGTGTGTGAGTGAGTGAGTTTGTGTGAGTGTGTGAGTGAATCTGTGTGAGTGATTCTGTGTGAGTGAGTGAGTTTGAGTGAGTGAGTGAGTCTGTGTGATTGAGTGAATCTGTGTGAGTGAGTGAATCTGTGAGTGAGTGAGTCTGTGTGAGTGAGTAAATCTGTGTGTGTGAGTGAGTGTGTGTGAGTGAGTGAGTCTGTGTGATTGAGTGAGTTTGTGTGAGTGAGTGAATCTGTGTGAGTGAGTTCGTCTGTGTGAGTGAGTGAGTCTCTATGAATGAGTGAATTTGTGTGAGTGAGTGAGTCTGTGTGAGTGAGTGAGTCTGTGTGAGTGAGTGAGTCTCTATGAGTTAGTGAGTTTGTGTGAGTGAGTGAGTCGGTGCGAGTGAGTGAGTTTGTGTAAGTGAGTGAGTCTGTGTGAGTGAGTCTGTGTGAGTGAGTGTGTGTGAGTGAGTCTGTGTGAGTGAGTGAGTGTGTGTGAGTGAGTGAGTTTGTGTGAGTGTGTGAGTGAATCTGTGTGAGTGATTCTGTGTGAGTGAGTGAGTTTGAGTGAGTGAGTGAGTCTGTGTGATTGAGTGAATCTGTGTGAGTGAGTGAATCTGTATGAGTGAGTGAGTCTGTGTGAGTGAGTGAGTCTCTACGAGTGAGTGAATCTGTATGAGTGAGTGAGTCTGTCTGAGTGAGTGTGTGTGTGAGTGAGAGTGTATGAGTGAGTGAATGTGTGTGAGTGAGTGAGTGAATCTGTGTGAGTGAGTGAGTCTCTGTGAGTGAGTGAGTCTGTGTGAGTGAGTGTGTTTGTGTGAGTGTGTGTGAGTCAGTGAGTGTGTGTGAGTCAGTGAGTGTGTGTGAGTGAGTGAGTCTGTGTGTGTGATGAGTCTGTGTGTGTGAGTGAGTGTGTGTCAGTGTGTGTGTGAGTGAGTGAGTGTGTGTGTGAGTGTGTGTGTGTGATTGAGTGTGTGTGAGTGAGTGAGTGAGTCTGTGTGAGTGAGTGAGTCTGTGTGAGTGAGTGAGTGTGTATCAGTGAGTGAGTCTGTGTGAGTGCATGATTCTGTCTGAGTTAGTGAGTGTGTATGACGGAGTGAGTCACTGTGAGAGCGTTTGTGTGTAGTGAATGAGTGTGTTTGAGTGAGTGAGTCTGTGTGAGTGAGTGAGTGTGTGTGAGTGAGTGAGTTTGTGTGAGTGAGTGAGTGAATCTGTGTGTGTGATTCTGTGAGTGAGTGAGTTTGAGTGAGTGAGTGAGTCTGTGTGAGTGAGTGAATCTGTGTGAGTGAGTGAATCTGTGAGTGAGTGAGTCTGTGTGAGTGAGTAAATCTGTGTGTGTGAGTGAGTGTGTGTGAGTAAGTGAGTCTGTGTGAGTGAGTGAGTCTGTTTGAGTGAGTGTGTCTGTGTGAGTGAGTGAGTTTGAGTGAGTGAGTGAGTCTGTGTGATTGAGTGAGTGTGTGTGAGTGAGTAAGTTTGTATGAGTGATTGAGTCCGTGTGAGGTAGTGTGTGTGTGTGTGAGTTTGTGTCAGTGAGTGAGTCTGTGTGAGTGAGTGAGTTTGTGTGAGTGAGCGTGTCTGTGTGAGTGAGTGAGTCTGTGTGAGTGAGTGTGTGTGAGTGACAGTCTGTGTGAGTAAGTGAGTGTGTGTGAGTGAGTGAATTTGTTTGCGTGATTGAGTCTGTGTGAGTGAGTGAGTGAATCTGTGTGAGTGAGTCTGTGTGAGTGAGTGAGTGTGTGAGTGAGTGAGTCTGTGTGAGTGAGTGAATCTGTGTGAGTGAGTGATTCTGTGTGAGTGAGTGAGTCTGTATAATTGAGTGAGTCTGTGTGAGTGATTGAGTCTGTGTGAGTGAGTGTATGTGTGTGAATAAGTGAGTCTGTGTGAGTGAGTGAGTCTTTGTGAGTGAGTGAGTCTGTGTGAGTGAGTGAGTGAGTCTCTATGAGTGAGTGAGTTTGTGTGAGTGAGTGATTCTGTGTGAGTGAGTGAGTTTGAGTGAGCGAGTGAGTCTGTGTGAATGAGTGAGTCTGTATGAGTGAGTCTGTGTGAGTGAGTGAGTCTCTATGAGTGAGTGAGTTTGTGTGAGTGAGTGATTCTGTGTGAGTGAGTGAGTTTGTGTGAGCGAGTGAGTCTGTATGAGTGAGTCTGTGTGAGTGAGTGAGTCTGTATGAGTGAGTGAATCTGTATGAGTGAGTGAGTCTGTGTGAGTGAGTGTGTGTGTGTGAGTGAGTGTGTGTGAGCGAGTGAGTCTGTGTGAGTTAGTGAGTGTGTGTGAGTGAGTGAGTGTCTGTGAGTGAGTGTGTGTGAGTGAGTAATTGTGTGTGTGAGTGAGTGTGTGTGAGTGAGTGAGTCTGTGTGAGTGAGTGAGTCTGTGTGAGTGAGTCTGTGAGTGATTGAGTCTGTGTGAGGGAGTGTATGTGTGTGAGTGAGTGAGTCTGTGATTGAGTGAGGTTTGTGTGAGTGAGTCTGTGTGAGTGAGTGAGTGTGTATGAGAGAGTGAGTCGTTGTGAGTGAGTGTGTGTGAGTGAGTGAGTCTGTGTGAGTGAGTGATTCTCTATGAGTGAGTTTCTGTGAGTGAGTGAGTCTGTATGAGTGAGTGAGTTTGTGTGAGTAAGTGAGTCTGTGTGAGTAAGTGAGTGAATATGAGTGAGTGAGTCTGTGAGTGAGTGAGTCTGTATGAGTGATTGAATCTGTATGAGTGATTGTGTCTGCGTGAGTGAGTCTGTGTGAATGAGTGAGTGTGTATGAGTGAGTGAGTCTGTGTGAGTGAGTGAGCCTGTGTGAGTGAGTGAGTGTGTATGAGTTAGTGAGTCTGTGTGAGTGAGTGTGTGTGAGTGAGTGAGTCTGTGTGAGTGAGTGAGTCTATGTGAGTGAGTGACTCTGTGTGAGTGAGTGGGTGTGTATGAGTGAGTGAGACTGTGTGAGTGAGTGTGTGTGAGTGAGTGAGTGTTTGTGAGTGAGTGTGTTTGAGTGAGTGTGTGTGAGTGAGTGTGTGTGAGTGAGTAACTGTGTGTGTGTGAGTGAGTGAGTGTGTGAGTGAATCTGTATGAGTGAGTGAGTCTGTGTGAGTGAGTGAGTGAGTGTGTGTGAGTGAGTGAGTCTGTGTGAGTGAATGAGTCTGTGTGAGTGAGTCTGTTTGAGTGAGTGTTTGTGAGTGAGTGAGTCTGTGTGAGTGATTGAGTCTGTGTGAGTGAGTGAGTGAGTCTGTGTGATTGAGTGAGTGAGTGTGTGTGAGTGAATCTGTATGAGTGAGTGAGTCTGTGTGAGTGAGTGAGTGAGTCTGTGTGAGTGAGTGAGTCTGTGTGAGTGAATGAGTCTGTGTGAGTGAGTCTGTGTGAGTGAGTGTTTGTGAGTGAGTGAGTCTGTGTGAGTGATTGAGTCTGTGTGAGTGAGTGAGTGAGTCTGTGTGATTGAGTGAGTGAGTGTATGTGAGTGAGTCTGTGTGAGTTAGTGAATGAGTATGTGTGAGTGAGTGAGTTTGTGTGAGTGAGTGAATCTGTGTGAGTGAGTGAATCTGTATGAGTGAGTGAGTCTGTGTGAGTGAGTGAGTGAGTCTGTGTGAGTGAGTGAGTCTGTGTGAGTGAATGAGTCTGTGTGAGTGAGTCTGTGTGAGTGAGTGTTTGTGAGTGAGTGAGTCTGTGTGAGTGATTGAGTCTGTGTGAGTGAGTGAGTGAGTCTGTGTGATTGAGTGAGTGAGTGTGTGTGAGTGAGTCTGTGTGAGTTAGTGATTGAGTATGTGTGAGTGAGTGAGTTTGTGTGAGTGAGTGAATCTGTGAATGAGTGAATCTGTATGAGTGAGTGAGTCTGTGTGAGTGAGTCAGTCTGTTTGTGTGAGTGAGTCTGTGTGAGTAAGTGAATCTGTGTGAGTGAGTGAATCTGTATGAGTGAGTGAGTCTGTGTGAGTGAGTCAGTCTGTGTGTGTGAGTGAGTCTGTGTGAGTGAGTGAGTGAGTGTGTGTTTGTGTGTTTGTGTGAGTGAGTGAGTCTGGATGAGTAAGTGTGTCTGTGTGAGTGATTGAGTTTGTATGAGTGAGTGAATCTGTGTGAGTGAGTGAGTCTGTGTGTGTTTTTGAGTTTGTGTGAGTGAGTGAGTCTGTGTGAGTGAGTGAATCTGTGTGAGTGAGTGAGTCTGTGTGAGTGAGTGTGAGTGTGTGTGAGTGAGTCTGTGTGAGTGAGTGAGTCTCCATGAGTGAGTGAGTCTGTATGAGTGAGTGAGTTTGTCTGAGTGAGTTTGTCTGAGTAAGTGAGTGTTTGTGAGTGAGTGAGCTTGTGTGAGTGAATGAGTCTGTGTGAGTGAGTGTCTGTGGGTGGAATTTTCTGGACCCGCTGGCGGTGGGTGTGGTATGTGGGTGTCGTGGGTGTGGTGGGTGTGGCAGTTGGGTGTGGTAGGTGGGTGTGATAGGTGGGTCTTGTGGGTGTGGTAGGTGGTTGTGGTAGGTGGGTGTGGTGTGTGTAGTAAGTGGGTGTGGTAGGTGGGTGTGGTGGGTGTGGTGGGTGTGGTAGGTGGGTCTGGTGGGTGTGGTGGGTGTGGTAGGTGGGTGTGTTAGGTGGGTGTGGTGGGTGTGGTAGGTGGGTGTGGTAGTTGAGTGTGGTGGGTGTGGTGGGTGTGGTAGGTGGGTGTGGTAGGTGGGTGTGGTGGGTGGGTGTGGTGGGTGTGGTAGGTGGGTGTGATTGATGTGGTGGGTGTGGTACGTGGGTGTGGTGGGTGTGGTAGGTGGGTGTGTTTGGTGGGTGTGGTGGGTGTGGTAGGTGGGTGTGGTGGGTGTGGTAGGTGGTTGTGGTGGGTGGGTGTGGGTGGGTGTGGTGGGTGTGGTAGGTGGGTGTGTTGGGTGTGGTAGGTGCGTGTGTTTGGTGGGTGTGGTGGGTGTGGTAGGTGGGTGTGGTAGTTGGGTGTGGTGGGTGGGTGTGGTGGGTGTGGTAGGTGGGTGTGGTAGGTGGGTGTGGTGGGTGTGGTAGGTGGGTGTGGTGGGTGTGGTAGGTGGGTGTGGTGAGTGTGGTAGGTGGGTGTGGTGGGTGTGGTGGTGTGTTTGGTGGGTTTGGTGGGTGTGGTAGGTGGGTGTGGTAGTTGGGTGTGGTGGGTGTGGTAGGTGGGTGTGGTGGGTGTGGTAGGTGGGTGTGGTAGGTGGGTGTGGTGGGTGTGGTAGGTGGGTGTGGTGGGTGTGGTAGGTGGGTGTGGTAGGTGGGTGTGGTGGGTGTGGTAGGTGGGTGTGGTAGTTGGGTGTGGTGGGTGTGGTAGGTGGGTGTGGTGGGTGTGGTAGGTGGGTGTGGTAGGTGGGTGTGGTGGGTGTGGTAGGTGGGTGTGGTGGGTGTGGTAGGTGGGTGTGGTAGGTGGGTGTGGTGGATGTGGTAGGTGGGTGTGGTAGGTGGGTGTGGTGGGTGTGGTAGGTGGGTGTGGTGGGTGTGGTAGGTGGGTGTGGTAGGTGGGTGTGGTGGGTGTGGTGGGTGTGGTACGTGGGTGTGGTGGGTGTGGTAGGTGGGTGTGGTAGGTGGGTGTGGTGGGTGTGGTAGGTGGGTGTGGTGGGTGTAGTAGGTGGGTGTGGTGGGTGTGGTAGGTGGGTGTGGTAGGTGGGTGTGGTGGGTGTGGTGGGTGTGGTGGGTGTGGTAGGTGGGTGTGTTGGGTGTGGTAGGTGGGTGTGGTAGGTGGGTGTGGTGGGTGTGGTAGGTGGGTGTGGTAGGTGGGTGTGGTGGGTGTGGTAGGTGGGTGTGGTAGGTGGGTGTGGTGGGTGTGGTACGTGGGTGTGGTGGGTGTGGTAGGTGGGTGTGGTAGGTGGGTGTGGTGGGTGTGGTAGGTGGGTGTGGTAGGTAGGTGTGGTAGGTGGGTGTGGCGGGTGTGGTAGGTGGGTGTGGTAGGTGGGTGTGGTAGGTGGGTGTGGTGGGTGTGGTACGTGGGTGTGGTGGGTGTGGTAGGTGGGTGTGGTAGGTGGGTGTGGTGGGTGTGGTAGGTGGCGTGCACGGCCAATATGTCGGGACCCCCTTCACGCCAGCGTGAGGGCAGGTTGTGATCTTCCGCTCAGCCCGCCGACGGTCGGCTACGTTTCCCACCATCAGTCGGCGGGGAGATAATTGGAAAACATTGGTTTATAATGAAAAGGCCACCCCGCCAGGCTCTTGGAACCCTGCTGTATCCCCCGTCAGCATTGGTGGGAACGCACGCCGACCTGTTTCACAGCAGCACATAGGCGATGTGCACTTGGAGGCCTTCACTTTGGGGGAACTGAGGTGAGTGAGCTCAGCTTCTCCACAGCTCGCCCATTGTTTACAGGCCTCGGGAGCCAGGGGGGTGGGGGAAACTGATGTCTGGCCCTGGAGGTGACTGCTTGAGGGTTGGGCGGTGTCCAGCAGCAAGTGCTGGCCAGCCTTGGAGGCGACTGCTGAGGGGGGTGTGTCAAGTGCTGCCCTGGCACTGTGTCCCGCACACAGGCAATCGAGCTGGGGGTAAGGATTAGTGAGGGAAGTGGCCAGGCATTAGGGACACCTGGATAAACTGACCACGCCTCTGCAACTGAGACAGATCAGGCACAGCCACAGTGAATGTGTTTTTCAGTCAGTTCTGGGGTTTTACTTGGAGCTGGTGTCCTTGGTCACGCCTTTGCTCCTTCCGACACGGCGTGCTTGGCCAGTTCCCCGGGCAGCAGCAGGCACACGGCGGTCTGGATCTCCCGGGAGCTGATGGTGCTGCGCTTGTTGTAATGGGCCAGGCGGGAAGCCTCACCCGCGATGCGCTCAAAAATATCGCTCACAAACGAGCTCATGATGCTCATGGCCTTGGAGGAGATGCCGGTGTCGGGGTGAACCTGCTTCATCACTTTGTAGATGTAGATGGTGTAACTCCCCTTCCTCAACTTTTGTCGCTTCTTGCCGCCCTTTGCTACTGGTTTCTTTAAGGCTTCCTTGCCTCCCTTTTTGGGAGCTGATTTCTTCTCATCAACCATCGTCACTATATGACTGGGGTCAGGCTCCTAGCCTGCTCACCCATGCAAGCAACGCGGAGGCACCAAAGGCCCACCAGTCACTCCATACCTTACCCACACCCCCCTCCCCCCCCACCTCCCCGGCACAGACTTCAGGTCCGCCACGACTTTACTGGACCATGCAGAAGTTGGACTGCACACATTGTACAATCTCCTCTCCAATACTGGCCATGTAGCAGTCACTGCTGGACGTGTTCACAGCCCATTGCAATCTCAGCATCCTGGTTTGGACCAGTGTCTCCCATGTCACAGGTTGACAGGGCAGCCATGAAGCGCTCTCAACTCTGGCCATCCGAGGTGTGACCAGCACTCTCTGGGAATCATTCAGGGGCAGGAAAGGTGCTAAGTGCAGCCATGATAACCATGTATTTCTCTCTTTCATGCTACAGGAGGACCACGTCAGGATCATGGATCCTGGTGACCTAGCTGTATGCCTGATGGCCTACAGAGACCATAGAAAACAGAGGAGGGAGGAGAGACCGACTGAGGCTCCTCGCTGCCAAAGGCAGGAGCAGCAATCTCATGAAGAAGGGGCAGCAGGGGCTCCCACACACGCTGCCCAGGAGTGACAGTGAGCCATGGCTGGTCGGTGCCTAACGACACCCAGGGTCTAGATGCAGCCGGCCATTCCTGCAGACGACTGAGAACCAGTGTCACCAACGACTGTGCATGTCCAGGGACCTGGTGGCTCACATCTGTCCCTACTGCAGGACCAGGCACCAAGAGGACATGGAGGGCATCCACTGCCAGTGTCTGTGAAAGTGACTGCGGTGCTCAATTTCTATGCCAGTGGCTTCTTTCAGGGCTCCACAGGTGACCTCTGTGGGATATCACAATCCACCATCAACAAATGCATCCATGAGGCCACAGATGCCATCTTCTCCATGGCACACAGCTTTGTGCATTTCGCCCAGGACCGGGACAGACAGGATGTAAGGACCATTGGATTCGCCCTGATCTCGGGATTCCCACAGGTGCAGGGTGCGATTGACTGCACTCATGTGGTGCTCAGGTCTCCAGCGCTACACTCAGTGGACTACATCAACCACAAGGGCTTCATCAACCACTCACTGAATGTGCAGCTGGTATGTGAACAACGGAAACGCATCCTGCAGGTGTGCGCACGGTTTCCAGGGAATGTGCACGACACCTACATTCTCAGTCAGTCACAGATTCCTGCAGTCTTCCAGGGTCCACAGAGGCTGCAGTGATGGATCCTTGGGGACAAGGGCTCCCCGCAGAGGCCGTGGCTGATAACATCCATGCGGCGGCCTCAGACTGCAGCAGAGTGACGCTATAATGAGGCTCGTGCTGCAGCTCACAACTTGGTGCAGCAACCATTGGGATGCTGAAGATGCAGTTCCAGTGCCTGGACCAGTCTGGTGGAGCCCTGCAACACAGTCCACAGAGGGTGTCACGCATCGTCATTGTCTGCTGCACCCTTTACAACCCGGTGCTGCAAAGGGGTGAGAGCTGCCTGAGGCGGAGATGCATATCTCCTCCGATGAGGAAGACACTAACAGAGATGAGGGTGAGGGGGTCATCGGTGGTGACAATGATGGGGATGAGGCTCTGGCATTGGCTAGACGAGACAGGTATGCTCAGGAGGCCCTCATACCTGATAGATTTGTGGAGGACGATGATAACACGCAGTGAGAACACTCCATAGATCTTCACATGGCCTCTGAGAATGTCTGATTCCTCTTTGGTCGAGGGCAGCTCGCTTGCACTCCATCATCAGGGCCATCTCAGAGACACAGCCATGAAACTTTAGACACATCTGATGCTGTGTCCACCTTCAGCACCTCAGCCCTTCAGGAGCTGGTGCACAGCATCACTGGTCACAGATGCTGGTGTAATGGGGGCCAGCCCCACCTTAAAGGTGTTGAGAGCGCACAAAGAGAATGAGAGAACTCTGTGACCCCTGCCTACTACATTCTGGCAGCAATGACCAGCACCACCAAGATGCAGGCATCAGTAATGTTTCCAGGGAGTGTGAGGCTGGACCATCACTGTGGTCTGAAGGCCGCACAGAGCCCCCACAGGGAAGAGGCACCTGGACTGAGACACTTGCCTTTTATCTTGTACAGAAAGGTTTCACATCTGAGTGACAAGAACATTGCTCATCAGAACAAGGAGCCACAGGCAGGGAGACATTCTCGGGAGCTTAATGACAATAGTGAGCAGTATGTACAAGTGATTAACACCCATGCCCCAGCTGTGCAACATGGAACAGAGTAACATGGTGGGTATGTTACTAGACTGCAATCTGAAGGCTGGATGAATGCCCCAAGTTCAAATCCTGGTGAGGAATTCAATCTCACAATGGCGAAACTATGAAACAATATAACTTCATCTGAAACAGATGGAAACTGGTTTGTACTTGAAAGAGTTACATCTTCTTAACTAGGCTTGGCCTAAATAGCCAAGTGGTTATGGTACTGGGTTTGTAATCCCAAGATCAAGAGTTCAAATCTCACAATGGCAAACTATGGAACAGAGTAACATGGTGGGTATGTTACTAGACTAGCAATCTGAAGGCTGGACAAATGCCCCAAGTTCAAATCCTGGTGAGGAATTTAAATTTTTGTGGCCTTGTGGAGTACGAGGACCATGTCTATATAGGATGTTGTAGGCTGCACTCCCTTCTCAGTTATTTACCAAAATCTTTTACTGTTGATTTGTTTGCACTTCAGTCCCCACTCCAGATCTACGGGCACCTGGTGCAGAGGGGGGCTGAGAGGGAGGAGGACCTCCTCGTGAACCTGCTCCTGGGCCTGGCCAAGTTGGCCATTAACAGGTCTAGGCAGCAGGCGATCGAAGGGGTTGTCCCACCCGAATGTCTGCCCCTCTTCCACGGCTATGTTCGCGGCCAGGTGTCCCTGGAGAGGGAATACATGGTGTCCGCTGGCACTGTCGAGGCCTTCCATACTTGGTGGGCACCGCAGGGACTGGGGTGTTTTATTGACCCTGTTAATCACGTTTTGGTTTAATGTTTGTAAGTTTCCTTTAAATTTTGTCTTCGTTTTTGCAGTTTCCCGAACTTAGGGACTGCTTTTACTTTGTCCTTGATTTTGTTAATTTAGGTTATTTGGTTGACTCAAAAGATTTAATTCTCCTCAACTTTCCTAACCCTGCCATTACATCTTGGTGCTCCCTGGACATCCACAGCAGAGGCGGAGGCCGCCTGCTGGCTCTGACGCCCTGTCTGTGATGACCTTGGCAGACGTCCTCTGGAAGGCCGAGACTTGGAGGACCCCGTCCTGCTTTTGGGGTCCTGCTGTGTGGCAGTGGCCCCCTCTTTGGCTTATGAAGCTGGATCTGTGGAGGTCACAGGAAGAGGGGAATCAGATGGGACGGTCACTCCCAGAGTCACCTGGGTGGATGACCCCAGAGTGTGCACCTGTTGATCCTCCTCCCTATGGGTGCCCAAGGGCCCTTGGCTAACTCTCTGAGCGGAAGGGGTAGCTGGAGTGAGATCGAGCTGTCCAGCACCCCTTTCGCGTACACACTGTTGGAGGCCAACTATGGCATCAGCGATGGAGTTAAGGCCTTGCAGCAGTGCAGGAACAACATTCTGGACTAAGGTCTCCAAGGCGGCCGCCATCCTGCCAGTGTTGACCTCGGTGCATTGCAAAGCCGGCGCTATCACCCCAGCCTGAAGACGGATGGGCTCCTCCATCATGCCTTGCAATCTGAGGACTGCAGCGGCCATCCCTTCCTGATGTTCCTGAGCTTGCCTTTGCAGCTCCAGCAACTGTGACATGACCGAGTCCAGAGGTTCGTCATCTGACTCAGACTCAGCAACGTTCTGACCTCCAGCAGTCCTCCGAGTGCCGGGGACCTGGGAGACCCCTACCTCCGCCTGCTGTGGATCAGACAGTGTGATGTGCTCACCAGACTGTGGTCCCAAGTCTACTCTAAAGCTAGGTCCCACTGAGGGTGTGTGTCTCTGCCCTGGTGAGGGCGTGTGTGATGGGACTTCAGGGAGGATGCTCGGAGGCTTTGGGTCGTGGACTCCATTAGCTGCTTCCCAGATGTGCCTGCGAAAGCAAAGAGAGATAATTAGTGCATGGCAGTGGCCTGTGAAAGAGGACACATCACTCACAGCATGATTGTCTGATGGATGTTACGCTGCTGGATCCTCACTTGGTAGAGCAGCACCAACCTCACCGTCAGCACAGGACCAGTCCCAGTCATCGACAGCCGGCTGGATGGCTCTGTTTTCGAATTCTGTCAGAACTTTGAGCTCTGGCATCCCTCCACCTGTCTGCGACCTTTCCTTCCTGTTGTGAGCCAGTTTGTCCTGCATGGACAGAGAAGGGGAGAGTGTATCAGGACTCCTGCCAGGCCAGATGATAAATATGCCTGACCTGTGTGGGTGGTGAGTGGTCCCATTGACGGGCTGAGAACAATGACGGTGAGTGTGAAAGAGTGAATGGTGACATCCCTTGCACTGGGTGTGTGATGGGTTTCTGAGTGTGTGAGTTGAATGTGATGAAAGGAGTGACTTACTCTGGTGGAACAGAGGAGATCATTCATCCTTTTGCGGCACTGGGTGGCTGTCCTCCCCTGCAGGGCGTTCTCACTGACCACCACTGCCACTGCCTCCCAAGCCAGGTTGGTGACATCACTACCCATCCTGCGGCCAGAGCGGGAGTAGATCACATCCCGGTGGGCCTCCACAGCATCCAGCAGTCGCTCAAGGGACCCATTGTTGAAGAGGGGGGCTGCAGCCTTTTTTCTTTTGTGATAAGCGCTTTGTTGGTGGCTGCCTTTTAAAGATGGCGGCCAGTGTGATATAACAGTGGGGTTAAGGCGAGCGGGTGAATGAGAGCCTGCCCGCCAAGGAAACAGCGTGTTTTGCGGGAGTGAATATATAATGAGGTGGGTTCAGGACGATATGGCATGAAAACCCACCATTTTCATCGGCGAGTAGGACTCCGTTTTACATGCCCACTACCGCACTTAGTGCAAATCTGGGAAAATTCCACCCTGACTCTGTGTGAGTAAATGAGTGAGTTTGGGTGAGAGAGTGAGTGATTGAGTCCTGGCTGAGTAAGTGAATCTGGGTGTCAGAGAGGGAGCCCTGGGTGAGTAAGTAAGTGAGTCTGGGTGAGAGTGAGTGAGTCTGGATGAGAGTGAGCAAGTGAGTCTGGGTGAGAGTAATTGAGTAAGTTTGTCTGCATGTGAGTGAGTGAGTCTGACTGTGAATGAGTGAGTCTGGCTGTGAGTGAGTAAGTGAGTCTGGGTGAGAGTAATTGAGTGAGTTTGTCTGCATGTGAGTGAGTCTGACTGTGAATGAGTGAGTCTGGCTGTGAGTGAGTAAGTGAGTCTGGGTGAGAGCAAGAACCCAGAGACTGGGAGTGAGCTCGACACACACACACACCCTGCCCTCCTCCTCCTCCTCCTCCCTCCCCAAAAGCCTATCCACAAAGCAGGCCAGGAGAGGGGGAATCCCAGGTTGGAAAACAATCTGCTTCCAACTCCCGCTTTCATATGAAATCCACCAATGCTAGCACAGAGTGTGTGCCAGCTGAGGCTAATGCAAGGTCAGTGTTAGTTAAAGCAATTCCTTAGCTTGCCGTCCACCCACCCCCACCCCCACCCCCAGCACCGCCCCAGTTCCCAGGTGACCAGGACTTAGGGCCTAGTCTGTCTCTCTCTCCCTCTAGCTCTACTTCTAAAGTGAGAAGGCAAAAAAGGTTTTATTGATTAATTCCGCTGCTTGCCACTTTCTAACGGTCATTTTTATTAATTATTCTTTCTTTAGATTATCAATTTATTGCTTTGACATTGATTTTTTTTAATTCACGTTTAACGTTGTGCCAATCCTTATCCTGCTGAAATTTCCTCATCAGCCCCTTGAGTGAAAAATGGGGGCCCCCAGGAAAAACCGGTTGGACAAGCCTGTGTTAAAGAGTTCATTCTCTGATTAGCAGGTTGGGCCAAGTGGTCTTCCCGAGATCTGCACAGGAGCTTCAGCTTTTCACTATTTATAATCAGTGAGTTGGATGAAAAACTGAAGAGTTGCAAATCTAAGTTTACAGGTGACTCAAGTTTGGAGGTTCTGTAGATGGGGGAGCAGGAAGTCACAAGTAAGTGAAATATTCCTTTTTGGATTCTTTATAAAATGAATAGCCCTCCAATGATTCTGATGTATTTTAACAAAAACTCAACAAGTACGTCATGCTCATGACGTACAACGGAACCAACTCAATTAACAACAGAGCTGTATAGCCTGCACGCTCCATTGAAATCGCATTGGCTTTTAAATTAAGTAAATTAATATTGCCAGGTTTCTTTGAAGAAGTCCTTAATTATACATTTAAAAGTAAATTCATTATCAAAATAAAATAAACGTAAGGTATATTTAGAGGTATTTTGCATTCAGGAAACTTACTCCATTTTTTTTCTCTTTTTTCTTTTCTCTTTTAATAACAGAAGCATTTTCTGCTCTATTTATACCTCATAAAATTTCCTACATTATCACAGTGACTTACATTCCAAAAGGACTTTATTGGATGCAAAGCACTTTGAGAGGTCTTGAGGTTGTGAAAGGCATTGTATAAATGCAAATCTTTTACCTTTTTTTAACCTATGATGTATTTGTTAGCTATATGCTATCACATAATTTTCAAATTATTTCTAATGTTATACAAAGTGAAAATTTCCCTCCAATTTAATTTTCCAAATGAAAGTGAAGGAAAAGCAGCAAGGTATGTGATTATTGGCCAATGTTCCGCCTTTGAGTGAAACTCCAGCAACTCCTTGCATCTATCCATTTTGCCAGTGTAAGGGAGCATGTCACCATTGTCAGTGCCACATCCATTCACCAGGACAATACCAAGTTGGAGTCGCAGCAGGTGATGCGGAAACATAAATAAACACAACTAAAGCAACAGCTCCTTCAAATTATACCTCATCCACCTACAGGAATGGAGAGAGCACAGAATGCAATCTGCAAAAATCCATCAACAAACCTGAAGCAAAAGAGAATAAGTGAAATGCACACAATCATTCTATATTCACAGAGCCATGAAAGGTCTTTGACAGCATGAATATTTCAGAAGAGAAAAGGCAACATAGAAACTCAGCTACCTCATTATACTGAATATAATATCAACAGTGAGACTACTTGCACAGTTTTGGTTACATTGTTAATACTTCTGAACCCAACTCCTCCCCCACTCCTCTGCATTGCCACCATTGTGTGACTGCAGATTTTTTTTAATACACTGAAAAGGTAATATGAAGTTGAGAGAGCTTAAGAGAGTTGTGTACCAATGCAGTCTGCACTTCGCTTTAATATGATTAATGGCTGGGAGCTGCAGAGACAGCAGGCAAGGAACCGCGGTCAACTTGGTCGGAAGCAGTTGCTGTGAAGCGTACGGCAGGCAAGACTGCTGATCAGCGAGGTTTCAGAAATGATAAATAACAGCAAAGAAAGTGTGCCTTCTCGAGGCAGAACTGAGAGTGGGGATGCTGCTATCAGCTAACTTGCAGCCCGGGTTCTTTAGTGGAATTATTAACAAGCTCCAGTCACTCTTTGTGAGGATAATGGGGAAGTAGGCGAAGAATAAACATTACAGCACCATATTCTAAAATAGAAAAGTTAATTATGTTTAACTTCTAGGAAAACACAATTCAGGCTAGTGTGCAAGTTTTACATCATCAACGTGCAAGCGATTAATTGTTTCCTAGAGCTATGTTTACATTTGGGTTCAAATTAAAACTGCCATGGTCAATGTTCTGAGTTGAAACTAATTGGAGTCTGTGCCCTTCACAGTAAGGGCAGTCACCACTGTTGTACCGATACCGGTACAGTGATTTGAGGTCACTACATCAGTGAAGCTCAATACGTACAATGCCACCATGGGAGATTTCAGGCTGAGTGTGACAAGGTCCTGCCGTTCCTCGGTGGGAAATTCCTGAGACATCTCTCCTATGGCACTGATGATGGAAACCAAGGTCAGGAAGGGGTGGTGACCTGCTCCAGATTGAAGGCAGCTAACAGAGTTGTCCTCGGTTAATGAGAATTTTTATCTACTCACCAAGCTACAGGTCATTAATTAAAAACATTCAGAATAGCACCAAACTGCCCCACAACCCCTTTTTTTGGCGTTGTAATTTGTCCTGCAGAGAAAGGACTAGACCAATGCACTCCTGGACAGCTTCCAACCCCATCCTCCCTAAACTTCAACACATCCAAATCTGCTGTAGTTTAACCTGCATCAAGTCCCATTCACCATCGCCTCTGTACTCTCTGACTGACATTAACTCCTAACCATCCAACCATGCCTCAAAGTTAAAATCTCATCACTGTGTTGAAATTCCTCCATGGCCCTCATCCCTCCTGTCCCCAAAACCTCCTCCAAAATCTCCTCCAATTCTGGCCTATGTGCATCCACGTCTCCCTTCAAGCCACCATTGCTAGATGTGCATTCAGCTGTCATGGTTCTAATCTCTAGAATTTCCTATCTAAAACTTTCGACATCTCTACCTCTCCTCCTTTAACCTCTCTCTTTGACCAGGTTTGCTCAAACATCTCCCTCTTTGGCTCAGGGTCAATTTTTGAGTGATTATAATCCTATGGAAGAAGATTCATTTCAATACACATAAAAACCATGAGATGAATCTGGTGTTGTGAACTCTGTGCCCAAATTCCTGGCCTGCACTGTAGTCACATGGACATAATTTGGCAATTTTACCTCAAGGTGAAAGTCATATTAGCAGTAAATGTTACTTCTGTTAAGTCAGAACTGGCATTTTTAAGGCCTATCACAGCATGTTTTATTATAGTCATTTGGTAGTACTGAACTTGAGTATTGCTGATAATAGAGAGATGTTGACAGCATGTTTTATTATGGCTGATGAAGGAAATATACATCACCTGTATGTATTTCATACACTGCCATTTTTGCTTATCTTTAAACTTTATAGCTTGGAAGTTGTTGCTGATGCAATTAGTGGATAAACCCCGAATAAGGCAGTGTCAGGATGGAGACAAGGTTGGCTGTGTGACAGGAAACAGAGAGTAGTAGTGAGCAGTTGTTTTACGGACTGGAAGAGGAGTTCCCCAGAGGCCTGTACTATCACCATTGGTTTTGTATATTAATGACCTATACTTTGGTGGACATGTCACAGTTTCAAAATTTGGGGGTGACACAACACTTGGAAGTATTGTGAGATGTGACTGGCAGACAACATAAAGGGGAATCCCAAAGTCTTCTATAGGCATATAAATAATAAAAGAATGGTAAAAGGAGGATTAGGGCCAATTAGGGACCTAAAAGGGAATTTACAAATGTACAAAGGGGCCATGGCTGAGGTATTAAATGAATACTTGGCATCTGCCTTTACCAAGGAGGGTAAATGCTGTCCAGGCCATTGATAAGGAGGAAGTGTTGAATAGACTGTTGGTTCTTAAAGTTAACAAGGCACCGGGACCGGATGAGATGCATCCAAGGATATTGAAGGAAGTGAGAGTAGAAATTACAGGGGCACTGTCTTCCCTAGACTCAGGGGAGGTACCAGAGGTCTGGAGAATTGCAAACATTATGCCTTTGTTCAAAAAAGCTTGTAAGGATAAGCCCAGCAATTACAGACCAATCAGTTTAACTTCAGTGATGGGCAAGATTCTAGAAACAATTATTCGGGATAGAAATAGTAGTCATATTGAAAAATATGGGTTGATAAGGAAGAGCTAGCATGGATTCTAAAGGGGAAATCTTGCTTAATTAACTAGCTGGAGTTTTTTGAAGAGGTAACAGAAATTCTATTGATGTGGTGTACATGGACTTTCAAAAGGCATTTGACACAGTGCCAAACAATGGATTGTGAGAAAAGCTATTGCTCATGGAATAAAATGGACAGTAGCAACATTGGCTATAAATGGGAAGCAGAGAGTAATGGTCAATGAATATTTTTCAGGTTGGGGGAAGGTTTCTAGTGGAGTTTCCCAGGGTCGATATTGGGACCCTTGCTTTTCTTGATATATATTAATGATCTAGATCTTGATTTGTAGGGGACAATTTCAAATTTGCAAATTATATGAAACTTGGAAGTCTTGTGAACTGTGAGGAGGACAGTGAAACTTCAAGAGGACATAGACAAGTTGGTGGAGTGGGTAGATAGGTGGCAGATGAAGTTCAATGCGGAGAAGTGTGAGATGATGCATTTTGGTAGGAAGAACATGGACAGACAATATAAAATACAGGGTGAAATTTTGAAGGGGTTGCAGGAGCAGAAAGACTTGGGTGTATATGTGCATAGATCATTGAAGGTGGCAGGACAGGTGCAGAGAGCAGTTAATAAAGCATTTGGAATCCTGGGCTTTATTAATAGGGGCATAGAGTACAAGACCAGGAAGGATATTGCTGAATCTATATCAAACACTTTTTAGACCTCAGCTGGAATATTGTGTACAGTTCTGGACACCATATTATATGGTTCCAAGGATGAGAAACTTCAGCTATGAGGATAGATTGGAGAGGTTGGGACTGTTCTCCTTGGAGAGAGGAACGCTGACAGGAGATTTGATAGAGATGTTCAAAATCATGAGGGGGCTGGACAGAGTAAATAGGGAGAAGCTGTTCCCACCCATAAAAGGATCAAGAACAAGAGGGCACAGATTTAAAGTGATTTGCAAAAGAAACAAGTGTGACATGAGAAAAATTTTTTTCACAAAGCAAGTGGTTCGGGTCTGGAATGCACTGCCTGAAAGCAGGCTCAATTGAAGTATTTGTCATGAAGAGTTATTAATGTGTATAATGTTATTGGAAATTATTTTTAAATTGGACTTGTAGTAGGGTCTGTGTCTGTGTGTGGCTTAATTGGATTAAAGTCAGCTAGTCTGGGTGTGTTGATGTATAGTAGTTTTGAGATGTTAATTCGGTGAACAATAAGGAGAACGGTAAGGTAAAGTATTCATTTGCATTTGTTGAATAAACCATTCAAGACTGTGGGTAAAATCTTGCACCCAGCTAGAAGAAGCCAAACAATGTGTTCATTTTTTTCAGCTTACTAATCAAATTTATGCTATGAAAGGGGGTTTCATTGTTAGAAGAGCTGAAGTTCATAAGACCTAGTGATACAATGGAAAATTTACATTCAAAGGGAAAACTAGGTGTATAAGGAAAGGAGTTTGTGTGTGTAAGGGAGAGGCATTTAAGACCTAACCAGCCTTTATGCCTCCAACCAACTTGCAAAGGAACCTCATTTGGAATTCATAAGGTCTTATTTAAGGGCGCTCACCTGCTGTCATCGCCCGCACGCCGAGTGAAAAATTATGTTTTTATTGGATTTGAATTCTTCAGCTCCCTGAGGCAGCTCTCTGCCTTCAGAGAGCTTTCATTCCACACTCCCCCACAGCCACACTGTCTTCAGCGCTCGCCCTCCTCCCGCCTCCACTTGGCAGCTCTGAGCTTTTCAGCGTGCCTTTCATGCTGGCTGCCCATTAATTGGCCAGCCAACATCAAATCACGGTCAGGGACCCAACGCGAGCGAGGGGGCTGTTTCCTGGCCACTCCCGAGCCAATCAAAGGCACCCGCCAGCCTCAAAATTCTGGCCAAGGAGAATTTTTTTCTCTCAGGGGGTTGTATGGCCTTGGAACTCTCTGCCTCAGCAGGTAGTGGAGGCGGGGTCATTGAATAACTTTAAGGCGGAGGTAGATTGATTCTTGTTAGGTAAGGGAATCAAAGATTATTGGGGTTAGATGAGAATGTGGAATTCAAAACACTAACAGATCAGTTATGATCTTATTGAATGGCAGAGCAGGTTTGAGGGGCTGAATGGCCTACTTATGCTCCTATTTCATATTTTTGTATGACTTGAATAAACAGGTACTAAGAGGGGAGACCCCCTAGAGATCTCTCCTGGTAATATGAGCAAAGCCTAAATTAGGTATGGCAGCCCCCAACCCTCTATTTTAACCTGTTTCTCTTTAGATGGGTTGGCACTTTCTCAGATGGAGGAATAGCATCCAACTTGCCATAGAATCATATCATGGTTACAGCACATAAGGAGGCCATTTGGTCCATCATGTCCATGCCAGCTCTCTGGAACAGCAGCTCACCTATTGTAACACTTGAACTGTTATGGGGATTCAGATTTGAATAGCAGAAATAATGACACTGACAAAGGTATAGGATTATAAAATTCTCCAAACTAATTTATTGAGCTATGTCTCAAAATCATAAGGATATGAATAACTGTTGAACAGGTGACTAGCACCTGTAAGATCTATCCATGGAAAAATCAATGAAAAACAAAACTTACAAACTGATTTCTTTCAATTCATTTGTGTCCTCATTTTATAAACACCCCACAGAAGCTGAATCCTCCCATTTCAGTTTGTGTTTTACCTTTCAAACTACAGGATAACTGGCCTCTCATCCAGCTCCTTATGTCTTCTTCACAGCATACTTTCCTACCTATCTTTATATCATCTGCAAATTTAGCTACCAGGCCTTCTCACCCCTCATATAAGTCATTGATATAAACTGTAAAAATTTGACACTCAGCACAGACCCCTGCAGGGCTCCACACATCACATCCTGTCAATCAGAAAAAGAACCATTTATGCATTGTCTCTGTTTTCTGCCAGCCAGCCAATCTTCTATCCATGCTAATATGTTACCCCCTACACCATGAGATTTTCATGTTTGCAATAACTTTTGATGTGGCACTTTATCAAATGCCTTCTTGAAATCCAAGTGCAGCACGTCAACAGGCTCCCCTTTATCCACAGCGCATGTTACTCCTTTAAAGAACGCCAATAAATTGATTAAACGTGATTTCTCTGCTGACTTTTCCCGATTACCTTGAGTTTTTCTAAATGCCCAGCTATAACCTCTTTAATGATCACGTCTAACACCTTCCCCAAAACAGACGTCAAGCTAATTGGCCTATACTTTTTGTTTTCTGCCTCCCTTCTTGCTTTGCTACTTTCCGGTCTGATGGAACCTTTCCAGAATCTTGTGAATTTGGGGAAATTAAAACCAATGCATTGACTACCTTATTAGCCACCTCTTCAGACCCTAGGGTGAAGTCCTTCTGGACCCAGATACTTGTCAGCCCATAGCTCCATCAATTTGCCCAGTTCTGCTTCCCTAGTGATTGTAATTTCACCAAGTTCCCCTCTTCCTTCCGCCTCCTGATTTACAGCTATTATTGGAATGTTTCTCGTGTCCTCTTTAGTGAAGACAGAAGCAAAATATTTGTTCATTTCATCCGCCATTTCCTTATTATCTACTATTAACTCCCTATTCTCACTCTCTGGAGGACCAGCACTCACTTTAACTACTCTTTTCTTTTTAAATACCTGTAGAAACGCTTGCTATCTGTTTTTATATTTATAGCTAGCTTCCTCTCATACTCTAATTTCTTTCTCCTGATTAACCTTTTAGTCATTTTCTGCCATTCGTTACATTCTGACCAATCATCTGACATGCCACATCTTTGTACAGGAAGGTGGTGAAAATTCCCATTCTTTATTTCTTCAGATGTTTGCCAATGGCACATTTTGTGTTTGTAAAAAGTTCAAAGTATAAAGTAAAGCTTTCAAGCTGGAAAACAGTAGCTGAATCCATTAGTCGCTCAGAGTGACAAGAATTCGGCCATTTGGTATTATGATGGAAGAACATTGTCATGGCTACAACTGGACTGAACTTTCTCTTTGGAAATAAAATGTTTTGTCTATGTACGATATCTTGGAAGAATCTTGGAAATTGATCGTTAGATAATGTTACCTATGGTAAGAGTTATATTCAATTATTGTACATAGAATTTATAGCACAGAAACAGGCTATATGGCCTGTCAGATCTGTGTTGGTATTTATGCTCCACATATGCCTCCTCCCATTCTACTTCATTTAACTCCATCGGCATAATCTTCTTTCCTTTTCTCCTTCGCGTGTTTGCCTTTCCCTTAAATGGATCTCTGATGTTCATCGCAACAATTCCTTGTGAGTTATATGTTAAAGAGTTTGCTTTAAAACCATCGTCTTGACAGTAACTGCAGGGAGTTCTGTGCTGTCAGAAACAGCCTTTTATTTTTGTTCATGTTGGCAGCTCATACACAATGTTCAACAGCAAGAATACACTAGAGTTGATTCTAAGATCCATTTTTAGGCCTGATGTGTGCTGACCTAACCAGGACCTCTCACTTCATTTTAATAAACCATACAAGTGCCCCACTTGAAAAACATGTCTGATTGGGAGCTCGGAGAGCTGTAGGTAGGCAGTAGATAGGAAGCAGTGGTGCTGTAGGAATTAAATTCCTGCAGCATTGTTTTAAAGGAAATGTCTGATTTACAAATGCCAAACAAGAAGTCAGCTTTCAGAGGAGCTAGATTCTCCAATGAAGGCAGGCATGTCGATTGAGTGAGTGCGTTGGAGGAGGAAGCAGCATCCCAGAACACAACCAATATAGACAAACAACAAGGATTGCATGGAAGGAGGTGACTTGACACATCAGTGTTAAGTCAAATGCTCAGAGAGCCTGGAGGGATGTCTAGAAGAAGCTAATAGGCCTTGCTTGATTACCCAAGACACAACGACTGACTACATTATTATATTCATTAGCTGTCCAAGTACAGATTGTAGAGGTTTCCTCCCCCCACACTATCTTGTAGCGCTTTGAAGGTTTCCATGTGTAGCTAATATGCCTTGGAGAATAATTGGTTTCTTCAGTCACATCCTTAATGGATCTGTTGTATGATGTTATCGATGGGCTGAACAATAAAGCTCATGTAGATATAAACTATATCTTAAGGGTAAATATGCATCATTGGGGTTTGACTATTCATCTCAAATTTACCCTCGTTAGACAGATTTAAGTCACACCTGATTTTAAGTACCATTAAGTTAATTCAAATCTGATCACATGCAGCAGCCTTCCTGGAACAGGATTGTCTTGTTTTTTGTTTCAGTGATGCACACAGGCCGTCGACATTGTAGCTGAGCTAACTTTATTGATAACACATTTTCCTAACATAAACATATATCTTCACATAACTGAATTCTATCAAGACAGGCTCCACCATGTGCCAAATAACCTTCAACTCCCACCCCACCCACCCCTGGTCAGGTGACCCCCTATCTAGTACAGAGTACTGCATAGTATCTAATACTGGAGTCCACCACCACATCAACTATTATCATGACATTTCCTTTTTTAATAAAAACTTGTATACAACTCAAGTACGCAAAGTCTCTTTTCTATTCTTTCTCACTCTGTTTTGATCAGTCTGATTTTTCTTTTACTCATCTCTGTATGTCTGGTTTTTTCACAATTCTTCCACTGGATGTTCTGAATGGTGACAGAGGTGATTTTGAAGGACACGGGGCCTTCTCCAGCTCTGTGTCACTATCACCCCTGAGATAGTTTTCATGGCTCTCAGCCTTTGTCTGGTTCTGTTGCTTCACTGGTGCATTCTGGTTTTTGATCTTCAGCTACATTTTCTAGTTCAGAGAAGGGTTACTTTTCATTTGTTTTCCATAATAATTTCCAGTTTCTCCTGTACTATTGTCTGTTTGGAGTCTGCACTATGTAAGACCTTGGTTCTCCTGTGATTCCTGTGACAACAGCAGAATTCCAGGTCCCTTCATGCTGAATCCTCACTGCCTGTCCCATGTTCAGGTCAGACAGAGGTTGGGAACCTCGATCAAAGTCCTGTTTCTGCTTCTGCTGTCCCAGTTTGAGCAGATCCTGCACGCTGTAGCTCACTGGCTGTGGAAATAAAAGTTGGGGCACAGTTGGAAGCTTAGTACTTAGTCTTGTCCATATTAGGAGCTGTGCTGGAGATGATCCAATGCCCTCTCGTGGAGTATCCCTGAAATCCAGCAAAGCCAGATAGGGGTCTCTTCCATCCACCTTTGCCTTCTTCAACAGGTGTTTTAAGATCTGCACAGTACATTCCACCATTCTGTTAGATTGTGGATATTTAGGACTTGACGTGGTGTGGCAAAACTCCCAGTCTTGTGCAAATTTGCGAAACTCAGTTGCTGAGAATTGTGGACCTTGTCTGAGATGAACACTTCAGGTATGCCGTGGGGACAAAAATAGATTTTAAATGATTTATTATAGTGATGTTCTTACTGTCATTTCTCAGCGGCACAGGCTCCAAAAACCTAGAGTAGTAATCTACTCCTAGTATGTACTCACTGTTGTCGAATGTGAGCAGGTCCACTCCAATTTCCTGCCAGGGCCTCTCTGGAACATTGTGTGGCTGAAGAGGTTCTTTTTGTTGCGACTTACTAAATATCTGGCACACTGGGGGAGGCGGTGGCATAGTGGTCTTGTCACTGGACTAGTATTCCAGAGACCCAGGGTAGTGACCTGGGTTCACAATCCCACCAAGGTAGATGGTGAAATTTGAATCTAATAAAAATATGGAATTAAAAGTCTAATGATGACCATGAAACCATTGTTGATTGTTGTAAAAACCCAAGTGGTTCACTAATGTCCTTTAGGGAAGGAAAACCTACCTGGTCTGGCCTACATGTGACTCCAGATCCACAGCAATGTGGTTGACTCTTAAACACCATCTAAGCAAGAGCAATTAGGGATGGGCAATAAACGTTAGCCTAGCCAGTGATGACCACATCCCATGAATGAATTAAAAAGACTGCACACGCATTTACCATTTGCCCAATTTGTGCTCCATTCCAGGCATTGCATCTTGGCATGTTTCTATGATGACTGTCAGGCTGTTGCAGGAATTATGATCTTTTCTCCCTTGATATGTATTCCTTCTGCTACATGAAGTTCCTCACCGAGGAATCGCTTCGATGTGTGGACCAGCCAGTTTGCACAAATCTGCTGCAGCTTTCACAGGGTGGCGTTATTCTGGTCGCTTCCCTGATCTCATCCAGTTTGGTCTTTGTCAGCATGTGAACCTGTGCTTCCGTTTCTTTATCCTCTTCCTCCATGATGGGGAGGTATGGATGTGACAGAGTGTCTGCGATGTACATTTCCTTGCCTGGTTTGTATTTCACTCTGACCTGGTACTTCTGAAGACACATTAGTAATCTTTGGATTATTGGTGGTGCACAGTTCAGGGGCTTTTTAAGTATAGCTTCAAAGGCTTATGATCAGGCTCTACCTCCACTTCTTTGCCATAGACAAACTGGTGGAAGCATTCTAGGCCCATCACAATTGCTAGCGTTTCGTTCTCTATTTGGGCATACCGCTGCTATGCCTTTGAAACATATGCCACTGGTGCCTCAATGTGCAAGAGGACAGCTCCCAGGCCAGTCTTTGAAGCATCCACTGAGATCTTGACTGGCTGACTGAAATTGTAATACCTTAACACCAGCGCTTGGGTCAGTGTTCTCTTCAGACTGGTCAAAGCTTCCTGCTGACTTTGTTCTCAGTGCCATTCCACATCATTTTGTAGAAGTTCTCAAGGAGGTGCTGTCAGGTCTGACATGTTCAGAATGAATTTCCCAAGATAGGTCAACATTCCCAAAAACCTCTCCAATCTTTCTTACATTCTGGGGGGGTGGTGTGTTCACAACTGCTTTGATTTTACTCTGGCCTGGCGTCAGTCCCTCACTGTTAGCACACGTCCCAAGTACTTGATTTCATGAAGACCTATTTTGCACTTTTCCTTCTTCAACTTGAGGTTCCTTTCTCTAGCTCTGGCCAGCACCTGCCTCAGCCTGTGATCGTGTTCTTCTTGTGAGGCTCCCAGGACCAGCACATCATCAATATAGGTTTCCACACCCTCTAACCTTTCAAACAGCTACTTCACTGCTCTGTGGAATACCTCCGCAGCTGAATTAATACCAAAAGGTAAGCTTAAAAACAGTATTACCCATAGAGTGTGTTAAAAGTACAGAGTTAGGAGCTGCATTCATCCAGCTTGATCTGTCAGAAGCCTGAACTCGCATCCAAGACTGAATAGTATTTAGCATCGGCTAGCTTACACATGCTCCCTTCTACTGTGGGCAGCTGGTAGCGCTTTCTTTATACTGCTTGGTTTAGGTCTCTGGGATCCAGGCAGACTCGCAGATTCCCATCTGATTTTCCTAGAATTACAATTGGACTAACCCAGTTTGTCGGTTTTTCAACTTTTTTGATGATGTGAAGTTTCTCCATTCTGTCCAACTCTGCTTTCAGTGCTCTCTCAGCATTATTGGCATTTTCCTGGGTGGGTGTATTTTGGGTGTCACAGTTTTGTCAGTATTGATGCTGTGTTCACCTTTTAGGCAACCAATCCCCTGGAACACATCTTTATACTCGCTCAGAATGTCATCAGTGGTGACAGTCATTATTCTCTTGATTAGCTTCAGATTTTCACAAGCTTTGATTCCAAGAATGGGTTTTACATTAGTTTTCACCACTGTGAATGGAAGTGTTCGAGACTGTTTTTTTATCGTTCACTTTAAGTGTGCACTTGCCTTTTACTGCAATTTTTTCACCTGCACAAGTGAACAGCTTCACTTCTGTTTTAGTTAGCTGTTTATCTCTATTTATCTTACAATAAAGGATTATGGGAATGACATTTACTTGTGTACATGTGTCAAGCTTGAAATTCATCATGTTGGCAATTTTTAAATCAACCTTCCATTCGTCATCCTTGGAATTTGTTGTTGCTGCACCAACAAAAAGTTCAGTTTCAGTGTCTGTGTTATCATGTGTAATTGTGTGCACTTTGTTCGATTTATACATCTTAGCAAAGTGACTTAGTTTATCACAGTTCTTAATTTGCTTTCCATAGGCTGGACAACTACATGGTAAAAGATCCATTCTGCAACGGCTGCATTTAAATGTTTTAATAGCAATTTTGTTCTTTTTCCCCTACAGTCTGTCTATTTGTTCTTTCCCGGGGCTGTTCCTGTTTAACTGTATCTAACTGCTTGACCGTGTGTGGCTTATCTTTTTCTGTCATCTCTTTAATCTGGCATTTTGTTGTCTCTGCTGCTCTGCAGATTGCTTCTCCAGCATAAGATCAATTTCTCTCTAAAGCTGTTCTCTCAGAGTGTCATTTGCAATCCCGTAAATTACTCGATCTCAGATGAGTGATTCTTCAAGCTCTCCAGATTCACACGATTTAGCTCATTTTCTCAGCTCAGTCACATAATGACAAATGTCATGCTTTGCGTGCACATAAAAAATTGCTATCTTTCATATGCACTGTTTTTGTTAGGGCTGCAGTAGGCTTTGAATTTTTCCATTATTTCTTCAAGTCATTTTGTTTTTCATCACTTTCAAATGTGTATGTGTTATAGGCTTTTAGGGCTGCTTCCCCTGCCACATGAAGAAAGATGGGAGACTGCACCTGAGGGTCTTTTTTTATCACTACCCGTCACTGTGAGGTACAGCTCGAATCACCGCCAGAACCTCCTCCAGTTTTCGCCTAGATTTCTCTCCAAATTGAGCTCTGTTGGGTGGGTTTCAGAACCTCCATTGTTGTGTTTAGTTTACTTCTGACACCACAGGCAGGCATGCGCGTGACCTGAATGGGAGTGAAATAGTGCGCGATGACGTTGGGTGAGCGCCCTGACATCATCACGCACTCTCACGATCTTTCAGTCAGTGGGCCCACACAAAAGGTGCAGCACGCCCACCAACAATTAAGAGGCCTATTAAGGCCATTAGTCAATGAATTAAATTGAATTTTTCGGTGCCCGTCCAACCTTACAGTTGGCGGGTGGGCGAATAGGCCAGGCAGCCTTTGCATTTTTAACAAAACCTCAGCTATGGGCAGGATAAGGATTCAAATAGTGACTAAAGAAACCAATAAAAATTTTGAAAACTCAATTTTCACATGTCCCTGTTCATGTGACAGAGCCATGGGGACATGTTTTCCTTATTTTTAAAATTTTTATTTTTAATGTTAAAAAGCTTCAGCTCCCTGAGGCGGCTCTGTGCCTTCAGGGAGCTTTCACTGAGGTCACTCCCACGTATGCACAAACTTCAGCACTTGCGCTCCTCCCGCCCCCACCCCGGCAGCACTGAGTCTCTTAGAGTGCCTCTCCCACTGGCTGGCCAGCCAGCATGAAATCGCGCTCGGAGCCCAATCACGGGGGGCGGTCAGTCTTGTGGATGTTCCCAGGCCCGCCCAATGAGGGGAAAATCCTCCTCCATATCTTTTTTATGTTTCAATGATGCAAAAAGGCTGTCGACATTGTAGCTGAGCTGTCTTTATTGAAAACACATTTTCCTAACATAAACATATATCTGCAGTAATTGAATTCAATCAAGACAGGCTCCAACATGTGCTATCTGACCTTCACCTCCAGGTCAGGTGACCCCCTATCTTGTAGAGAGCACTGCATAGTATCTAATACTGGAGTCCACGACCACAATCAGCTAATAACATGAAAAGGATGATACCAGCTGCCATTTTGTAGCCTTGAGAAAGTATAGTGGTTATTTGAGGGGAAAAATAAGAGTTGTTACTTCTATTAAAGCAATGAGTAAAGCCAAAGGAAAAATCTCAATTTTTTTGTCACAAGGTACATCTGAGAGCGCATCATTCACTCACTGTGTAACCTAGATTATGTGCAATTCCAACAAAGGGGTTTGAACCTGTGATTTTCTGCCTTTGAGATGTGAGTATGGCAAAATGAATCAAGCTTCTGGGTGAGACCTGTTGATTATAGGAGACAATTGATCCAAAGTACAATATAGGAAGGATATTTCCCAGATCTAAGCTTGCAGTTTCAAAAGGACAGCTTCAGGTCCCTACGTTGGATATATATATTCTCTCAGAAGCACAAACAAAAATAATATCCATATTATTCAATTCAGAACAATGACAGATATTCCTGAAGCTAAATATTTCACTGAGAGTGCACATGCTTACCTCAATGCAACAGAAAATCACTTTTTTTTTTCAAAAAATGCTACTAATTACAGATTAGACATTCACCAATCAGGCCACCTCACTTCCTTGCCTCACTCTCCGCTCACATCCCTCTTCACATTCCCTATTTCCTTCTGTATCCACCCTGGAAAATGGCACTCACAATTCACTTGGGTAACCCTCTTGCTTCTGAGTCAGAAAATTGTGGGTTCATGTCCTGCTCCACAGACTTGAGCACAAAAATCCAGGTTGACACTCCAGTGCAGGACAAAGGGAGAACTGCATTGTCAGTGATGCCACCTTTCAGATGAGACTTCAAATCGAGGACCTGTCCACCCTCTCAGGTGGGCATAAACGTTCCAGTGCCAGTATTTGAAGAAGAGCAGGGGAGTTATTTTTGGTGTCCTGGCCAATATATATCCTTCAATCAACATCTCCAAAACAGATTATAAGATTATCTGGTCATTATCACATTGCTGTTTGTGGGAGCAAATTGGCTGCTGTGTTCATACATTACAACAGTGACTACACATCAAAAAGTACATAAGGTGCTTTCATGGAATCTTTCCCACATCATTACCTCTGGTGTCTGCCAAGGATCTATACTTGACCCCCTCCTATTTCTCATCTGCATGCTGCCCCTGGGTGACATCAGCTGAAAGCACAGCATTAGTTTTCACATGTACACAGGTGACCCACAACTCTGCCTTGCCACCACCTCTCTCGACTCCTGCACTGCTTATAAATTGTCAGACCACTTGTCCGATAGCTAGAACTGGCTGAGCAGAAATACCTTCCATCTCAATATCGGGAAGACTGGTACCATTGTCTTCAGTCCTAGCCAAAAACTAAGTTCCCTCACTACCGACTCCATCCCTCTCCCTGGCAACCGTCTGAGGTTGAATTAGACTGTTTGCAACCTTGATGTCTTATTTGATCCTAAGATGATCTTCTGACCACATATCTGTGCCATCACTAAGACTGCCTATTTCCACCTCCATGACATCAGTCAACTCCCTGCCCCCCCACCCCCCGCCCGCCAGCATTCAACTGTTGCTGAAACCCTCAATCACACTTTTGTGCCGCCTCGACTGAACCCTACCTGAAAAATCTGACATCAATTCAGCATTTATAAATGTTTGTAAGCAATCTCTGCTGATCTGACTTCAAATGGCGTAAGTTGGAATGAGTATTGAAGTGCTCGAAATCATGATCCTGTCCCAATACACTAAAAGCACTCAAAAACACTCGAAAGCCATCGGGGCTTGTCAAGGTTGTGGAAGCGATCTTGTGCGTTCGGATGCAATCATTAGTAATTGGAAGCACTCGCAAATTCAAGGAGATATAGGCCTTCACTACTCTGGGGAAAAACAAGGGACACTTTGACAGGGGAGAGGGAGTTAGCTCGGTGAAGAAATAGTCAACAAAATAAGTAACAAAGTAAATGTGGAACAAAAACAAAAACAGAATTACCTGGAAAATGTGGCACCATTGAGAAGTAACAGTGCTGTGGAATTAAATTTAAAAGTACATAACGAAATAAGAAAGCTAGCAACTCACCAAAGCTCCACTACAGCACCTTCCAAACACGCGACCTTTACCACCTAGAAGGACAAGGGCAGCAAATGCTTGGAAATACCACCAACTGCAAGATCTCTCCAAGGCACACAACATCCTGACTCACCATTCCTTCACTGTTGCTGAGTCAAAACTATTCTTGAGTACCAGCTTGCTGAGATACAGGAGCTGGTGGGCAACGTGGCCTTGGACAACAAGACGACCCGCATCAGCTTCCACCACCTGCAGCTCACCATCAGCGATGGCAATGAGCTCAGCAAGCAGCCGAGAGGAGTCAGCATAGCCCAGGCTGGGGTCCTCCCCAACAGCTAGGCTGTGCCTGCCCAAGAAAACCTCTCCCCCTCCCTCTCCCTCTCTCTACCCCTTCTTCCCTGCCCCTCTCTCTAACCCTCCCTCTCCCCTTCTCTCGCCCTCCCTCCCACCAACAATTCCCTCCGCCTCTCCCAATCTCTCCCTCCCCCTCTACTTACCAGTCCCTCCCCTTCTCCCTACACCTCCCTCCTCTTTCAGTCTCTCTCTACCCCTCCTTTCCTCCCTCTCTCACTTTACACATCCCTCCCTCACCCACTCTTTCTCTACCTCTCCCTCTCTCCCTCCCTCTCTCCCTCCCTCTCTCTACCCCTTCCGCTCTCGCTCTATCCCTCCCTCTCTCTCTCTTTCTCTAGCCCTCACTCCTTCCCTCTCTCTCTCTAACCCTCTCTTCTCTCTCTACACCTCCCGCCCTCTCTCTCTCTCTCCCTACCCCTCCTTCCCCCTCTACTTGCCCCTCCCTCCTTCCCTCTCTCTCTCTCTAGCCCTCACTCCCTCTCTCTCTCTCTAACCCTCTTTTATCTCTCTACACCTCCCGCCCTCTCTCTCTCTCTCCCCCTCCCGCCACCCACTCTTTCCCTACGCCTCCCACCCTCCCTCCCTCTCTCTCTACCCCTCTCTCCCTCTCTCTCTCTCTCCCTCCCTCCCTCTTCCACTGCCCTTCCCTCCCTGCCCCCCTCTCTACCCCTCCCCCTTTCCTCTCCCTCTATCCCTCCCTCCCTCCGTCTTTCTCTACCCTGGTCTCCCTGCCCCTCTCTCTCTACCCCTCCCTCCCTCCCCCTCTCTAGCCTTCCCACTCTCTCACTCCCCTCCCCCTCCCTTCATCTCTCTCTCTCTTTGCCCCACCTTGCCTCTCTCTCTCTATATATATACCCCTCCCTCTCTCTCTCTCAATCCCTCCCTCCCTGTCTCTCTCTCTATCCATCCCTCCCTCCTCTCTCTCTCTACCCCCTCTACCTCTCTTCCTTCTCAACACCTCCCTTGCTCTCTCTCTCTCTCTCTCTCCCTTCCCTCCCTCC
This sequence comes from Carcharodon carcharias, assembly GCF_017639515.1. Lineage (NCBI taxonomy): Eukaryota > Metazoa > Chordata > Chondrichthyes > Lamniformes > Lamnidae > Carcharodon > Carcharodon carcharias. The sequence continues at coordinate 54,054,744 of NC_054483.1, read as the reverse complement.
CCCTCTACTTATCCCTTGCACTCCCTCTCTCTGCCCCTCCCTCCCTCTCTCCCTGTCTCTACCCCTCCATTCCTCCCTCTCTCTCTCACTCTACCTCTTCCTCTCACTCTACCCAACCCTCCCTCTAGACCTCCCTTCCCCCCTCTCTCTACCCCTCGCTCCCTCCCTCTCTCTCAACCCACGTCTCCCTATCTTCTTTCTCTATCCGCCTTCCACCTCTATTTACCCCTCCCTCCACCTCTCCCTACCCTCTCTTTCTCTACCCCTCTCTCACTCTCTATCCCTCCCTCCCATTCTCTCTCTACCGTTCCCTCCTTCCCACTAGCTCTCTCTGCTCCTCCCTCCCTCCCACTCAGTCTCTATACCCCTCCCTCTGTCTCTCTACCCCTTCCTCTCACTCTACCCCTTACCCTACCTCCCACTAATTTTCACTCCCTCCATCTCTCTCTCTATCTCTCTCTCCCGCTCTTCTCTCTGTACACCTCCTGTCCTCTCTCTCTCTTTCCCTCTCTCCCTATCCTCTCTTTCTCTACCCCTCTCTCCCTCTCTATCCCTCCCTCCAGCTCTCTCTCTACCCCTCCCTCTTTCCCACTTGCTCTCTCTGCTCCCCCTCCCTCCCACACACTCTCTCTACCCCTCCCTCTGTCTCTCTACCCCTTCCTCTCACTCTAACCCTTAACCTGCCTCCCACTAACTCTCACTCCCACCATCTCTCTCTCTATCCCTCTCTTCCTCTCTTCTCTCTCTACACCTCCTGCCCTCCCTCTCTCTCCCTACCCCTCCCTCCACCTCTACTTACACCTCCTTCCCCCTCTCCCTACCCTTCCCTCCCCTCTCTCTCTACTCCTTCCTCCCTCCCTTTCTCTACCTATCTGTCCCGCCCTTACTCTCTCTATCCCGCTCTCTCTCTCTATCCCTTCCTCCCTCCCTTGCTCTCTGTACACCTTCCTCTCACTCTATCCCTACCTCCCACCCTCTCTCTCTGTACCCCACCTTCCCTTCTTCTCTCTCTCTCTCTATGCTCCTCCTCCCTCCCTCTCTTTCTCTACCTTTTCCTCTCTCTCTCTCTCCCTCTCTCCACCCACTCTTTCTCTATCCCTTCTACCCTCCCTCTGTCTCTACCCCTCCCTCCATCTCTCTCTACCCTCTCTCCCTCTCTCTCTACCCTTCCCTCCCTGCCTCTCCCTCTATCCCTCCATCCCTGCGTCTCTCACTCTCTCTCTCTCTCTACCCCTCTCTCCCTGCCTCTCTCTCTCTGTACCCCTCCCTTCCTCTCTCTAGCCCTCCTTCTCTCTCTCTACCCCCTTCATCTCTCTCTCTCGCTTTGCTCCACCCTCCTTCTCTCTACCCCTTCCTCCCTCTCTCTCTCCCTCCCTCCACCCCATACTCTCTCTACCCCTCCTATCCTCCCACCCTTTCTCTCTGCCCCACTCTCCCTCTCTCTCTCTCTACCCCTCTCTCCCTCTCTTATCTCTCAACACCTCCCTTGCTCTCTGTCTCTCCCTATATCTACCCTCCTACTTACCCCTTGCACCCCCTCACTGTACTCCTCCCTCCTGCTCTCCCTCTATCCCTCCCTCCCTCTCCCTACCCCTTCCCTCCGTCCCTCTCTCTCTCTACCTCTCCCTCCCCTCTCTCTTTCTACCCACCCTCCCTCTCTCTACCCCTCCCTCCCTCTCACTCTACCCCTCTCTCCCTCTCACCCTTTCTCTACCCCTTCCCTCTCACCCTCTCTACCCCTGCCTCCCTCACCCACACTCTCTCTTTCACCACCATCCCTCCCTCTCTCTACCTCTCCGTCTATCTCTCTCTACCTCCTTCCCCCTTCTCTCTCTCTACCCCTCCCTCCATCTCTCTCTACCCCTGCCTCCCATTGCCCTACCCCTCCCTCTTCTCTCTTTCTCTCTCCCTCTCTACCCCTCCCTCCCTCTCTCTCTCTACCCCGCCCTCCCTCTCTCTCTGCATCTCCCGCCCTCCCTCTTTCCTTCTCTACCCCTCCCTCCCTCTCTCTCTTTACCCCTCCTTCCCTTTCTCTCTCTATATATATATATTCCTCTCCCTTCACTCTCTCTCTCTCTACCCCTCCCTCCCTCTGTACTCCTCCCTCCCTCCATCTGTACTCTCCTCCTTCGCTCTGTATTCCCCCCTCCCTCTGAACGCCTCCCTCCCTCCCATCCTCCCTCTGTAATCCTCCCTCCCTCTGTACTCCTCCTTTCCTCCCTCCCCCTCCCTCTATATTACTCACTCCCACCCTCCCTCCTACCTGCCATCTATACACCTCCCTCCCTCCATCTGCACTCCCGCCTCCCTCCCTCCCTCTGTAATCCTCCCTCCACTCCTCCCTCCCTTAATACTCCTCCCTCCCCTCCCCCTCCCTCCCTCTGCACTCCTCCCTCCTTTCCTCTGTTCAGTTCCCTCCCTCTCTACTCCTCCCTCCCCCTTCCCTCTGTACTCCTCCCTCTGTACTCCTCTCTCCCTCTCTCCTCTCCTCTATACTCCTCTCTCCCTCCCCCAAGGGGGAGGTGGGGATGTTCTAGAGTGGGTTAGGGACTGGGGGTGGGGGGGTGGCTGTAGAGTGAGCGGGGGCTAGGGCATTGTCGTGTGGATGGGAGGCTTGGGGGGTTGTAGAGGGATGAGAGGCTTAGGGCAGCTGTAGAGGGAGTGTGGGTTGCAGAGGAAGTAGGGGGCTTGGGGGTGCTGTCAATGGGGTGAGGGGCTTGGGGAGGTTGTAGAGGAGGTAGGAGGTGTGCGGGAGTTTGGAGGAGGTTGGGGGCTTAAAGGTGGGTTATAGAGGAGGTGGGGGTTGTAGCAGGGGTGGGAGTCTTGGGGGGATTTGTAGACGAGGCAGGGAGCTTAGGGGGGTTGTTGAAGGGATGGGAGCCTGAGGAATGGTTGTAGAGGGATTGGGTGATGGGGGACTGGGGGTTGGCTGCAGAGGGCTTGGGTGGGTGGGTGGAGTGCTGGGGGCTCAGGTAGTGTAGAGGGGTGGTATAGAGGGGTTGGGGTTGGGGGTTGGAGTGGTGTAGAGGAGGAAGGGGGTGTAGAGGGTGTAAAGGTTCAGTGGTACGAGGGGGTTGTGGTGAGGTGGTTGAGGGTAGTGGGTGGCGGGTTTTGGGTGTTTGTGCTGTATAGGGGTAGGGACTAGAATGGGGTGGGATGTTAGAAGGGGTGGGCAGTGGGGTTTTGGAGCTAGAGGGGTTGGGTGTAGGGGTGGTGGCGGCTAGGGTGGGAGGGTGGAGTGTAGGATTAGATAAGGGGTTTGGTGGAGTTGGATATCGGAGAATTGGGGGAATGGGCGTAGGTGGGAGATGAGTTGCCCACTGGTCTTGATACTAGTCCATATCTGGTACTTCTGACTGAAAAACGATTCTTTAAATTCTGTTTTAATTCTAAATCTAGAAGTACTTCAGTTGTCTTTAAATGTGAGTTGTGTGTGTGTGTGTGTATGTGTGTGTGTGTGTGTGTGTGTAAATCAATAAAAAAGTTTTTAGCCCCATTCTGACTGTTAATAAATTGTAACCATTTATTCAATTGTAAAGTATAAGGTCCTATTTATATATGAAATCTACCTAATATCTATAGTCCACCTAACTACATCTCGATGCTCTGTGATACTGGAAATTGGAAGGCAGACTACCAGAGAGGCCAATACTAATTGCTGGCACATGTACTTAACAGGGACAAATTTCCAAGTACAGGCTGCATGAGGGACTTAGTTAATTTCCAATAACAATTTCTATCTGTATTGCAGCTAGCTATAGGGACTTAATTAATTTCCAAAAACATTCTATCTGTGAGCACTTAAACAGACCAGCTCTTGCTGTGAGCACACTGCGGAGCTGGCCAATCACTGATCCATGAGGGTTTAACACCAATGACGTCAGGTGAACAGTTGCTGTTTGTAACTTATGTGGTTTCTACCGCTGCAAGCAAATAAATGTTTGCAATTTATGCGGTTTCAGGTCAGCTCCTTCATCTGATTACTTTCAGATTTCAACTGATCAATTAAAAATCGTTTTTGAGCACAGAATTTTGCAAACGAGTGCAAGTATCCACTTGAGCCTGTTCTGCCATTCATTGAGATCATGGCTAACCTGTGACTTATTAACTCCATAAACCCACCTTTGCTCCATATCCCTTAATACCTTTAGTTAACCAACATCTACCAATCTCAGATTTAAAATTAACAATTGATCTCACATCATTTACCATTTGCAGAAGAGAGTTCCATGGTCCTGTCATCCTTTGCATGTAGAAATGTTTCCTATCTTCACTCCTGAAAGGTCTGGCTCTAATTTTTAGACCCCCTAGTCCTAGACTCCCCAACCAGTGGAAATAGTTTCTCTCTATCTACCCTATCTGTCCCCTTTAATAGCTTGAAAACTTCAAAAAACCACCCCTTAACCCTCTAAATCTCAGGGAATACAACCCAGCTTTGTGTAATCTCTCCTCATAATTTAACCCTTGGAGTTCAGGTATCATTCTGGTAAATCTCCACTGCAATCCCTCCAAGGTCAATATGTCCTTCCTAGAGTTTGGTGGAATTATTTTCAATCTTAGTTCAAAGTCGTACCATTAAATAGAAAGAAAGATTCAAAGTTATATCATGCCTTTCATGATCTTAGGACATCCTAAAGTGTGTTACCGCCATGTAGCACATTTCTTTAGTTTAGGCATTGCTGTACTGTAGGAAACACAGCAACCAATTTGGGCACAGCAAGAATCTACAAACAGCAATGAAATGAATAATCAGTTTTATTGATTTTGGTTGAGGGACTAATGTTGGCCAGGTGACCAGGAATAACTCCCTGGCTTCTCTTCAAAGCAGTGCCATGGGATCATTTATTTCCTTCAGTGAGGGCAGATGGGGTCTTCATTAGAAGTCTCATGTGAAAGACATCACTGACTGTACAGAGCCCTCTCAACTACTGCACTGCAACGTCAGCCTAGATTATATGATCAAATCTATACTTTGAAACACTGTATCAGAGGCAAGAGTGCTATCATTAGGTCACAGATGAGACACTGATCAATAATTGCACCAATTTAAAGGAAAACATATAATAAACACTTATTGTAATGTCATTTTATTTAGTATTAGGGAGAAATAATGTTTTGAGGAAATGACTAAGCAAATACAAATGGGTAATAGGTAGCTCATGTTTTATAGTTTCCATTATAAGCCTTTAAAAGGCTTCCAATACTGAAATGTAATGGAAAAATTAACTACTTGGAAAAATACTGGATAGCATCAATGAAAGGTGTAGAAATCAAAGCAATAATGAGCCAGCTCCCTCTAAGCTGAGGGTATACAGGAGAACAAATGAGTTGGGAGAGGTGGAGTAAAATTGTTTGAGCTTTGGAGGATGAGCACAGCCTGGCTCTAACACATCCAATTCCAGGTTTATCAAAGACAAGTTTGGATGCCAGCAAGAAAGCTACTTACCAACATTAGGAATTTCCCACCTGAATGCGGGAATGCTTATTGCTGTCATTAATGCTCTAAGGGGATATTAATGAATTATTATAAATTATTTTTAACTTAACTCAAAATTTTACTTTAGCAGCAGGGGTTTCCCAGGGCGGGGAAATTGGGGACAATTCTCAGTAGGAGTTCAGGTATTGTCCTATCTGATTAAAACCTCATTCATTGCAACTGCTATCTCAGTTCCCTCTGGCAAAGACTTGGCAGAGAGTGCTCGTCTGGATACAGCTTTTCTCAACCTTTGAGGCTTTCAAATTGACTGTTTGAGGGTGGGAGGCAGTCTGGATATGTCTGACTACAGGTTAGAAATGCAAGACCCATCACTACTCATGACAGCAACCACAGGAGATCAACATGTGTGCTGGACAGGGCTGTAAAGCAGGTGGACAGATAGGCTCATCACTGATCTTTCGGTGAGGAAGCCATGAGAAAATGGAAGACGAGGATGAAGATGGGCCATCCATCGCAGTACCAGACACTAATGTTGCAGATGTTCACCTAGAGTTGAATATAACAAATGAAGTCCCACGGCCAGGACTAGCCCCATTCCTTTTGCATTAAAAAGTTCATCAACAACTCATTCACTCATTGCGCATGTGTCCAATGGGTCCATCATCATGAAACAAGTGAAATGGTGAGTTGACCCTCAAGACACAATAATGGGCAAGACAGGAATTGTTGTAAATCATTAAATTTATTCTGGTATAATAAGAAAAAGAAAGCTTAACATAACCTATTCCAAACACCCATGTGCACATCCATGTTGAATTAAAATTTCTTCAACTTACGTTTCCTACTACTTCTCTGTGGTGCATCCAATGTGGCTGCACAGAGGCAGGTTGCTCAGATTCCTTCAGCATGGGTAGAGGCAGGCTGCTCAGATTGTTGCCCTGACTGTTGAGGTGCTTTTTCCCTGTGGGTTTTGGAGCCCCATGGGGTCCAACCAAAGACTCTTCCACCTGTACATGTGTAGTGACAGATTAACCAACATGAGAAGCAGCAGCATATTGTGTACTGCCTTTGCTGGGGTGGGGGAGGGGTACAATTTGCATTTTTCTTTTCATTGTTTTCTCTCTCGAGCTTAGAGTCACATCACTCCTACCACTCTGCTGCAGACCAGCTTAGTGGTGACCATGGATAAGGTATCTACCATCCTGTTTAAGGCAGCAGATGAGCTGGAATCCTAAATGTGGAGTGCTGTATTGCTAGCTGCATAGACTTATTTGAGAGCAGTGCTTCGAGCTCCATGGAGGCAGCCACCCTCTCCATGGCAGACGTCTTTGCAGTTTCCTGTACTACCAGTCCACTAGCAATCATGTTGGATTCCTCTGTCATCTCCAATCTTAGGCAGAGTGTTTGTGACAAATCTGTCAGTACCTGGCAAAGATGTTGATGCAACTCTAGCATTTTACATCCCAGTGATAGCCCCTGGGGTCCAGTATCTGTCTCCAGCTGTGCAATGCTTAGAGAAGATTGTGCCCCCCCCAACCCCTCCCAACTTGAGTTCTTGACATCTGTCCCTGCCACCACTTTCATGCTGCCTGCTCATGCTCATTTGTGAAGTGTGAATCACCAGTTGAAAACTCAACTAAATGTCTCCATGTCTGTATCTCCTGTGGTGGTGTATCCTCAGAAGTAATGAGATCCTCTGAGGAATCCTCCTCATGGGTGTCCTGTGACACTTACTGAATGTGTGAAAGCCCTGGAAAACAGATGACAGGGGTATTATTTAGTTATGGCACAGTCAGAATTTTGACAATCACTATTTCCAGTCTTCTCATAGCTCAGCCGTGGATGAAATAAATCAGCATGTGTCAAATGGTAATTCTGTCACTATTTATTTGCAAGTTCCAACTTTCTCCATCTCCAGTTGAGAGGAACACAGTAGTGTCGCTTATTCTCTGGCCCTCCTCCTCTGTACCTGCGAACTGGACGTCTTGTGGTGGTTCACCTCCAGTCCCCTCCCTTCTCTTGTGTTTTAGTTCTGTCTTCTCCTACTGGGAGAGAGAAAAAGACCTGTGAGGGAATGAAGGTCAGGCATTCACCTGAGAAATACAGTACATTTGGCGAGGGTGACTATTGCACCACTTTGTATAAGTACTGGTGAATGGTGGATGAATAAATGGGGAACTGATAAAGTGCATAGAGAATGAAGGCTGGATGCTACATAGAAACATAGAAACTAGGAGCAGGAGTAGGCCATTCGGCCCTTCGAGCCTGCTCCGCCATTCATTATGATCATGGCTGATCATCCAACTCAATAGCCTGCTCCTGCTTTCTCCCCATATCCTTTAATCCCTTTTTCCCCAAGAGCTACATCTAACTTCTTCTTGAAAACATACAGTGTTTTGGCCTCAACTACTTTCTGTGGTAGCGAATTCCACAGGCTCACCACTCTCTGGGTGAAGAAATTTCTCCTTATCTCAGTCCTAAATTGTCTACCCCATATCCTCAGACTGTGACCCCTGGTTCTGGACTCCCCCACCATTGGGAACATCCTTCCTGCATCTACCCTGTCTAGTCCTGTTAGAATTTTACAGGTTTTTATGAGATCCCCCTCTCATTCTTCTGAACTGCAGTGCATATAATCTTAACCAACTCAATTTCTCTTCATATGTCAGTCCCGCCATCCCAGAAATCAGTCTGGTAAACCTTCGCTGCACTCCCTCTATAGCAAGAACATCCTTCCTCGGATAAGGAGACCAAAACCGCACACAATATTCCAAGTGCGGTTTCACCAAGGCCCTGTATAATTGCAGCAAGACACCCCTGTTCCTGTACTCGATTCCTCTCGCCTGTGAAGGCCAACATACCATTTGCCTTCTTTACCGCCTGCTGTACCTGCATGCTTACCTTCAGTGACCGGTATACGAGGACACCCGGGTCTCATTGCACATTCCCCTCTCTCAATTTATAGCCATTCAGATCATAATCTTCCTGTTTTTGCTACCAAAGTGGATAACCTCACATTTATCCACATTATACTGCATCTGCCATGCATTTGCCCACTCAGCTTGTCCAAATCACACTGAAGCATCTTTGCATCCTCCTCACAGCTCACCCTCTCACCCAGCTTTGTGTCATCTGCAAATTTGGAGATATTACATTTAGTTCCCTCATCTAAATCATTAATATATATTGTGAATAGCTGGGGTCCCAGCACTGATCCCTGCGCTACCCCACTAGTCACTGCCTGCCATTCGGAAAAAGACTCGTTTCCTCCTATTCTTTGTTTCCTGTCTGCCAACCAGTTTTTTATCCATCTCAATACACTACTTTCAATCCCATGTGCTTTAATTTTACACGCTAATCTCTTATGTGGGACTTCATCAAAAGCCTTCTGAAAGTCCAAATAAACCACATCCACTGGCTCCCCCTCATCAGCTCTACTAGTTACATTCTCGAAAAATTCCAGTAGATTTGTCAAGCATGATTTCCCCTTCATAAATCCATGTTGACTCTGTCCAATTCTGCCACTGTTTTCCAAGTGCTCAGCTATTAAATCTTTTATAATGGACCCTATCATTGTCCCCACTACAAACATCAGGCTGACTGGTCTATAATTCCCTGTTTTCTCTCTACCTCCCTTTTAAATAGTGGGGTTACATTAGCTACCCTCCAATCTGTAGGAACTGTTCCAGAGTCTATAGAATCCACTATTTCTAGGGCCACTTCCTTAAGTGCTCTGGGGTGTAGGAGATTAATCAGCCTTCAATCTCATCAATTACTCCAACACCATTCCCAACTAATACTGATTTCTTTCAGTTCCCCCCTCTGATTCAGACTCGAAATGTTAACTGTGCTCCTATCCACAGATGCTGCCAGACCTGCTAAGTTTTTCCAGGTATTTTTGTTTTTGTTCTGGATTTCCAGCATCCGCAGTTTTTTGCTTTTATTTCTGGTATGTTATTTGTGTCCTTCTTTGTGAAGACAGAACCAAAGTATATATTTAGTTGGTCAGCCATTTCTTTGTTCCCCATTATAAATTTCCCTGTAAGGTGCCTACATTTGTCTTCACCAATCTTTTTCTCTTCACAAATCTATAGAAATTTTTAATCAGTTTTTATGTTCCCCGCAAGCTTATTCTCGTACTGTATTTTCCCCTTCTTAATCAATCCCTTGGTCCTCCCTTGCTGAACTCTAAAGTGCTCCCAATCCTCAGGTCTGTTGTTTTTTCTGGCCAATTTGTAAGCCATGGTTTGGCCACCTTTCCTGTTTTACTCTTGCGCCAGGCAGGAATAAACAACTGTTGCAGTTCACCCATGCGCTCTTTGAATGTTTGCCATTCTCTATCCACCATCATCCCTTTAAGTAACATTTCCCAATCCATCATAACCAACTCGCACCTCATACCTTCGTAGTTTCCTTTATTAAGATTCAGGACCCTAGTCTCAGAATCAACTATGTCACTCTCCATCTTGATGAAGAATCCTATCATATTATGGTCACTCATCCCCAAGGGGCCTCGCACAACTAGATTGCCAATTATTCTTTACTCATTACACAATACCCAGTCTAGGATGGCCCGTTCTCTAGTTGGTTCCTCAACGTATTGGTCCAGAAAAACATCCCATATTCACTCCAGGAATTCCTCCTCTACGGTATTGTTTCTAAATTGATTTGCCCAATCTATATGCAGATTAAAGTCACCCATAATTACACATGTTCCTTTATTGCATGCGTCTCTAATTTCCTGTTTAATGCCATTCCCAACATCACCACTACAGTTTGGGGGTCTAAATACAAGCCCCACTAACGTTTTTGCCCCTTGGTGTTTCTCAGCTCTACCCATACAGGTTTCACATCGTCGGAGCTAATATCTTTCCTCACTATTGTGTTAATCTCCTCTTTCACCAGCAATGCAACTCCACCGCCTTTTCCTTTTTGTCTGTCCTTCCTAACTACTGAATACCCGTGGTTGTTCAGTTCCAACCTCTGGTCACCCTGCAGCCATGTCTCCGTAATCCCGACTATATCAGACCTGTTTACATCTATTTGCGTGGTTACAGAAAGTGAAATGGCTGTGGGGAGTGATGTGATGGAGAACACTTAGCAAGACAGAGTATGTGAAGGGGAGGTGGGGATTCAAAGCACAGGATGTAGCTGGATCAGCAAATGTACTCACTTTTCTTGGCCTGGCTAGGTAAATAAACCTCTCCCTGCACAGCATCCGTGATCTGGGACAATGACTCACTGTTGGGAGATTTCGAGGACAGTGGTTATGAGGATACCTTTCCTTCACCAAAGAGCAACTGTGATGTTGATCATCCGCCTCATCAAGTGGAACACACAGAACCATAACCTCAAATTCCTGGATCTAAACACAGTCAACAGAGACCTTAGTATCTCAGTGGCTATTTCTGTACTTAGAAAAGCTGGATAAGTTGAACTCTCACAAATGACTTGATGTGAATATGTTTGCTGTTTAGGGTGATTTAATTTAAAATAAGGTTTATAGTTTTATATGGTGAAAGAAAGTAGTGTTCAATTGTTCTGTATTTGATTAAATGACTCTGTTTACAGTTGATGCTCACTGTCCTTGATTGGTTTAGCCTGGGTGTTGACTCAGAGAAAAGTTAACAGACAGCACAGAAGCTTCTAGAAGCTAAGAGCAAAAGCATGGTGTAGATGCTTTAAAGCTTTGTATAAAACTCTGTAAAGTTCCTTTACACTTAGAAACTAGAAATGCAGAGCATCTCTGCATTGTTCTGAGGAAAATCAAATATATAAATATACAATCACCTCTTCAGCTACCTATAACTATAGCTTCTTGATGAGAGCTGCAGATTTCTTCTTTTCAAAGCTCCTTCCTGATCCTGACCGCACCCAGCAGTAATTCCAGTGATGCAGCATTACATCTGGATGCTCTGCTTGCTTTATTGTCTATGCCAAACACTTCCAACATCCATTTGTGGACTGTCCCTTTAAATGCAACTGCAATCACAGCACGCAGGTCCACATCAGGTGCAGCTTGCAGACGTGAAACCCAGAAGTCAAAATTAATTGGCACAATTAAGTTGCGGTGGCAGATTCCAACCAACTCAGTTGACTTCCTGGTTTTGCCCAGCTGATTCCACACCCACCAACATGGAAGACGTCTTCAGATTAGTATCGGGGCCATAGTGTCACATTGCTTGATGGATTGGGAGCTGAGTTGGGTCCAGGAGATCCAGTACATACAACACAGCATTCTACGGCATGTGATTTGTCACCGTGATATGTTAATGATCAGCTTGCCCATCATATGCTAGCACCATGAGACTACAGAGCAACTTACATCTTTTAATCATTAACTAGCACAATTCCTTCCTCCACTGTTAAAGCTGACAAGACATTTAATGTCAAACTTTGCAAGGTAATGGGGATTTGCACAGAATGAGTTTTGTACAACTGAAACAAAGGAACAGCAAATTGAAATCTACCCCTGTGGACAGAACAGGTTTCTATCTTTTTATGTTTTCATTCAAGAATTTCTGATGATCATGGTAGAGACTTGGCAGTTGTTGTTTCCATACAGATTAATATTTCAACAGAAGTCCAATGCAATTATTTCACTGACACATATTCCTGTCACTATGTAACTGTACCCGATTTGATAACCATTAGGCTGCAGGATCTGGCAAATTCCAGACTTTCTAAGTTGGCCATTACTTTCAAGTTTTTAGCTCCAAATCAATATGGTAATAAGACTACTTATGCAACTTATGTGCTATTCCGAAGTACACCAGGGAAGTTCTACCTGATGTCCTGGCCAATATTTATTCCTCATACAATATCACTAAAAAAATGTATCTTTCCACCTCTCTCTTCCTCCTTTAAGGCACATTGCTGTTTGTGGGAGTTTGCTGTGCACAATATGGCTGTCACGTTTCCTACAGTATGACAGTCTCTGCACATCAAAACACATTTCATTGGCCGAAAATTAGTTTGGGATTTTTGAGGTTGGGAAAGGCACTATATAAATGCAAGCCCTTTCTTGTTTCAAATATCTAGAATAACTTGATTATTGTGTTATTAGTCTTGAAAGCTAAACCTTTTAAAATACAAGCATGTTATGCATCATATTCTCATTTGACAACCTCATGCGCCTCCCATTCTCTTCTGTCTCAATACTCTGCCACTTTCAGTAATAATACAGTCCAACTTCTCAAAGTTTCAACTTGCTTCTGAGAAAATTTGTTACATTTTAAGCACTTCTCTTATCCTGTTTTGCTTGCCTCTTAGATCTCGGACCTAGAAGCAGCTTCAGAAAAACAGGCTGCAAGACGTCATGGAAAACCGGCACTTTCTCAGCCATTCGTGGCTTGGGCTTTACAAAGCAGCCAAGTCAGATCTGAAAGCAATGACCCATTACCATGGAACAGGTTATCATACCAGCAGCCTTGATGAGCCGAGTAATCATGCATGGACCTGTGCAACTTGAAAACGATATATGCACCCTTGTACAACACGTGCCTGATATAAAGACTTCCTGTGGCACCTGCAGCGCTCCAAGCTCAAATAAGATAATATGTTCACAGCACTGGAATCATTAAGTGCATATTGCCATTAAACATAGATAATTTTAATATTCCATGACCTTGTTCCTCTGTATTTCTGTAGCCCCCTGCAGCTATACAACCCACTGATATCTCTGCGTTCCTCCAATTCTGCACACTGCAATTCTTGCGCATTCCCAGTGCAATCCACCATTGGCAGCATTGCCATCAGCTGCCTAGGCCCCAAACCCTGGAGATATCTAAACCTTGCTGTCTCTCTGTTCCTCCATTAGGACACTCCTTTGGACCTACATCTGTGACTAAGCTGATCCTAGTACCTCCTTATGTGTTTCAGTATCAAAGTTTGTTTGACAATGGACTTGTTAAACAGCTTGGGATATTTTGCTACATTAAAGGCGCTATATAAATGTAATTTATTGTTGATTAATGGAAGATTTTCTTAAGTAAAGGTATATACATCCAATTAATTGCTGCAACAGGTTATTGCATGTCTCCTTGGTTTTCAAAGCAAGTAAAATAAAAACTATCACCTTCATGGAAAAGAAACTCATTATTTTGGATTTGATTCCAGAGTTAGAGGAATTTTGATGTTTCCACCAACCCCTGTACATCCAGCATCAGCGTTATAATGTTTCATATTCTGTTGTAACTGATCGAAAATTGGAAAATAAAAATGGAGACACGCCAGAGATCAGGGGGGTTAGCAAATGAGTAATGGCTTTCAAATCCAATGCTTGGTGATTTTGACTGGCATTAAGGACTGGCCAGGCGTCTCCAGAAATTGAAGATTAATCTCCCAGGCATGGCTGTGAGTAACCTGGGAAAAAGTCATATCAGCAGTAAAAAATTGTGGGTTTTTTTTCATTTTCTTTGAACACTTTCATATATTAGTCATAAAGTACTGGAGTGGGAGAAAGGACTGTTTATCTGACATTGAAGAATTACCCAGTTGAGTAACAAAGCACTTGTTTGCTTTCCGCTTGTTGATGGAAAGCCGGGAAACCATGGTGAGAGTGTGGGGGTGGGGCAGTTGGAGGCTGCAGATCGTGTGATGAAACCTCCAAGGATATATTCACCAAGAGTTGGTGAGCCTACTGCCGTTTACTCCCCTTTCTTTAGTCGGGCAAGTTATAACAGTACTCATCTGTACTACAAGGGACAGCTATCTATAATGGGGTGTGGCAGAAGAGTCAGGACAAATCTAACAGGATCAGACAGTAATGGGAAAAGCTTACTATCCTTCAGCTGATCATGGGGTAGTAGAGTAAAGGTACTGAACAGTACATGCTGAATAATCACACCCTCCTAGAGCATCGTATGGTAACAAGGAGAACAAGCATAATAAGCTCACTGACTCCCACAGCTACCTTGACTACACGTCTGCACACCTCGCTTCATGTAAAGACTCTATTCCATTCCCCCTGTTTCTCTGTCACTGTCGTATCTGTTCTGACGATACTACTTTCCACACCAGTGCTTCAGGTAGACCTGTCTTTTCACTCAATCAAAGGCTCTCTCCCATCGTGATTGACAGGGTCCTTGACTTCTGTTCTCACCCCTTCCCCTGCCTTGCAGAATTACAAAAGGATCCCCCTTGTCCTCCCCTTCTACCCCACCACAGTTCACATTCATTTCCCTCTCCCCTCCAGTGTGATTCCACCACCAAATATGTCTTCCCCTCCCCTTTCAGCTTTCCAAAGGAACTGTTCCCTCCGCAACACCCATTCAATCAGATCTTTATTTAAACCAACATGTGACAATTTGGTGTGTTAACAATAAAAAGGGGTGAAGGGAATGGAGCTAAATAAAACAGTCCACTCAACTAAAGCATTAACTTTACACGAACTTCAGTTTATCTTTGGAAAAAAATTGCAAACTCTTAATATAGATATAGAGATAGATCTTACGTTTAAATTGCATCTTTCATCCTGTCAGGATGTCCCAAAACGCTTGGGTGAATTCAGTCATGAAAAATATAGGGGTGATTTTAACCCCCTCCCCCACAAGAATGGGACATGCGGATGAAGTTAAAATCAAAGCTGCTTGTCCCTATTCCATGTTGCACTCACAAATTCTGCCCCTCCCCTCCCCCACACCATTTAGGCAGGCGAGTTTCAGATAAGGCCTGAGGCCTATGCCTTGGGCAGATGAGGACTTGATCAAAATGCAAAACTTGGGGTTCTGATGACGTCATTCAGGCGCCAATGTTATTTTTATGTCACATCCTGCATCTGGTGCTCAATGCCTTTCTCCTTGTACAGGGGAATGGCTATAGGGAGAGATGGTGGCATAGTAGTAATATCAGTCGACTCGTAATCTAGGCAAATGTGCCAGGGGCATGCATTCAAATCCCACTATGGCAGCTGATGGAAGTTAAACATCACCACTCCTGCCCCCAACCCCACCACTACCATCCCCAGCCTACCACCAATCCTGCCCCCCATTCCCACCACTGCTCCCCCATCACAACCATCACTCCCCTCACTAATCCTCCCCACTGCTGACCCCTAGTCCACCCAGAAAGTTGCATGCTGATAGGGTTGGGGTTTGGGGGAATTGGGGTAAACTCCCCAGGGTTTTTCCCTTCTTCCCTCATTTAAGTACCAGTGGTGGGCTCCTGGCAAGATTTGCATCTGCCTCTGGGTGAACAATGTTCAGAATTTCCTGAACAGGAACAGGTACTTGGTGGAAGAGCTGCAAGTGGCACCAAACCTCCCACTGGCAGAGCAGAGCAACCCTACGATCAGTAGGAAAAATGTGTTAGCTCTTTCTAAAAATATTAATTTACATAAGTAAATGTGTGCATATCCCTCCAACCAGCCATATCGCTGGGACTCCTCACCAGTTTAATTTTTTTATGTACTCCAAACATATTTTTATCAGTCACGATAAAGGCTTCAGTTATCTCAGCCACAGGCTGCACTGAGGAAAATGGTCTTTGCTGACAGAGGGATGCAGCTTCTAGATAGAATGTGACCTCTTGAAGTTTTATAATTCAAATGGCCATGCTTTGCATATCAAAGCAGACTTGGTGATTGAAGTTTATTGTTCTGAATGCCTGGTCTGCGCCACTTTACGTAACAGCAAATATTAAGTAGCTGCACATTCCCCACTCTAATTGCATCTTCTCTCTTTCAACTCCAGCTAATGCACTGGATAAAAATGAGCCTTTAATCAATTGGAACAACATGAGTGTAACCAAAGAAAAACGTCTAGAGAATTTGTGTTTCTTTAGCCTTTTCATATGGGGCAAAGAGGAAGATGGTAGACATTTTTTTTGGCTGTACTCAGATAAAATACGTGAAGATTTAAAGTTGCCTTTAAAGATAAGAATCCCATCACATGTTCAGAGTTCAGGCTGGGTTGATAGGTTTTGCAGTGACTATCCTGGAAGTTTCACAGTAAGGTATTTTACCTCAAATTTACCTCTTCATATCACCCTTAAAACACATTTGCCGATATGGAACCATTGAATGATTCATCAGAAAAGGAAGCCATTCAGCCCATCATGCTGGTGCCAGCTCTTTGAAAGAACTATCGAATTAGTCTCATTTCCCATGCTCTTTCCCCATGGTCCAGCAAATGTTTCCTTTTAAGTGTATAGCCAGTTCCCTTTTCCAAGTTACTGCTGAATCTCTGTCCACCATCCTTTCAGCCAGCGCATTCAGGATCAAATGACCATTCAATTCCTGAATGATTTTATGAATTTGCCCATCCTCAAAATATCAATTGCACCCAAAATATGCCCTGTAGATACATCCAATAAGCACCCGATTTCATCTCAATTATATGTAAAGGTGGTCATGTGATAAAGGTGGTTGGTCCAATCCAGTATCTGCACAATTAACATGTACATTCCTGTGGTAGCCCAGTTAATTAGACTACAGGGGAAGGAGAATGGGCAATGGAGAGTACACAGAGAGAAAGTGTGGTTATGTACTGTGACCAACAAGGTCACGCTGTCAGCATAATGGGAAAGGTAGTCTAATGGAGCAGGGGATGGTTGTATCACAATGTCCTGGAGCTAAGACCTCACATATATCTTTACGAAATATATATATGTTTGTGTCTGCCTGTAACCCTGAATAAAAGGAACTTTCTGGCAATATTGGAGAAGCTGACACCTCATTATCTCTGAAAAGATGCTAACTACCCCTGTGGCTGCAGAGATCAAATTCCAAGGGAATTATACAAAGGCTATTGACATTTTCTAAACCAGGCCTGACCAACAGAGACTACTAGTCTGCTGGGACATAGGACCCTGCAACATCCTTTCAAATTCTTAATAGCCGAAACATTAACAATCTCAAGAATCCAGGCAAAGGGATAGACATCCTTTGTCAAAGTCAAAGTAGAGCAGTGGGAGTCACATGCCCCACAACCCCCCCCCCCACCACCACCACCACCCTGCTCCCCGCTGGCTGGGAGAATCAGTTACACTGTCTTGCTGTACTACCAATCAGGCTGCCATTTTCCATCTAGCAAGCAGCAGCTCAGGACAAGGTCTCAGTCCAGGAGAATGCCTGGCCCCCATCTACATTGTTTCTACTGGAACTTCTCAACTTCTGTCTCAGCACCTACAAGACTAATTCATCTCTGTGCGCCTATCTCATCGTGGAAGTCATCTCTACTGGAAAAGTCAACTATCCAGCATCAGTTTTCAACCTGCCAACCTCTGTGAAGGAATACACCATTGGACCTTTGATTCTGGACTCTGGGCTCACATGGAAAAATAATTCTTTATTCTGTGGTCTTTGCCCTGTAAATCTTCCTTTCTCTATCCCCTGTCTTTTATTGTGTGAGTGAAAAAGGAGGCTGCAAGGAGTCCCTCCTCTCATGTTTAAGTGTGTGCAAATAAACTACCCCTCTGAGTTTACCCTATCTCAAGTCTGCTGTAGGGTTACTAATAGAAGTTGGGTCACACCAAAACTGAGGGGGTGGGAAATACACCACCACTTAAAAATGGGTGAAATCAAAATCAAAAGACCATTCTGTTTACGGATGGATGTTGAGAGGAGAAACCAGGGCTAAATCAGGGTTTAAATTAAATTATTGTCCATAGTAATAAAGGGAGGTATTTATTTCCAGTTTTGTTTAGGGACATTATTTCGAAATTCCGCTGCATTGCCCTAAGGCATCCAATATGATAACAGCAAAAACTACTTGACCGTATAAAACAATATAAAACTGTTAAAAATGCTGCTTTCTCAAAACTAAGTGAATCGTTAAATAACTTGAAACCCGACTTTGAATTCAGAATCCAGAGAAGTGAGGACTTGAATCTTTTCTAAATCTCCAATCTGCTCCTGTTAAGTAGTAAGCTCCACCTTACAAAAGATAATAAAGGCCCTTTTCGCAACGAGGCTTGAGAAGAGCATTGACAGTTAAGAATAATTTTGTCAATATTTAAATCAATCAGAAACAGATCACCTTCATTTAAGAAGTGGCCATTTTGTGGTCAGATCATTGGTTTAAGGAGCAGTATTTTTTTTATTCTTTCATGGGATGTTGCTGCCACTGGTAAGGTCAGCATTTGTTGCCCATCCCTAATTGCCCTTGAACTGAGTGGCTTGCTAGGCCATTTCAGAGGGCAGGAGGGCATTTAGGGCATGGTGCACTGACAGAGGTGGTGTCTTTTGGATGGGGGCTTAAAATGAGGCTCCCTATTTCCCCTCAGGTGGACGCAATAGCTTCCAAAAGCACTAGTCAATGGAAAGACAGGGATTTTCTCCCTTTGTGTCCCGGTCAACATTTATCCCTCATCCAATATCACAAAGAAAATAGATTATCTGATCGTGTTCACATTGCTTTTTGTGGGACCTTGCTATGCATAAACTGGCTGCCATGTCTCCTACATTGGAACAGTCACTAAACCTCAAAAAGTGGCTGTAGTGTGATTTGGGACATCCCAAGGTGTGATGCAAATGCAAACTCTTTCTTCTTTCGGTTTTAAAGTGTCCTAATATTTTCTCATGAGGGCTGAGAGTAGAAAATGTATTTGAGAACTCCAACATAAATTATAGGGGGAAAGCAGTGCTTCAGAAGATACCTTCGCTCAGCAGTGCTAAGTTATTGAGTCTGTTTCATTTAATGACAAAACAAAAATAAAAATACCTCGAAAAACTCAGCAGGTCTGGCAGCATCTGCGGAGAGGAACACAGTTAACGTTTCGAGTCCGTATGACTCTTCAACAGAACTAAAGAAAAATAGAAGAGAGGTGAAATATAAGCTGGTTTAAGGGAGTGGTGGTGGGACAGGACACCCCGCCCCTTAAACCAGCTTATATTTCACCTCTCTTCTATTTTTACTTAGTTCTGTTGAAGAGTCGTACGGACTCGAAACGTTAACTGTGCTCCTCTCCGCAGATGCTGCCAGACCTGCTGAGTTTTTCCAGGTATTTTTATTTTTGTTTTGGATTTCCAGCATCTGCAGTTTTTTACTTTCATTTAATGACTATTGTTCTGTCAAACTTTTACATATACATATGCGAACAGATACATTTTTGACTAGTCTTACACATTGGGATAGATTGTGCCTTTGTGACAGCATGTAAAAAAGATGACAGTGGCCCTTTATACGCCTGTCCCCATTTCTGTGTCTATTGATTAAAACCTACCCAATATTGCTCAAATTATTCCCATATGCATAACTCCAGTTTGAGCATTTATCCCAGGTCTCTGTAGCTGTCTAATAATTTATGTACCAAGTGGTAATAATGTGCTTAGAGGTATTATTTGCAAAACAAGAAAAAAAATTAAAAGCTTGAATTTTCACTGGAGGGATATGTACTAAAGTTGAAAATTGAATACACTGGAATGTCAGAACCATTCTATTAACAGATTTGAGTGCCCAAGTCTTAATTGTGTACAGAGATAAAAACAAAAAAACTGCGGATGCTGGAAATCCAAAACAAA
The DNA here is from genome assembly GCF_017639515.1 of Carcharodon carcharias. Classification (NCBI taxonomy): domain Eukaryota; kingdom Metazoa; phylum Chordata; class Chondrichthyes; order Lamniformes; family Lamnidae; genus Carcharodon; species Carcharodon carcharias. The sequence goes on along the minus strand of NC_054483.1, from coordinate 54,034,846 downwards.
AAATAAAAAATACCTGGAAAAACTCAGCAGGTCTGGCAGCATCGGCAGAGAAGAGCACAGTTGATGTTTCGAGTCCTCATGATCCTTCAACTGTTGAAGGGTCATGAGGACTCGAAACATCAACTGTACTCTTCTCTGCCGATGCTGCCAGACCTGCTGAGGTTTACTAGGTATTTTTTATTTTTTGTCTTATTTATGTGTAGCCTGCTGAATGGTGGATCAGTCCCAACATCTGCAACACATCAGATGAATTTAGTTCCTTAATGATAAATTGCCGTTAATTAGCACTCACTATATATAACCTGAGCAGAAAAGTCACAAAACATACTTTCTGACACCTGTGGGTAACACGTTAATTAAATGTTTTTGTTCCTATTGCCAAGGGCCCAACAAACTCGCCACTATTTCCTCTCTTGATAGCTTTCCAGTGTTTATCTGTACCCGATCATTTTATTGCCTCCCACAGTATGTCACCACTTTATTTTCCCCTCAGGCCTTTGTTACACCAGACATGAACTCACTTTGAATTGAATATTTAAGTCAGACCGCTTAATTACTGGTTACTTGTGTACAATGTTAAAAATGAAATAAGTATGTTTGCTGTTCTAGCTAAAAATCCTAATCAATCTCCTGATGCTTCTCCTTTCCCTGAAGGTTCTCCAGGCTGTTATGCAGCACATCAAATAAATATGATTTGTGGCACTGCAGAGCCAGAAGCAAAGAAAACAACATCTGATGATTAATGCTGACAGTGCAGATTATAGTCAGGAGTGCCACTAAAAAAAAGGAACAGATTTAATGAAAAAAACACTTCTGAACATGAGGTATTAAATGCAAACAGGAATCTGGACTTTAAGAGAGGAAAGATCACCTCTTTTTGAATTGAGTGGTGACCTGTAGTTGAAGTAAAACGGAATGCTGGCACTTCTGCTAATATGTCGGAGTGACCATATTTAACAAGTTGAATCACAGCACCTGATACTCTAGCTCTGCAGCACTGGGCCCAGCCAAGAAACCATGCAGAATTAATTAACCAGCTATTGTGTACACCAGCTACGTGACTGTGGTTCAAACCCTGCAGATGGATCCAATCTGTCAGCAGGAAGTGCAGCCTGCTGTTATCAACAATGTAACAAAGTTTCTCCCCTGCCCCAGTCTTATCCCAGCAAAGGTGAAATAGCTTCATGGGTTTAATCAGGGCCCAGTGGCTTCGGGTCACACTTCTGACAGGGTCCGTAATTGGAATATTCTAAATCCTGAAGGCGAAATAACATTTGTCAAAGTGTCTTTGCAAAACAGGCCTGTCTTCTCTAAAGAAGTCTATCATTGTGGGGTTTTTTTTCACACTGCTGCAGTTTCCAATCATATCCACTACAACGACCAAAGCAGACAGTCTTTTATTCCACACGCAGCAACACTGGGAAATTTCACTTTGTTGCTAAAATTAACAACCCAAAAGGTCCAATCAATTAATGTACAGTTACATGTATTATAACAGAACCTTCCCCTGTTGCACAAATAGTATGTTATTCCAAGGTACGCAGCAACTCAAACCTACAGATCAGTGAGACACTTTGGCCGTGAAATTGCGCTCTGTAGGGCTGGCCTGTAAATAGAACATGCCATGCTGTACTTCCTGCCGCTGCCAGTTCAGCCTGTGCAGTGCCCTATGCTGGGAAGGGGACTAGTGCGGTCATGCCATGCATACACTGGAAGCATCAGGATGGCTGGATCATGATGTTAAACAGCCGTTCGAGCTGATTTGACACAAGCTGTGGAAACTTGGACCACACGGGTCCTGTGAATGTCTGTAATCACTCTCAGCTGACCAGGCACTCGCCTGCATGAGGAACCCTCCCACCAACTCTACTTAAAGGGACAGCCACCCCTCTTGCAGGGAGCAATTTTTGACTTTTGGTAAGTTGGTGTGCATCCATTCTGGAAGGATGGAGGATTTTTATCCTGTCTGCACAAAGACTACAACAGATATGAGAGGAGGAGGAGGAAGAAGAGGCAGAGAGTATGCAGCCAGGAGCCTTTGTTCTGCATGTGCTGTCCAAGAGCACCCGCTCAAACTCGACTGCCCAGTGCAACATGCCTTCACCACCATGTGGCTCCAACTTTCCCATCTTACCATTTATATGGGGTTCCTCATCACAGTGGGCAGGATTTTACATGTCGGCGGGCGGGGGCGGGGGCGGGGGCACAGCAAAATCAGCAACGCGCCCGCCGCACTGTCAATGGCCAATTGAGGCCATTGACAGAGTCATTTAGCTAATTAATGGATCTGCCCGTCCAACCTTGAGGTTGGCGGGCAGGCCAGGAGCCCCGGCGAGAACTAGAAAAAGCATGAAACCTCATCCACGGGTAGGATGAGTCTTCATGTAGGTTTTAAAAAATTTTAATCAAGTTTTTTTGAAAATTATGGATGTCCCAAATTATGTGACATTGTCACATGAGAGGACATTTTAGGGAAATTTTATTTTTCCATTTTAAGGTTTTTGACATTTACAGCCGATCTCCCTGAGGCTAAGTACAGCCTCAGGGAGATGAGTGCGCACTTTCGGCGCATGCGCAAAAGAGCACACTCTCGATTTTGGGATTCCCACCACCAGCACAGGGAGCAGCATAGCACTTCCTTGCAGACGTCATGATGGGTGGGTCTTAAATGGCCTGCCCACATAAAATGGGGGCGCCGATAGGAAGCACGCCTGTGCGCACCCACCATTCAACTTCGCCCCCCAACGGGGAGAAATCTCTGCCCAGTGGTACCTTGACAAGATCTTACAATAAAACATAATTTTCTGTAACATTTCTGTCCAAAAACACATTCACTTACACAAACATAAATGGAAGGAAAACTCTTGTGCATTTCCTGGCATCTGTCAAATGAAGCATCATCATAAATGGCCCCAGGGTGTGTTTAACAAAGTCTACTGAAAACAAGGCAGCCAGGAAATTCCAAACATTTATTACCAAAATACAACTATGTACAGGGATAGATAAACACAAGGGTCCTTCCAGAAGCATCTTGCTCAGTTCCAGTGACACGCGATCTGACATCACAGATGATGTATGTGAGCTATTAGCATAATATCTTTATACCACGTCTCCCCCAGGACTTTCATTCTACTCATTAACTATGTACACATTTTACTTCCCCCACCACCGCCCCACCTATCCCCACAGAGTCTCTTGTGGAGGTGACATTAACCTCCAACCATGTTCTTGGCTCTCTTGGAGGATGTACCTTCTCTATATTCTTCTTGGAACACACTTAAAAGTAGACAGAGATTTATGTTTAAGGTGTACAGCATAAACGTGATGAACAGGCATTCTCTTTTGCTTAAGATAAAAGCAAAATACTGCAGATGCTGGAAATCTGAAATAAAAACAGAAAATGCTGGAAAAACTCATCATGCCTGACAGCCTCTGTGGAGAGAGAAGCAGAGTTAATGTTTCGAGTCTGTATATACAGTTTAACTCTGTTTCTCTCTCCACAGATGCTGTCAGACCTGCTGAGCTTTTCTGGCATTTTCTGTTTTTATTTCTCTTTCCTTTCTTCCTTTTTGTACCCCCTTTATAGGTTGTGCCCCTGACTGCTCTTTCTTGAAGGAATGAGACTTGGTCAGTTTTTGTTAAGACTTGTACAGCTGTAGCAGGTCTACAATCTGCTGATCCAGCAATTCCGTTGCCTGGCACAAGTATCCATTGGGTAAGCAAATCTAACAATTCATGCGCCAGGAATGAACTGCTGTGCAATCCCAATGTCACATTCAGGAATGAATTGAGGAAGGAAAATCATGATGTGGAATCTGTATGGATGGAGATAAGAAACATCAAGGGGCAGAAAATGTTGGTGCGGGTTTGTCCATAGGGCCTCAAACAGTAATGGAGATGTAAGGGGAAGCATTAAGCAAGGAATTAGAGACACATGCAATAAGGGTACAACTGTAATCATGGGTGACTTTAATCTACATATAGATTAGGCAAACCAAACTAGCAATAATACCGAGGAGGAGGATTTCCTGGTGTGTATACGTGATGGTTTTTTAGACTAATACGTTAAGGAACCAACAAGAGAGCAGGCTATCCTAGACTGGGCATTGTGCAATGAGAAAGGATTAATTAACAATCTCGTTGTTCCCTTGGGGAAGGACGACCATAAAATCATAGACTTGTTCATTAGGATGGAGAGTGAAGAAGTTGAATCAAAACTAAGTTCCTGAATCTAAATAAAGGGAACCATGAGGGTATGAGGCACAAGTTGGCAATGATAGACTGGGGAACCTTATAAAAAGGATTGACAGTGGATAGGCAATGGCAAATATTTAAGGAACAAATGCATGAATTACAACAATTATTCATTCCTGTCTGGCGCAAAAGTAAAACGGGAAAGATGGTTCAACCATGGCTTACAAAAGAAATTAGGGATAGTATTAGATCCAAATAGGAGACATAAAATTGGCAGAAAAAGCAGCAAGCCTGAGGATTGGAAGCAGTTTATAATTCAGCAAAAGTGGACAAAAAGATTGATCAAGTAGGGGAAAATGGAGTATGAGAGTAGACTTGCAGGGAACATAAAAACTGACTGTAAAAGCTTCTATAAATATGTGACGAGAAAAAGATTCTCTGTAAGTCCCTTACAGTCAGAAACACAGGGAATTATAATGGGGAACAAAGAAATGGCAGAAGAATTGAACACATATTTTGGTTCTGTCTTCACAAAAGAGGACACAAATAATTTCCCAGGAATATTAGGGAAACAAGGCTCTAGTGAGAAGGAGGAATTGAAGAAAATCAGTATTAGTAAAAAAAATGGTGCTAGAGAAATTAATGAGGTTAAAAGCTGAAAAATCCCCAGAGTTTGATAATCTACACTCCAAAGTACTAATGGAAGTGGCCCTGGAAATATTGAATGCATTGGTGGTCAACTTCCAAAATTCTATAGACTCTGGAGCAGTTCTTACAGATTGGAGGGTGGCAAATGTAACCTCGCTATTTAAAAAAGGAAGGAGAGAATAAACAGAGAATTACACACCAATTAGCCTAACATCAGTAGTGGGGAAAATGCTAGAGTCTATTATAAAAGACATGGTAACAGAACAGTTGGAAAGCATTAATTGGATTAGACAAAGTCAGCATGGGTTTATGAAAGGGAAATCATGCATAACTAATCTACTGAAGCGATGGATGTAACTAGTAGAATAGATAAGGGAGAACCAGTAGATATGGTGTAGTTGGATTTCAAGAAGGCTTTTGATAAGGTCCCACATAAGAGGCTAGTGGGCAAAATTAAAGCAGATAGGGTTGGGGGGTAATATACTGGCATGGATTGAGAATTGGTTGACAGACCGGAAACAGAGAGTTTGAATAAATGGGTCTTTTTCCAGGTGGCAGGCGGTGACTAGTGGGGTACCGCAGGGATCAGTGCTTGGGCCCCATCTATTCACAATATATATAAATGACTTGGATGAGGGAATAAAATGCAATATTTCCAAGTTTGCTGATGATACCAAACTGAGCGAGGTTGTGAATTGTGAGAAGAATGCAAGGAGGCTTCAGAATTCAGACAAGTTGTGTGTGTGGGCAAACACATGGCAGATACATTATAACATGGATAAATGTGAAGTTAAATGCTTCAGTGTGAAAAACAGAAAGGTAGAGTATTATTTAAATGGTGATATATTGGGAAATGTGGATGTACAAAGGGATCTGGGTGTCCTTGTACACCAGTCAATGAAAGTAAATAGGCAGGTGCAGCAAGCAATTAGGAAGGCAAATTGTATGTTGGCCTCCTTCATTGCAAGAGGATTTGAGTTCAGAAGTAGGGATGTCTTACTGCAGTTATGCAGGGCCTTGGTGAGACCACAACTGGCGTATTGTGTGCAGTTTTGGTCTCCCTGCCTAAGGAAGGATATACTTGCCACAGAGGGAGTGCAGCGAAGGTTCACTAGGCTGATACCGGGGATGGCAGGACTGTCATATGAGGAGAGATTGGTTCGACTGGGCCTGTATTCACTAGAGGTTAGAAGAATGAGCGGGGATCTGATTGAAACATATAAAATTCTAACAGGGCTAGACAGACTCGATGCAGGATGGGTGTTTCCCTTGGTTGGGGAGTCTAGAACCAGGGGCCACAGTCTCAGGATATGGGGCAGGCCATTTAGGACAGAGATGAGAATTCTCTACCACAGAGGGCTGTGGAGACTGGGTCACTGAGTATGTTCAAGAAAGAAATTGATACATTTTTGGATATTAGGGACATCAAGGGATATGGGGAGAAAGCGGGAAGGATGAGATGGAGGATCAGCCATGATCATATTGAATGGCGGAGCAGGCTCGAAGGGATGAATGGCCCTCCTGCTCCTAGTTTCTATGTTTCTAAGGATGGACAAACAGAAGAATGAAGATTATTCTCAAGTGTAGTTGATACTTTTGTTAATTCAGAAGGGTTTTGTCTTTCTGCTTGTGGTTGTTCAGCATGCACACAGTCTGATTTCACGTGTGAGTTTACTGTTCACAAGGTATTGGCATCTCAAGTGCTTCAGCAGTCAAGGCAACATCTGGAATAGAGCTGAATATCACCTCAGGTTCTGTTATTATATCGTGTTTTACTAGGTTAGGCTGTTGTTCTGCTGCTTCTATTAGATTCGGAGAAGTTACACTTTCTTGTACATCTGAAGTGTGTGTGAGATCAGTAGCTAGTACATCCGCAGTGTCAGTAACTTCACCTTCAGCCTTGACGATCAGGGTTTTAGGGAGTCAACTTTGAGTTCTGCAATTGTCTCATTGGCATTTTAGGAGCTTCTGTTCCTGTTTTCTCTCCATGAACGTCATTGTGTACACCAGGCTGATCTATGTCATCGGTGCCAGAATAGTCAGGTGGATTGGCATCCTGGTCGCACTCATCAGTGGTACCTTGGTTGTCAACCTCATCCACTCTCTCTTCAAAAAATAGTGTGAGGTCCAAAATTTCCTCCCTTGGCTGGTCTCCGTTGTGAGCGGTCGTTTGGTCTCCTTCTTCATCCAACCTCTCCTCAAAGAGTAAAACAGTTTCCAAAATGTTCTCCTGTGGCTGCAGGTTGTGCAGCTTGCTTAGAGACTAATTCAAACTGTTCCGGGTCGACTTGGGTTTCCACTGCTACAGGTAATGAAGAAGCTGCGAAGCTGTACAAGCTTCTCTACTTCATAAAGAACAATCTTGATTATGAATAATGCAGAGATCATCAGGACATTGTCGTTATTTTTAAGGGCAGCAGTCATCTGACCTTGCATCTTCAGTGGAATGCCCCTTGGACTGTGGAGACGAATGGTACACAGTGTGAGGAGCTCAGGCTTCAGCTACTGATGTATCAGAAAGGATGGACACTCCTGCGCCTGTGTCCATCTTAAAATTGGTTTTAAATTGGTTTTGTGGCTATATTGACTGTGATACCCACACTCCAAAAGGTCACCTTGGATTTTGCAACTTCACCCAAGAATTGCACTTTGTGTTCCTCTGTATCTCCTATTTCCTGGATACTGCTTGATCTGATTGGTTTCCCTTTAAATGTTGGAGTAGGAGACTTTCAGTTGTGGCACACTGCTTTAAAATGGCCCCGCTTCCTGCAGGAATGACACTCAGCATTTATGGTGGGACAGACTTCACACCAATAGGGTTTTCTCACACCACAGGAGGAGCACTGGACAGTGGAGGTGAGTGCCCTCTCTATGTTCTGGGCCTGCTTTTTATGGTACCTCTATTGCTCATAAACTGGACAGAGTAAGTGGTCTGACTCCACAAAGGTTCCCCATCGCCCCGGATTAAGTTCTGCTTCCGGAGCTCAGCCTGTCTGGATAATTGAACTGCCTTGGATTATGTTAGCTCTTCCCTGGACTTCAGAAGATCAGATAAGGCTTCATCAAGCACGCCCACCACAACACGGTCTCGGATGAGTACATCACTTAGAGCCCAGCATTTGCAACCTGACGGTACAGGTCATTAATGAAAAAAATCAAGTTTCTCTGGAGTCCTGAGCGTGCCTGTTAAACTTCACTCAGTTGAGAATAGGGTTCCTCTAAAGACTGAAGTCTGAATCGAAGGCCTTAACAACCTCCTTCTAGATTATTGTGTCCTCATTAACACCCTGCCTTACTAAAATGTCATCTGCACTGCTGCCAATGCAATATAGGTGTTTTTAATTCTTCCATGGGATGTGGGCATCACTGGCAAGATCAGCATTTGTTGTCCATCCCTAATTGCACTTGATCTGAGTGGCTTTCTAGGCCATGTTAGAGGGCAGTTAAGAGTCAATCAGATTAGCCTAGATCAAGAGTCACATATAGGACAGACTGGGTAAGGATGGCAGATTCCTTCCCTAAAGGGAGATCGGTTTTTAATAGCAATCAACGATAGTTGTCATGGTCACCATTATTGGGACTAACTTACAATTCCATATTATTTTAATTAATTGAATTTAAAGTCCACCAGCAGCAGTGATGGGATTTGAACCCATGCCCCCAGTGGGGGAGCCTGGGGTCTTTGTAACACTAATCCAGTGATATGACCACTGCAACACCATTGCTGACCTGTCCTTGACCAGGTTTCTGTGCTAACCTTGAAGTGATCCTATACCTGCTGAATCTATGCCAGTTTTGCTTGTGTGCTGCTTGGTCAGGGCCTCCCACGTGGTCAAATGAGTTGAATAGAGGTTGGATTTTTCCCATGATTATTTGTTACTTTAATCCACTCCTTGGGACTCTGTTGGCGCTTTTCCTTCCGATTCTTTGCTGCAGTGTTTTGGTTTGTTTTATTTTTAATGGCTTTCACTTTCCTGTAACCAGCAATTTCGGCGGCGATCCTTGTTATTCGATAAGTTTACCACTGCCACCATGCAGTATCATCATAAAAGGTCCCAGGGTGTGTTTAATAGAGACTACTGAAAACAAGGCATCAGGGAACTTCCAAACATTTATTAACGATATACAACTACATACAGGGATAGATAAACACAAAGCTCCTTCCAGAAGCATCTCTCTCTGAGTTCCAATGAAATGTGATCTGACATCACAGGTAAAGTATGTTAGCTATCAGCATAATAGCTATTAACCCTTTTGTTATAGCGTTGATTTTCCAGGCAACTTTTCTTGGTGGAAACATTGAACTTTATTTACAAGATAGTAGCAGCAGCTACATGTGTGCATCCAACTCTATAACTAAAGAATAACTCTCCTCTAGAGGTTCCCCATGCTGCTAACTCATTGTTTTACACAGATCATGTGATCTTACAACACAGGGTTATTCTTGAAGCTACAGTTCCACATTTATCAAAACTATAATTACTACATTCCTCCTCCTTTAACTTTTCTGTGCAATATGTATTTACAAGGATATTTATCTAATGACATTACAATACTTACACAGGTCATGAAATTACAAGTTCAGTCTTTCAAGTGGTTTCCTGATCCATGTGGAACACTGTAGTTCCACGCCTTCCGATCCTTTGACAAGAAACACATTCTCTGGAACTGCATTAACATCAGGTACCTCATTAGGCACAGGCAATTCAGTGTCATTCACTCCGACAGATATATCGGGCATCTCTATCCTTGGTTGAGTAACTTCAACAGGTTCAGCAATGGTTACAGATCATTGTGTTGGGGTATCTCCCTTCTTCTTAAATGCTTACAGGTGATCAGGCCTTCCTCTTCCACGTGGTACAACAATAAAGCTTACCTTACCAGGTAACCACTTTGGTTCTCCACTGAAATTCCTTACATATACTGCTTCTCCAACAGTAAACTGTCACTCACAACTATGCAAATCATGTCACTTTTTGGTTCGCTTGATTTTTCTCCACCTTCCCCTCCAAACTGGGAAGTATCAGGCTTAGTCTTATTTGAAGACAGCACCTCATCAGTAACTATGCAGGTGTTGCACCTGTAGTAGTGTGTGGGGGGGTTGTGCTGTAGTGAAATAGGAAACGAGCAAGTTTAGTTTCCAACGATTTACCTGTTAACTTTTTCATTACCGCCTTAAAAGTTTGTACTGCTCTTTCTGCCAGTCCATTAGGTGACGGATGGTACGGTGCAGTCTTCATGTGGTTGATACCATTCAGGCTGACAAATCTTTGAAATTCAGCACTAGTAAATGCAGTACCATTATCTGAGATGATTATTTCTGGCAATCCACGGATAGAAAAGCTTTGGGGTAGTTTTTCTATAGTAACACCTGACATTGGTGGCTTGACCTCATAAATATCTAACCACTTGGAAAGCGCATCTTTAATCAGTAGAAATGTGGTTCCAAGGAAGGGCTGACATAATCTATGTGCAATCTCACCCAGGGTCTACCAGGCCACTCCCATGGGTGTAATGGGGCTGCCACTGGCAACTTTTGTAGCTGTTGGCATTGCACACAATGCTTAACCACCTTCTCAATATAGCCGTCCATTCCCGGTTTCCAAAGATAACTTTGCGTTATCATCTTCATCTGTGAGCTTCCCGGATGGACACTGTGTAATTCTACTAAGGGTGGTTCCTTTCCTTGTGAGGGAACTACTACTCATGCACTCATAATAGAATACCATCTTGACTGCACATCTCATGCCTTCGGTTGAAAAATGGCTTCAATTCCTCAGAGACTGGTTCCTGGGACCATTCATGCAACACTTGGTCTCTCACTTGAGACCGGACTGGATCTCAATTTGTCCATTTTCTTATCTGCCTGGCACAGATTGGTGAGGAATCCAGGAAATTCATCACTAATACGAGCTCTTGGGGAATTGGTACATGGTCATCGTTCTCTTGCAAAGGGAGGCGACTTAGGGCATCAGCATGACTTTATGAATCCCTGGTCTATGCACAAAGGTATATTCATATGCAGCAAAAATTAGGTCCCATCTTTGAATTCAAGCAGAAGCTATGGGAGGAATAGCCTTTTCCTCGTTAAACAGACCCAAGAGTAGTTTGTGGTCTGATAGTATCATGAAATGTCACCCATGCACGTATTGGTGGAATTTTTAACCACCAAAAATAATCGACAGACCTTCCTTTTCAATCTGATAATATCCTTTTTCAGCTGTGGTAAGTTTCCTGGATACATAGCCTATTGGCCTCTCTGTACCGTTGTCCATCTTGTGAGATAGTACCGTTCCCACTCCATAGGGGTATGCACCGCAGGTTAGCACCAATTTCTTTGTCAGGTCGTAGTGTACTAACAAATTTGAAGATTGCAAGAGCTGTTTGACTTTCTTGAAGGCTTCTTCTTGGGGTGACTTTCTCTAGCAGTGAATGTAGAGGGGCTAGATCCTTTGATAACGTTGATAGAAATTGGCCATTATCATTTACTATCCCTAAAAATTATTTAAGTTCAGAGATGTTCTTAGATGCAGGTGCCTCTTTGATTGCTTTAACCTTCTCTTCAGCAGGGTATCTACCCGGTGGCCCAAATAAATAACTTCATTTGCCAGAAAAGTGCATTTTTCCTCCTTTACGTGCACTGCTGCTTCTAAAAATCATTTCAGGACTTCCTCTAGATTAGACAAGCATTCCTTTTCCGTGAATCCAGTTATTAGTACACCGTCCAGGAGACCATAACTTGAGATGGTCCTTGTAGCGAGCTCTCTATCGTCCTCTGGAAAATGGCACAGGCACAGGAAGTACCGAAGGGCAGGCATGTATATTGATATAGCCCTTTGTGAATGTTTATGGTCACAAATTTGAGGGAGGCATCATCCAGTTCCAGTTGCTGATATGCATGACTCATGTAAAGCTTTGTATACATTGTCCCACCTGCTGGTTTGGCAAAGAGGTCTTCAATCTTGGGAATAGGGTACCTGTCCAGTTTGGCTGCTTTGTTGACGTTAGTTTATAGTCCTCACAGATGGTTTGATTTGGTTTAAGGGCAGGGACTATGGGTGCTGCCCACTCTGAGAACTGAACTGCTTTTATGACACCCAGCCTTTCTAGCTGGTTCAACTCAATGTCATCCTTCTCTCTCAGGGCATATGGCACCAGTCTTGCTTTCAAGAAGCTAGGGGTCGCTTCTGGATCCATGTATATCTTGGCCTGTTGGCTTTGGATTTTTCCCTGTCCATCCTTGAAGACTGTGTCATTTTTTTTTTAATACTCTGGCAGTCCTCCTTTTTTGGGTCAGTTTAATTTAATCTCTTTCAGCCAATCATGACCTAGAAAGCTTGGTCCTTCACCTTCTACCGCCATCACTGGTAGTTGTGCTGTTTGGTGCCCATAATAAACAGATACTCTGGTGGTAACAGATCTGATTTATCCTCATCGCCAGTTTGTTATAGAGTTGATTTTCCAGGCAATTTTTCTTTGTGGAAACATTGAACTTTATTTACAAGACAGCAGCAGCAACTACATCTGTGCATCCAACTCTATAACTAAAGAAGAACTCTCCCCTAGAGGTTCTCCGTACTGCTAAACCATTGGTTTACACAGATCATGTGATCTTACTTCACAGGATTATTCTTAAAGCTACAGTCCTACATTTTTCAAAACTATAATTGCTACACCTTTATACTACACATACAGGTGTCTTTACCTGTTCCAGTGCTCCTGCGCTGTATCTGCAGCATGGTTGGTGGAAGGCTGTTGACATCCAGTACAGGAGACTGCAGATGGCCATGCAGGATGCCTTTGAGTTACTTTGGGCCTAATTGGCCCAGTTTCAGACTGTACCTTCGCTGCATGTGTGGAAACGAACCTGTGCTAGCTGGCTGAGAGGCAACTATGAGAGCAATGGTGTGGCCATGGTGGGAGTATGTATGTTATCATCCTGAGAGAGGACTGTAAGTTCCTGCTCAACAGCACTGCTGCTACTCCCACAACATGGCGCATCATCAATCCTAGCAATCTGCTGGGGTACAGATTGCTGGAGTGCTGTGTGAACCTGAAAGTCCCTTTGAGCACTGACATTGCAGCCATAATGGTAGCAGTCTGAGCTGCATGGCAGCAAACCTGGATCCCATGACCCCTGTCTGAGCTTCCACTGCAGCATTGAGATGTGTGTCTTTCTCTTGTGCTGCAGTGGGGGCTGAGGCAGCACCTAACAGGCACAAGGCTGCTGCTGTAAGTGCTGCAATGGAGTTGGCTACCATTCCAATATGGGAAGGATGGGCTGCAAGCTCTGCAGGATGTCCTCTGCTATTCTGCCGTGTGCTCCTCCATGCTCCAACCTGGCAGGCCTGTCAATGTATCTAGCGACTTCGCATGCAGCTTCATCAGCGTTCTCCTGTATGCTGCCCAATTAAGTCCTCATCTGAGCCCCCCTGAGCAGAACTCTTCAACAAGAGCGGGCACATGAGCTATCCTTTCCTCCTGGCCTTCCTGCAATATATTCGTGCCTGCTCACTCATCACATGTCACTTCTGATTCTACACTATGTGCAGTGCCAATACCTGAGCTGTTGACTGTGGATGTCAGATCGAGTGATGATGCTTCTTCAGCGCTGTGGTAATGCTCTCTCTTCCTCCTGGGGCTGCTGCAACTGGGCAGATGGCAGTTCTTGGGTATTTAGAAGCAGCAAATTAGAAGGATTAGGGTTGGGGTGAAGGAGGCAGAGTGGAGAAATGTGAGCACTCCATGGTGACACCATTAGCAGCAAGCCAGATAGCAGGTTGAGGATGAGGTGGGAGTTGAGAAGTGGAATAAGGAAAGGACATACTGTCAACCTCAGTGTTCTCAGTAACTCCAGATGCCACATTCTCTGTCATACCCTGCCCATGATGCCAGGAACCATCTCCTCCATCGGGCTCAGAGCTGCAGACATTCCTGTCTCCCATTGCTTCTGCTCTACTCCCTTCTCTTGCATGTTACCTTGTCCTGCAAGAGAAAGGGGGCAGAATGGCAGTGATTGTATTGCACAATGTTTGGGTAATATGCCTACCATGACTGTTGAGCTGGAGGTAGGTGCAGACAGTGAGAGGTAAGTGTGACGCTGGCAGCAATGGAAGGTATGTGAGGGTGGGGTGGAGTATCTGCATGTTAGACCAACATTCTGATTGCTAGATGAATTAGTGATGGGGGTGTGTAGGCAATGAGCAATTTGTGTTTGGTAGTACATTGGCTAAGAGATATCACGTGAAGATGCATTCGCTGACATTGATCACCCGTATGAGGTCATTAAACATTTTGCAGCGTTGCTGCCAGGTTCTCAGAGCCAGACTCTGGGCATTGCCCACCCTGGCCACCTGCTCCCATTCCCTATGGAAGTCATTCCTTGAGGGTCCCCTTATTCCCTCCTGAAACATGGCCTCACTCCTCCTGTTGACCTCTGACATCACTAAGGTCACCAGTGCCACATCCATGAACCTGTCAGCCCTCTCACTAGCCTGTGGCTCTGTTTATTTTGGTTCTTCTTGCAGCCAACTGCGGTACTGGCAGTCAACAGCAACATCCTTTCAGTCAGCGTGCTCCTCGTTAAGAAGGGCAAACTGCCTTTAAGAGCTAGAGGCTAGCTGGGCCATATACTAGCCTCACACCCTATAAGACCCCCTACTGAATGTGCATTCAGCCAGCAGTGTGGGTCACAGTCAGCCACATACTATGATCAAACAGCAGGAAGCTCGTGTGCTGCCTGCCTCAACAGGACCAGGCACAGGCAGATCACAAATCATAGAAGCAAGAGAAATAGGAGCAGGAGTAGGCCATTCAGCCCCTCAAGCCTGCCCTGCTATTCAAATAGATCATGGCTGATCATATACCTCAATGCCATTTTCCCATGCTATCCCCATATCCCTTGATATAATTAGTAACTAGAGATCTATCGATCTCTGTCTGGAACATTCTCAATGACTGATCCTCCAAGACCCCCTGGGCTAGAGAATTCCAAAGATTAACCATCCTCTGAGTGAAGAAATTCCTCCAATTTCAATCCTAAATGGTCTGCCCCTTATTCTGAGATTGGTCCCCCTGTTCTAGCAATGTCCCCCACGCCGCCCCCCACAAACATGACCCTTGTGCCCGAAAACAGATGCAGATGAATTTTTACCCCTTTAAGATATGAGCTGTTGCCAGGTGGACAATAAATTTTCCTCCTTTTAAAACTTTGAAAAAGTAATTATCCCTCCAGTATTTCACTGTGCAGCCACAATCTAGGGGCAACACATTCCAATTTCTGCCACAATGCACGCTGTATGTTAAATTCCTTTCAAAATGTTCCTAAGGTAAGGAATGATTAATGAGAGTCATTTTAATGGGCTCTAGCTGGATGTCACCTCACCAGTGTTTTGAAAGCAGGATTACTACTTAACTTGAGGGGAGGACTGTATTGGAACAGCGACTGCTTTTCTTTTCTAATGATGTATTCTCATATCGACTGATCATTAGAATTTGCAGTGTCTGAGGGAAGCTGTGCTGCTGGTCATCTTTCCCTCCCCTCCCCTCATCTCCAGCCACTGGTCATGGCGCTTCCAGTAAAGAACAGAGTTACAAGGAAGCCAATCAGATTTGGGGCTGCAGCCCAAAAGAAACATGACACCAGGTCCTATTAAGACATCAAACAATATAAAACGAAAGAACTCGAAAGGAAGCATCCTTTTCCAAAATCAGGATGTCCCAAAGCACTTTATTGTCAACCAAGTACTTTTGAAATGTAGCCACTTATGTAATGTAGGAAATGCAACAGACAGTTTGCTCCCACAAATAGCAAAGCGTTTTAGTGATGTTGATTGAGAGATAAATATTGGCCAGGACACCAGGGACAACATTCTGCTCTTCTTCAAATCATGCCACAGAATCATTGACATCCACCTGACAGGGCAGATGGAGCCTCCATTTAGCATCTCATCCAAAAGACAGCACCTCCCCCAGTGCACTGAAGTGTCAGCCAAGGTTTTTTGTTCAAAGGTCTGGAGTGAGACTTGAACTGAAAACCTTTAGCTTTGGGGGTAACTCTGGAGTACGCTCACATATTGTGTATCACAGTGAATATACTCCATTCCATCCAAAAATCATGGGGTCGCGTAGGAGAGGTGGGAAAATAGAGAAAAATAAACAGGCGAGTTTTGGGTGTGGCAGGGCCGGGGGCGTGAATCTCTGTGAAATTCATATCTGATCCACTTGGCAGTAAGAACCAGTCCAGGAAATTACTGTGACCTTGAATTCCTTGCAACTACTGCACCTTATTTGTGGAATTATCACTGCCACAGCCAGAAACATATCCAGTTTTCGCTTAAATCGATCATTTTCATAAAATCTTGGTATTATACTGGGGAAAGCTATGTGTATATGTTTTGTGGCTCAATGAGCTATAATCGGCCAGCTGCACCTACCTCATGCCTAAAGGAGTCATATGTTTGCCAGTATGAATCAGGGAAATGGGGAGGTTACAAAAACAAAAAATTGCTGGAAAAACTCAGCAGGTCTGACAGCATCTGTGGAAAGGAAGACAGCATTAACGTTTCGAGTCCAGATGACTCTTCCTCAGATGAAGAGTCATACGGACTCGAAATGCTAACTCTTTCTTCCTTTCCACAGATGCTATCAGAACTGCTGAGCTTTTCCAGCAATTTTTGTTTTTGTTTCAAATTTCCAGCACCCGCAGTATTTTGCTTTTATCTAAGTTGGTGGGGGGGGTGGTTTCTAGCTTCAACTGAAGGAGAAAGGGCCTCATTGACCTATGGAGTGAACAGTGCCTCCTTGTCAATACAATAGCCATCTAAATCATTTTAAAACAATTTAACAACAGAAAATATCAATGACTATCGAACACAACCTGTGATTGCTCTGAATAGGTCGAGGAAAAAAATCCCACCACAATCTATCACATTACAAGTGATGAAACAGCAGGTTTATCTGCAGTTTAAGTTATGACAGCTCAGGGCCAACTGCATTTTAAGGATAACTACATGCAATCAGCCTAGATTCAGGACTATTCAGCCTTTTTGAGGCTCTGTCAGCTTTTTTTCTGTTTTCTAAGCTGGAATGTACACCTCAGGCAACACGGAAACAGATGCAACGTCTTCTAGGAGTGTAGAAGTATATCCTATTTCCCTCCTGGTTTTTCTGAAAGGACCCCCTACTCATCATCTCCCTCTATATAATGTCGCTTTGGGAATTGGGACTAGAAAGGGTACTTTGGATAAAACAGTGCACAATGTGTAATAAACTGACCTGAGTTTTCTATAATCACCAAGCACCTTCTTTCATGACTACAGGAGATTCGGTTATCACAACACAGGACATTGCATGGAGAAGTGACAACCTACGGAAATGTGGTAAATCCTACAATGCTGCTTCTTTTTATTCTTTTGATGAAATGTAGGCATCGCTGGCAAGGCCAGCATTTGTTGCCCATCCCTAATTACCCTTGAACTGAGTCGTTCACTAGACCACTTCAGAGTCAACCACATTGCTGTGGGTCTGGAGTCACATGTAGGCCAGACCAGGTAAGGACAGCAGATTTCCTTCCTTAAAGGACATTAGCGAACCAGATGGGTTTTACAACAATCAATGATAGTTTCATGGGCCTGGATTTTTACCTTGGCAGGCGGTAGCGGCAGACTGCCCGTGGTCCGCGATTGGGCCCCAACATTGATTTCACGTTGGTTGACCAATTAACGGCAGCCAGCATGAAACACTCAGCGCTGCCGGGGTGGGGGCAGGAGGAGCATGAGTGCTGAAGTTCGC
Source organism: Carcharodon carcharias (assembly GCF_017639515.1). Lineage (NCBI taxonomy): Eukaryota > Metazoa > Chordata > Chondrichthyes > Lamniformes > Lamnidae > Carcharodon > Carcharodon carcharias. Next base: position 54,017,212 of record NC_054483.1, on the reverse strand, counting down.
ACACAACGAAAGCTCCCTGGGGCACAGAGCTACCTCAGGGAGGGAGCCAAAGATTTAAAAACACAAAAATAAAACATTTACCACTGTTAAAAACATGCCCCCTCATGTGACTCTGACAAATGAGCAGGGACATGTTATGAATGAAGGTTAAAAATTTTTATTTCCTAAAAATGCAAAGGTCACTTGGCCTTTTTGCCTGCCCGCCAACCATAAGGTTTGACAGGCAACAAAAAATTTCAGTCAATTATTATTTTAATGGCCTTAATAGGCCTGTTAATTGCTGGCGGGCACACTGCTGACTCCTGCGCATGCCCATTGACTGAAATATCGCACGAATGCCTGATGACGTCGGGATACTTGCCCAACATCATCACATGTTATTTTGCGCTCGAGCGGATTGGGCACGTGCCCACCCACTCAATGCAAATTACTGCCCATGGTCACTATTACTGAGACTAGCTTTCAATTCCAGATTCTTTCATTAACTGAATGCAAATTCCACCAGCTGCCATAGTGGGATTTGAACCCATCTCCCCAGAGGGTACTAGTCCAGAAACACTTCCATCTTCCCTGCGCTTACTCTTCTGAGAGGGATCCAATAATGTTCCACATGAAAGGTTACTAATTAAATAAAAAGCTGGAAGAATTCTTGAACCGCTACAGTCCATGTGGTGTAGGTACACCCACAATGATGTTAGGGACAGAGTTCCGGGATTTTGACGCAGCGACAGTGAAGGAAAGACGATATATTTCTTAGTCAGGATGGTGAGTGGCTTGGAGGAGAACTCCCAGGTGGTGGGAGCATCTGCTGTCCTTGTCCTTCTAGGTGGTAGCGGTCATGGGTTTGGAAGGTGCTGACTAAGGAACCTTGGTGAGTTTCTGCAGTGCATCTTGTAGATGGTACACACTGCCGCTACTGTTCGTTGGTGGTGGAGGGAGCAAATGTTTATGGGAGAGGTGCCAATCAAGCGGGCTGCTTTGTCTTGGATGGTATCAAGCTTCTTGAGTGTTGTTGAAGGTGCACTCATCCAGGCAAGTGGAGAGTATTCCATCACACTCCTGACTTGTGCCTTGTAGATGGTGGACAGGCTTTGGGGAGTCAGGAGGTGAGTTACTCACCACAGGATTCCTAGCCTCTGACCTGCTCTTGTAGCTACAGTATTTATATGGCTAGTCCAGTTCAGTTTCTAGTCAATGGTAACCCCAGGATATTGATAGTGGGGGATTCAGTGATGGCAATGCCATTGAACGTCAAGGGGCAATGGTTAGATTATCTCTTGTTGGAGATGTTCATTGCCTGGCACTTGTGTGGTGTGAATGTTACTTGCCACTTGCCAGGCCAAGCCTGGATATTGTCCAGGTCTTGCTGCATTTGGACATGGGCTGCTTCGGTGTCTGAGGAGTCACGAATGGTGCTGAACATTGCTCATCAGCAAACATCCCCACTTCTGACCTTATGGTGGCAGGTTTATGTTTCCAGTGCCAAGTTCGATACCATTTGGTCCATCCAGTTTCATTCCTTTTTAGCAGTTTGATACAACTGAGTGGCTTTCAGAGTCAACCACATCAATGCAGATGTAGGCCAAACCAGGTGAGGATGGCAGATTTTCTTGCCTAGGGGAAACCAGAAGGGTTTTTACGACAATAACATATTGTTTCTTTACAACAATCAACAATGCTTTCATCATTAGATCTTCATGGTCATTGTTTTATTGAATTCAAATTCCACCATCTGCTGGGATGGGATTTGATCCCAGGTCCCCAGAGCATTATCCTGGGTCTCTGGATCAGCAGTTCATTGACAATACCACTATGCCACTACTTCTCCTTATGAGCAGTGTGCCCCAGGAGTCTGTTTTGGCCCAACTGCTATTTCTAATTTACATCAATAAAGAAAGACTTGTATTTATATAATAGCCTTCATGACCTCAAGTCTTCCTAAAGCACTTTGCAGCCAATGAAGTACTTTTGAAGTGTAATCACAGTTGTAATGTGTGAAACGCAGCAGCCAATTTTCACACAGCAAACTCCCACAAACAGCAATGTGATAATGACCAGATCATCTAACAGGATTTTTAGGTGTTGGTTGAGAGATAAATATTGGCCAGGGCACTGGGAAGAGCTACTGTTCTTCAAAATCGTGCATCAGGATCTTTTGCGTGCACTCAAGAGGGCAGACAGGACCTCAGTTCAGCATCTCATCTGAAAGATGGCACTTCTGAGAGTGCAGCACTCCCTCAATACTGCACTGAAGAGACAGGCTGGATCAACCTAGATTCAGAACTTCAGTGCCAATTGATTTAACAGTGATGATCTTGGGTGTCTTTGATCTTTCTCTGCCTGTCTCATATGCAAAGTAATAATCCAGTTATAAATTGAATTCAAAGCTTTGTTTAGAAACCTGATGAAACAGTTGCTCTGAAAGAATGGGGTAGATGTCATGAAATCATGCACCTAGAGCCTCGGGCAACGATTGATGCTCGGAAAATCTTTTGACCTCCACCTCAATAAGCAATCAGTTGCATCCCGACATCTTTTTGATTGACTTCATGAACTTCTTTGAAAAATTCAGCTCAGATTTAATAGAGCCTTAAGAGTTTCCAGCACAGCAGGAGTCCATTCCTCTCATCATAGTCTGTCAGTTTATTGCTTGAATACAATATTAATCCCATTGCCCAAGTCTCTTCCCATGGCTTTCTCTATTTCAATGCAGGGGCAAAAGGTGGCACTTTTGATTTCTAAACATTCTATGCAGGAGTTTCAATACTTATTCATCAGCTCCTTGTCTAATACATGATGGAAATTTGAGTAACTGATCACAAACAATGAATATTTGCTTTACGTTGAATAGAAGCTGCCTGAATTGCCATTGATTCAATATTTGTCAATTTAGTGGGTGCTTTCTAAAATTCTTGGTAAGAATAATTGTGATAGAAAAAGAAATTATAATTACCATTAGAAAGACTTTAATTTCCAGGCCTTTTCCCTAAATCTCTACAAAAAAAACTGGCAATGTTTCCATAAATGTTAAGTACTCACTTATAAAAAAAAGGGCGATTCTTACAGAGCCTTGCAAGCATCTGAAATGGGATTTTTTAATATAGAGAACAGGCAAGTATTTAAAACATTTTCCAAAGGTGTCATCGCCCCAGGTGCTTTGCAGATTCTAAATTTAGTTTTGAAACACAATTTAAAAAGACAGATTAGAGGTGTTACTTCAATGACAATACCAGGACTCCTATACTTGTGATATTTACATTTCCCCCTCAGTAATTGTATCCTGATGGCAGCTACTTCCAAACTCCCATCAGTGTTAGAACTCATCATCAGTAGGAAAGGAGTGCATTTGGTACTATAGTGTTATCATTGCTGTATGGTTAGAGCACATCAGTATGACAAATTGAACTTCCTTCATTTGCAGTGCTGATATTTGTTCGTGCCACATCTCAATCTGATAAATGATTAATATTTTGAACTGTTATTTATAATTCATGCCTTGCGGTTAATTCTATTTTACATTCCATTCCTCTTTCATTAACATAATAACTAACTGAAATGGAACTGTGCTGCAATCCTATTTAAGCACCTCCAATGTTGGCCAAGATAAGGATGCTCAATCTTCTTTCTCTGTTATTGTTGGTTGAATTATTGGTGTCTTGTGAATATACTTAAATGATAGTTAAAGAAAAGCTCTACTCCCTCCCCTACCCACTCACAAGCTGAATGATGTGATTAACAATAGGGCAAAGCTGACACACAGGATGGAAAGAAAACATTAAAAACAGACAATGCATTTTCTTGGGGGTTTACACCACTGGTTGGTTCTCATTTTGTGTTGTATTAGCTGTATTACAGCCTAACATCTAATCTGTTCATTATTTTGAAGTTTTATTTCAAATTGGTCATTCTTTCGACCTGGAAATTAAGAACCCTTCATCCATACCACGGCCTCCTAATCAGCTGTGGCTCAGTAGTTACACTCTCACCTCTGAGCCAGAAGGTTGGCATCCCACTCCAGAGACTTGGGCACAAAGTATAGGCTGACATTCCAGTGCAGTACTGAGGGAATGTTGCACAGTTAGAGGTGCCATCTTTCAGATGAGGCATTAAACTCTGATCCTGTTTGCCCTCTCAGGCATAAGGTTGCATGGCACTATTTAAAGAAAAGCACTGGAGTTCTCCCCAGGGTCCTAACTAATATTATCCTCACCCAACATCAGTAAAAGAGTTTATCAGGCCACTGTCACATGTGGGCGTTATGTTTTCTACATTGCAGGAGTGACTATATTTCAAAAAATACTTCATGGGCTGTGAATGTTATGGGACATCCTAAGGACATGAAAAATGCCAAGTAAACGGAACTTCATTCTTTTTGGATGCTTGTTGTTGTTCAAATCTCTTATCTTCTGTAAACATGCTAAGATTTATGCAAATAAGCACTTCACATGACAATCAGTCACAGGCCTCAAACCTGTTTCTCGGGATGGTGGTTAGGAGTGATGGAAAGAATAACAACAACTTGTATTTATATAGCGCTTTCAACATATTAAAACATCCCAAGGCACTCTATCAAACAAAATTTGACACCGAGCCACATGAGGAGATATTAGGGCTGTTGTTCAAAAAGGAGTGATTTTTTTTAAAAAAGGAAAGAGATGGAGAGGTTTAGGGAAGGAATTCCAGAACTTAAGGCCTTGGCAGCTGTAGGCACAGCCAGCATTGATAGAGCAATTAAAATTGCAAGAAGTCAGAATTGGAGGATCACAGAAATCTCGTAGAGGCTGAAGGAGATTACAGAGATAGGAAGGGGTGAGGCCATGGAGGGATTTCCAAACAAGAATGAGAATTTTGCTTGACCAGGATCCAATGTAGGTCAGCAAGCACGGGGGTGAAGGGTGAATGTGATGGTGTGAGTTAGGGCATGGGTAGCAGATCTAGGATGACCTTAAGTTTACAAAGGGTTGAATGTGGGAGGTCTGCCAAGAGAGCATTAGAATAATCAGGTCTAGAGTGAACAAAGGCATAAATGAGGGTTTCAGCAACACCTGAACGAATACAGGGGTAAAGTAGGGTGATGTTACGGAGGTGGGAATAGGTGGACTTAATGGTGGCATTATGAAGCCAGAAGCTCATCTGAATGTCAAACATGACACCAACGTTGCACAGTCTGCTCCAGCCTCAGACAGTTGCCAGGAAGAGGGATGGAGTCAGTGGTTAGGAAATGGTATTTGTAGCAGAGACCAATTAAAGGCTGCAGTCTTCCCAATAATTAATTGGAGGAAGTTTCTGCTCCTCCAGTACTGTATGTCAGACAAGCAGTCTGATAACTTAGGGACAGTGGAGATATCAAGAGAGCTGGTGGTGAAGTAGAGTTGGGTGTCGTTATTATACATGTGCAAACTGATAGTGTTATCGGGCAATGACACCGAGGGCATCATATGGATGAGAAATAAGAGGGTGCCAGGGATAGATCCTTGGGGAGCACCAAGGGTAATGGCGGGGGACGAGGAAGAGACACGATTGAAGTGGATTCTGTGGCTGAAACTAAATAGATGAGAATGGAACAACATGAAGGCAATACCACTTGGCTGAAGGGCAGTAGAGGTGGATGGTGTGGCCAACCTTGATAAAGTCTGCAGACAGGTCGAGAAAGACAAGGAGGGAGAGTTTACCATCATCACAGTTACATAGGATGTCATTTGTGACTTTGTCCTAACACCAGTAACTTGTAGAAATACCCTTGAAAGTTGGGTACATTTTAACATCATTAGAGCTGTTATGTATGTGGCATGGAGAAATTGGAGTGTTTTTGTCCTGCCCAAATCATAGCCCATTTCACACACTGAATTACTGTCATGTCAACAGTTGTAGAGAAATCCATCACACAGGCAGCATAGCCCTTTGAAACAGAGGGCAGCAATGAAACAAGCAGATATAAAAACAAAAAAACTGCGGATGCTGGAAACCCAAAACAAAAACAGAATTACCTGGAAAAACTCAGCAGGTCTGGCAGCATCGGCAGAGAAGAAAAGAGTTGACGTTTCGAGTCCTCATGACCCTTCGACAGAAGGACTCGAAACGTCAACTCTTTTCTTCTCTGCCGATGCTGCCAGACCTGCTGAGTTTTTCCAATGAAACAAGCAGGCTGGAAATCCATAGCCTTTTGGAGAAAATTAGAAGAGAATTTAAAATATCCAGATTTTTGGATCAATGTTTCAGGGGACAACACCCTGTACCCCTAATTTTTTGGAGTGGGATTAAAAGACTTGTTCCTTGGTACTGATGGGTCTCTTGGGGGAAAAAAACTACCTATTCATTGCTGAACATCAGTGCTGTGAATAAAATTGCAAAATCAGTCAAGTGCATCCCTCCTAAGCCTTTCGGCGCAGTAGTGGGGGGATTTTCCACTGCAGTTAAACCAGTCAGACAGCAGGGCAAGAAAATTGGGTAAGGACAGGGGCAGATTCAAACTCCTTGAGGCCCTGAGTCATTTGGGACCTAGCCACTCTACCCAAACAACTCCCTAGCCCCCACCCCCCATCACCCCTTAGGCCCTTGTATTCATCTGCCCCTGGGTGGGTTCTTGTGGTCCTGCCTCTGTTTTATTCCTGCACCCATTGGATGAAATGCAGAAGGATGCCTCCCAGAGGAGGCCCTGGTTTAAGATCCTGTGCCAAGAACTGTCACAGATTGCAGGGTTTATAGGGTTTAGAGTGCAAACAGAAGATTTTCAGGATCATCAGATAATGTTCTTATGTCGCCTTCCCCAAACCCTCCCCCACCTCTCTGGGCTGGCGATATTCTTGCAGCCACTAGGAAGCCACCAGGATTGTAGCTACACTCCATTCCTTCCCCATGTCCAGCCATGTTTGCATGCAGGCTCCTAATTCTTTCCCCCAGGGTCCAGCCTGAGGGCCGGGGCTGGTGTGGGTGTTGGTGGGTGAGCAGGTCTGCAGTGCCCATGGGTTGTGCAAACAGCTTGGGACAGGAAACTAACATGGTTCCCCTCCTCTTACTGGCACACTACATCTCAGATAGCAGCTGCAGAGAAATATTATCACTTCCAAATCTGCCTACTGCATGAATAGCCTCCACTACACCTTCCTCCCTGCCCACAAATGAAGAGGGTCATGTATGTAAGGCTATGAGGAAAGGAAGACTTGGCAAGTGCAGCCTTTAATGGAAGAACCCAAAGACATTCACCCAAGGTACCCAAGGGCACAGCTCACCATAGGCAATGAGGGTAGCTCATCAGATGATGCATTGGTCACAGGTGGACAGGATGAGTGAGGGTGGAGAAAGAGGGGTTCCATGTTGTTGATACACTAAGTTGCATTCTTCCCAAAACAGAACAGCCTGAGGACCCAGACCTCATAGTTCCTGCTTTGAGAACCAATAAAGGACCTATTCTTGGAAGTGTAGTCTCTGTTGCAATTTAGTAAACATGGCAACCAATTTGCACACAACAAGCTCCCACTAACAGAAATGCGATAATGACCAGAATGTTTTCCAGTGTTGGTTTGGCAGAATAGATATTGGCCAGGGAACTAGGGTGAACCCCCCCATTCTTTGTCAAAATAATTCCATGGACTCTTTTACACACACACCTGAGAGGGCAGACAGGAACTTGGTTTAGTGTTGCATCTAAAAGACAGCACCTTCAACAAGGCAGCCACTCCGCCACCCCACCCCCCACCCCCCTCTCCCCAACGCTCCATTGTTACTGCACTTAAGTGTCCACCCAGATTTTGATGCTCGGTTATTTGGAGTTGGACTTGTTCCAATGGCTTTCTACTGCGGAACCAAAAGTGCTCTCAACTAAGCAACCAGCTTATCCTGGGGTGCATCACATATTTATCTTGCCTTGAAAAACATTTCACTTTGATTAATTCTAACAAAGGCATCAATGCTCCATACACATATCTGTAAGTTGGGTGAAGAGCCAGAGTTAATTGCAAGTATGTTAATTCAGTTTAGACCTCAACAGCAAAGCACACTTTGCACGAAAACTGCAATTCTTACACTGCATTTTAAAATGTCACACTTTGTTTAATTATCTGTACAGAATGTCACACTTTTATAGGCAGTGCAGCTGATGAAACTTGCCATTTCCTCCTAGATAATTACAGGAAGATTGTGGATTTATTACCAATGGTAGCTTGCACTTTTTAATTACAAAGCAAATGATTAACTTCATTTGGCAACGAGCTTCAGATTTATCATAGGTTTTGTTTAAAAATGAGAACAACATTCAAGCACACCCGGAAACAGGGCCTAAGGTAAACCCAGGTCTCTCCGAAAGGCTCACACACTGATTTTGAAACAAGCTGCACTACTGTTTGTAACAAATGATTGTGTCAAAAGTCAGCCTGCCAATACACATCCACCTACCCCAGATTTTCAAAGCTGGGCTCTCCAGAAGCTTGTGTATATTTGAGGGCCTCTTGCAAAACACATTTTCCTGCAGATTTGCAATCTATGACTTCAAGAGTAACATCCCATAGCAAATCTGAATTATAGTCAAAGGTGAGTGATTGCGTAGAATTACATATAGAATATAGAGCACAGAAACAGACCCATTCGGCCCAATCATGCTGGTGTTTATGTTCTACTTGAGTCTCCTTCTTATGAGACACTTATCACCCAGGAAACAGGGAGGTCAGAGGGCATTGTATGCCAGCAGAACAAAGCTCAAGTGGTTTTTAACAGTGACCTGTACCAAAGATGAAGTAACTGTCTTCAAATGTGACATGAGCTACCAGCCTGATAACCCGGATTCCAATCCATCACCATATCAACAATAGAGCAAGGCCTCAGCTGGTGACAAGCTGTGCCCCGATCTTATCCAAATCCCTGAGCTCAGGACATTCACGCAAAGCAGACAGCTACCTCTTGCCATTTTCCATGCAGGTCGGAGCACACACCTATGGAGGGAATCAAATTGGCTGGAGAGCATTGCCAGCTAGAAAATTCCACAACCCTTCCCAAATAGTCTCACCATGACTTATCGCTCCAGAATTGACCTCCAAAGAGAAAACAGTGCTTTTTTGGGCCCCACTTCCGCCAGGATCCAAACCGGCTCTTATGCTTTTCATGCAGGGACATATTGTGCGTATTGTGCCTGGGGCAACTGAGAACAGACCAGTGGCAATTTGATATCATCCCACTTCTTCTGCTAATGTCTATACAGAGTAGCTTCAAGTAGTGCCCATCCCGACTGCCAGTAAAAAGCAGCACAAAATAAGGCAGATTCAGGTTCCACTTCAACTTCTGGCCCTCCTCCATTGCACCCCTAAAGCTGAGTTACCCATGAAAATTGAGGCTTAACTGTCTACCCATAAATCATTTGTCACACTTTAGTCACTCCGCCAGTGTTTTTACACTGCAGCTAATGGTCTGAGATTGGTTCCTGTAGATTGAATCCCAGCCAGGCAGGCCCGCATTTCATTTATTGCTGCTACATAAAATTCCACCATTTTTCAACACAAAGGGCAGAATTTTTCACTAGTCAGGCAGGCGCGCGCCTGATGCAAATTAGCATAAAATGATGCACAATGACGCCAGGCCAGCATCCCGACGTCATCGCGCACTCACGCGATATTTCGGTCAGCGGGGTTGTGTGGGAGTTGACAGCGCACCCACCGACAATTAAAAGGCCTATTAAGGCCGTTAACAATCCAATTGAATTGGATTTTTTGCTGCCGGTCCAACCTTACGGTTGGCAGGCAGGCGAAGAGGCCAGGCACTCTTTGCAGTTTTTGCAAAACCTCATCCACGGGCGGGATGAGGTTTCAATCTATCATTAAAATAAAATAAAAAATTTTCATCTTAATTTCTAACCTCTCCCTGCTCATGTGACAGAGTCACATGTCACATGAGGGAACATGTTTTTAACATCTTAAAATGTTTTATTTTTAATTTTTTATATCTTCATCTCCCTGAGGAAGTTCTGAGGGAGCTTTTCCAGCGCGCACTTGCGCGCATGTGGGAACTTGCACACTTGCGCGCCCCCCCCCCCCGCCCCCCCCCCCCCCCCCCCCCCCCCCCCCCCCCCCCCCCCCCCCCCCACCCCCCACCACGCAGGCAGCACTGAAGTACGCGCTTCATGCGGGGTGGGCGTTAATTGGCCGGCCAGTGTGAAATTGCGGTCCAGCCCCGATCACGGGTGGCGGTCGGCTTCCCGACAGCTCCTGCCCATCCCAGGCGAGCCTGCCTGACGAGGGCAAAATTCTGCTTCTGCCCAAATATTTGCTAGTTTTGTTGCATGAGTGAGAATGAGAAAATACAGGGTAAATTCTGGTAGGATTGGCTGCTAGCAGAAGATGTCTCAGCCCCTATATCAGTGGCCAACAATCCAACTTAGCAACTTATCTGATGTTATCGAATCACTTTGTGAGGTTGGCACTGATGAGCTTGGGTATCTTGGTCAGATCCAGTGTGAGCAAATTACTTCACGAGTATATAATCTCATGTGAAAGCCATGATTCACAGACACCAACCAAACTAAGATTGTTACATTTTTTCTGATCTTTTATGTACCTCACAGAGCCAGGAGAAAATATTAATTATGGTGCTAACTTAATTTGACAATGTTTAATCAACTTATCCCAGAGCTGGCTCTCTGATCTAGTCCAATAGACCCTTTTTGGTCTTTAGCCAAGTTCCAATAAATATTGTAGGCTGCATTAGTTCAGTTGTGTGACAGTCCTCATAATGTATTCTTCTGTCATTACTCAATGAATCTTGCTCCGATCTGCAAACATTCTAACTGTCCTCTCTCGCTCCCACCTTATACCAGCAACTCACATTGCACAAACCTACCCTCTGTGTACAATGGGAATGTAGGATACAGGGAAAGAGCGGGGATTCAGTAGATAATTTCAGTAGAACAGCTGGCACAAGCTCAATGGGCTGAACAACCTCTATCTGTTATAAATTCTATGGTCCTATAAACAATGAGCACAGGATTGCAAGGACACAGGCCTCAAGCAAGGTTAACAATTAGAGAAAAAAACATTCTTTTTCCCAAGCAATGGTGGATCTGTGAACCAGCTAGCTTGAGGTCGATTGACACTTGGATCAATACCTGTTGTGAAGAAGATTGAGAATAAGCAAGAGTTATAGAGATATTGCTAATAGTGCGATTGTCTTGGTTTTCTCTGAGGGCACTGGAGAAGGAAATTAGATTGTCTTCTTTCACTTTAGAACATCTTACCTTCTTCAGATGTTGAATGCAGATTTTAATACATGATGCAATTTCAGTGCCATTCTCCATTAAGAATGTTTCACAAATACTTAAAAACACATTGTACAGAGCTAGACTCTGGGACAGATCTGACTGTGGTTTATTAGAAAATACACCCAAATAGTTATTTTGTTGTTTTGTTGTAAGATTACTTTACAGCTTGGAAACCTCAAAACAATGACAGGTCACAACAGCAGAAAAGCAATACTTAGAAGGGGGAGATATTGAAAGTAGTGTTGTACCTTGCCTAAAGGCCACTTTTTTCTTTGAGTTAAGCAATATTAGAAGTTTAATTGTGCACCAAGACTGGCACTGAATCAATGCGCTGATGTGAGAGTGGATAATAAGAAGAGACGCTCCAACAAACTGCACAATACAAACAGACAGATCCAAGGAAGAGAGAAGATCAAAAGCATTCTCAAGATTATCGATGCTGATAACTTGCCCCCAGAAACACAACATCTTGCATTTAACTCTGGCAGACCCAAGATGCTGTAATTCAGCTGCATCCAAGAAATAAAAACATTTATGATAGAATAATAGAAAAGCACTAGCTGAGGCATGCAACTGAATCAATTTCTGGTACGCCTGATGTGCTGAGGTCATTTAAGAATAAAGACGGAGCTTGAATTTCTATAGCACCTTTCGTGACACCAAGGTATCACAAAAGCACTTCACAATCAATGAATTACCTGTGAAGAGTAATCAAGGTTATACCATCTAAGAAACACAGCAACCAAGCTCCACACAGCAAGATCTCAAAAAGAGGAAAGAGATAACAGCTAGAATTTTAAGTGGAGGATGTGGCCCCACCCCTGGCTGAAAAGTTGGGACAAGCCTGTCTCTGCGTGCCCAGGAAGATCCGAATTGTTTCTAATTAATTGGCTCAAGGTAAGACATTCACCCCTATCTGGGAGGAAGTCCTGCCTGCAGGAGATGCTGGCAAATCAAATGGCTGGCAGCACATCAGTCCCAGCAGTGCCATCAGGAGTAGTGGCCATTGCTGGGATTGCATCCAGTCCCCAACAACGATTTTTGCTGGATTGCGAGTGAATGGTGGAGTTTTGCTGAGCCAGTCCTGGCTGGGAGGGTGGGGGGGGGGAGCAATATCAGGAGGTTAACAAGTGGGGGCTGAGAGTAACCAGCGGCAGTGGGAGGTAGGGCTTCCTCAGTTGGCCCTAGGGTGAGCAGGTCGCCCAATGCCTCCTCTGCCACTGATAAAATACTGGCAGAGGTGGGTACGTGATTGGCACAGCACCCCTTACCATACTACCTGATTTTATGCCTGCCCCTCTCTGCCTGCTACAGGGTGAGGGAATCGTACAATTCTAGCGAACAACCAGATAATCTTTTTCAATGATGTGGGTTGAGAGATAAACATCTGCTTTGAACAATTGCAGCAGAATCTTTTACATTTATCTGAAAGATCGGACTTGAGCCTTGGTTCAACAGCACGTCTGACAGTGCAGCACTCCTTCAGGCTGGATGAATGTCAGAGTGGGACTTGAACTCCCAAGATCAGAGATGATGGAGCTACCAACTGAACCAAGGTGACAAATCCTAGTTCTGTTGAAGGGTCATGAAGACTCGAAACGTCAACTCTTTTCTTCTCCGCCAATGCTGCCAAACCTGCTGAGTTTTTCCAGGTAATTCTGTTTTTGTTTTGTGACAAATCTGAATCCTGCTTTTAGTACAGGGGAAAGAAACCTCTTTGTATTCAATGGGCCCTATCACTTTAACTCCCTTCTAAATGTCTACAATGCCAAATATACTCAGTCTTCACACAGTAATATGTTTTGCCTATCACAGAATTCCACAATGTATTTTACACAAAACCCAGCTCTACACAGTTTCACTGATCACTAGCTGTGTCTGACTGGGACCCTCAAAAATCCAATAATTACTTTCCTGGGTGTGAAGGACCTACTCTGATAGGGCAAATCTTTGTGACCGCAGAGGTGGATTTGGAGATGGAGTCAGAAGCAAGATTTCAAGCTTGCACTTCGGATCAGCTCCCTGAAGCGATCCCCTCCCTCCACCCTGAGCGATCTTGCCGGAGGTGGGGTCAACACAGCAGCACCTACCTGCCCAACAGCAACAGGTAGCCAATTAGACCAATTAATTTCCAGCTGGGGGGCATGTTGCTGAAGCTGCCAGGATCTTCCTGGCATTAGACTGGCTCTCTGCTGAGCCGGGAGCCAGCAGCAGCTTAGAGATGACTTCCTGACAGGAAGCAGGACAGCCACTGGGGCCACCTGTCACTAGCTCATGAATGTACTGGAAAAGTGCAATTGCCGCAGCCTCAGCCATAACACTTACCGCGGAGGGCTTTCTGTTTACCTCAAATATTAACCAGGTTTCTGAAGGTACCTCCATTTTGAGTTGCCCTCACGTTTTCCTACCTGCCTTAGCAGCACCCGCCCCCTGCTGGTGGATCTGCCAGCTGCCAGTTCTGCGGGCCCTCCTATGGGGCCTTCCGCCTCAGGAGCCTGCTATCTTTAATTGGACAGTGAGCGTGCCTGGCCTGCTAATGAGCTGCTTCCTCGAAAATTGGAGCACCTCTGCGGGGTCAGGATCCAGAAATGCTCCCAATGCCTGAAACTTTTCAAATTGCAGACTATTCCACCCATCGTGTCTAACAAAAATGGGACAAATGAGTGCTTATTTGTACACCAAGTTAAACCTTAAAGCATTGTTAGGAATTGTGATGGATGATGGACAGTGTGTTTAGTGAGCAGAGGTGTCAATACCCTATCTCTCCACAGATGCTGTCAGACCTTCAGAGTTTTTCCAACATTTTCTGCTCTTGTTTCATATTTCCAGCATCCGCAGTATTTTGCTTTTATAGTATCCTATCTTTCTTCAGCTCTGATGAAAGGTCATTCTGGCCTGAATAGTTTGGTAGAATTCTCCCTGCCTCCACCATCGGGAGCGATGGAGGATTGGGGGGGTGGGAGGTGTGGGCAGAATCGGGCAGGAGGTTCAAAAATTGGTTTCACGTCAAATTACAGCGGCATCTTGCAATGCTGCCCGCCATGACAGATCAGGAATCCCACTGGAGGCCAGCATGGAACCAATGTGCATCCCACTAATGGAATGCAAACCAAGGCCCGACTGGAATCACACCCTCATGCCCAATTCTCCGTTGCACCAGCAGGAAAGCACACTGGTTCAGTATGACATGCAAAAAGCTGGGACTTACACTTAGGGCCTTGCTCAGCTCACAGATATCCAGGGAGCAGAAGATGCTGGAGCCCTACAGCTACTGGACCCTGAAGGAACACACGCACCGCATGGTGCAATGAGCCTCATCAACATGTTTCCTCCAAGAAGCAGCTTTCATAAGGTGGGAGGTATCCACCCAGCAACTTCGCCTTCACTGAGGCTTCAGACTTCCAGGGACTTTGCCATGGGGAGGCACGGATGGGCGGTGAAGGAGTTGCAGGGGGATGCCTAGGTCTGAAGGGTGGGAGGATTGTCCAGGTGAACATGCTCACAGGGAGTCAATATCTGACTCCTAGGGAGTGAACTCATGGTGGGCGTGGTAGGACAGGGTTGGTTAGGGTAACAAGGGGCAGGGGGAGTCGGTAGGGTGAAAGGGTGAGGGTACAACAGTATTGGTAGAGGGGGGCAGGGAGGGTTGTTGGTGGGAACACAGAGGATCACACAGATGGGCGGGAGGGATGCCGGTGGTAAAGAGGAGGTCAGGGAGGTCAAGTTGGACAGGAGTGGGATTTTCTGGGAGGAAGGGAATGTACATATTCAAATGGACATTCTAGAATGTGAAAGGTTCGGGCTGGAAGGTGATGGTGGGGAGGTCAAAGGTTATGTTGGATGGGGGTCGATGGTTATGGGGGAAAGGACATGGGTGAAGGGGGAGGGAAATGGTGGGGGAATTCATGAAGAATGTCACAACTACCTTGGTGGTCATATCGAAAGTGAGCGGAGCCTCGTGTTGGACGGCACAGGTGCTGCATGGGAGAGTGATCATTGGGTGGGTGGAGATGCAGGTCAGCTCAGGTCGACAACTGAAAGTGAACCCTAGCCGGCAGTATTGAAAATGCTCAGGACATTGAGGTGAGTGTGATGGATGAAGGCTCCATGTGTGGGAGAGGCTTACACGAGGCTCCAAAAGGCCCTGCCACATACACAATCACTCGTGGTCCGGCTTTGTGCAGTTGAACTGCTAGCGGGGGAGAAGAGGACGGTGGCCTCACAGAGCCTGTATAATGACACTGAAAGAAAACAGCAGACGTTGTGCAATGAAAGTGAATATATTTGCAGACTAATCAGTGAAAATATTGTGTTGACCCAGGCAACAATTGTGATCAAAATTTTGTGATTTTTCTAGGCCTGCCACTTCTCCCAGGTGTTGCCTTGACATCCGCAGCAGGGGTGGAGACAGCCTGTGGAGTTGTTTGCCCTGTTGCCTTTGATGATTTCGGCGGTCGCTCTCTGGAGAACCGAGGCCTGGAGGGTCCTGGCTGTCCTCCTGTGGGCTAGCTGCTCCCTCTGTGGTGACAGAGGACGAGGTTGAGGGGGGTCACAGGCAAAGGGAATTTGGAGGGAGAGGGCAGCCTCTGAAATTCCTGAGTGGATGACCCAGGGGTGTCCAGCTGCTGCTCCTCCTCCCTTCGGGTGGCCGAGGGCCTCTGCCTGATTCCTTGAGAGGAAGGATCGCCGGAGGATGGTCGAGGTGCCCCGTTCCCCTCCCGCTTTGCCACTGCAGGAACTCACACATAGTTACCGCAATGGAATGCAGGTCTGCACACATCTCCGTCAGAAACTGGGTGTTCTGCTGGACCTGGGTCTCCATAGCACCCACCATCTTCCCTATGGAGACCTCAATGCGGGCACCACTTCATCAGAGAGCAGGCGGGCGCACTCCTCTGACTCGTGTGCCACTCTGCTGAGGACAGTTCTGTGTGATGTTCCCCTGCCTCCTGCTGACTCTCCACCGTGTTAGAAGGCTGATTCCAGACTCATCATCTGACTCAGACCTCACAGATGCCTCTTCCCCAGCAGTCCTCTGAGATCCAGGGAGCTCGGCTGAAGCTGCCTCCTCCTGCTGCAAACACGGGCCCATGCGGTGACCACCAGATTGTGAGACCCTTCCTAAACTAGCACTAATACCCACCGAGATGTGTGTTCCTGAGCTGGTGGAAGGTGCAAGTGACTGCTATGATACCTCTACAGGTGTGGAGCCCTCCTCTTCATCTCCCACCTGACTCATCTGTGGGCTGGGGCTGAGGCCTGATAAGGAGTCCTCTTCCTCCTTCTCTGGCCTTGGTCTCTTGCTGGAGGCACCTGTAAATGGGACAGGAGAGTGCAAGTGACAGCATCAGCTGCCTCCAGCATGGAGGCACATTCAACCCTCAGGTTTACATTGAATGGTTGAATCCTTACTAGGTGGATGCCCAAGTCCCAGCTCCCCATCACCTATGGTTCAGTTCTACTCCACCCAATAGTTCAGATGCCCTCTTCTTGAACTCTGTAAGAGAGATAAGAAATGGGCACCCCCTCCGTCTCCTCATGCTCTCTCCCATTGTGTTGGTTCTTTTCCTGCTCAAAGAGAACAGCATGTTTGAGAGGAGTTGCATATTGCATGGATTTGAGCAGAGGAAATTGGTTCATTTCTCATACCTCCCCTCGTACAATAGCCCACTTTTGTGGCACATCATCAGTGGTGCAAATTGGGCAGAAGGGCTGTGGACCAGCTCCCTCCAGAGCATTGAGCACACCCACATGCGAGGGGAGGGTTCAGACAGGCATATGATTTGCAGAGGTTACTGGTTCCCTCTGTGCCTAAGCCTAAGCAGAGTTGGTAACCCTGCTTGGCCATTCTCTCCCCATCTGGCAGCGTAGAGTACATTCCAGCACACCTCGACATGGTCCAGGGGGATGCGCAGGAAGGCATCAATAAATTACAGAGGTGGCCCGTCAGGTGACCTTGGAGACATCCGTGCTTTTGGTGTAATATTGTGGATGTCCAGGTGCCTTTCAGATACGGTTCCCGGATATGACAGCGGGACACGTGCCATAAAGCCCACCCCGCCATGGACGACAGCGCAAAACCCCTGGATGCAAATTTAATTGTGTCAGGGTCGGAAGATACCATGGAATTATTTGTAAGTTTCCACAGTGGGAAACACTCCCCGTCCCTGCCCCCGCCACAGGACCTAGTCCCAGATGGGAGAGTTCCACCCGTTAACTCTGTTTCCCTCCACAGGAGCATCCTGACCTGCTGAATATTTCCAGCATTTTTTTGTTTTTAATGTCAGTACCCATAACTGTATTGTTACTCCAGAAAAGCAGTTAATGGGTCAGATTTTGCTGTCAAAAACAGGGAGACTAATGGTGCTCACCATTATTCATGCTGTACAAGTTGTGCCACTCCACTGTCAGCTTGTAAAAATGGCAATTCTCTCCCTGTCTGCCTCACCTTTGAAAGGTTTTGAATGTCATGAAGTTGTTGTATTTGCACATAGATACGAGCTAAACTTGACACTAATACTTAGTAAATAGAAATGTGAGTACCTTTTTAAACAATGTGGTAACTGTTAATCACTACCGATCAACTCTTATTCCTTCAGTTTGTGAATTGTTTTTGGAAATTATAAAAGCGTTTATTTCTTACTTTTCCATCTGTCTTTTTTTTCCATCTCTTAATCCAATCTTTCTTTCCCTCTCTTTATTTCTCTTTCTGTATTGGATTTGACAGTGAGTTCACCCACTCTAATTCACCCTCCTTCTCAGTACTTCTGCTGTTTATTTTCCAATCCTTAAACTCATTGGTTATGTAAACACCCTGTTACTTGCTCTGTTTACTCAAGACCCAGTTGCTTCATTTCTCTTGCTGCACTGTTACAGTACACACTTTCAACAACTTGGTGCACAAAAAATCTTTGAGCTGAAGTTTGCAGGGGCAAACTAATTAACAGCAGACACCATTAGATGCCCTGCAACAGCAAATTCTGGTCCATTGTGTTTTGTACTTAATTTATCAATGAATGTCTGAACCACATTATTTCTGTTCTGACGTACATTAGAGATTATGATCATGATGTACACTGGGGCAAATTAGCAAGTTTTAAATAGAACGCTAACTATTATCGCAAACAATTCATCTTTGTGCCACTATGTGTATTTAATCTATTTACTGAAGTCTATGAGGGGGATATTAATTGTAAAACTTTTAATTATAAGTTGACTAAGTATTAAATTAATTATGTTATGTACATGTGGTATTCAAGTAGCTACAATAGGACTGTCAATTATTGTGCTTTTGCAATTTCATTATAAAATTACCACTGCTAAGATTCAATAAATATCAGAATGCTTGCAATGATTAATTTGTGGTTTACCATTAGATCCGCAAGTCAGACAATTGAATGGAATCAGGAATTGTGTACAATTAGGTAAATGCCCCTCTATATGACTAAAATGATTGATAAGTAATTATGTATGACATTGGAAAAGAGCATCTCTTTATTAAATGCTTCCAGTTTAATGTGGGGTTGTATTAATACGATAAATCTACCCATTAATATTTTCAAACTATGCCACTTAATTCAGATAAAAATCAGAAGTGCAATACTTTCCAGGCATATTAAAGCATTCAGCGCTTTATCAATGAGTGACTTATTCAAGATTTCAGTCAGCAAGTTATTGGGCATATTAGTACATCTGGAATGAATAGGTAGAGAGTTCTAGTGAATATTAAGAGCTCTCTATCCTGCATAGACTACAGGGATCAGCAAACATGACTGAACCATTCATGTTGATTTTTTTTGTTACACTCAGGCTGCCTCAATCTACTTCCCAGAGGACTGATGAAAAAGGTTAAGGGTAGCATCACTGGCCAGCTGAAAGACAAGCCATCAAACAGCACACGTTTAATCAGGGCACAAAAAGAGAGGCGGAGTCTGCTGAAAATCCTTTGCATCACTCTGGAATGCCAAGTCCATGTGATTCCCAAGGTAGCTGTGCCCCCTTGTGAATATAGAGAGGAACCTTCATCATGCTGCTCCCTCTTCATTTTGTTCTTAAAGGGCCTGCAGGCATCCCACCAGATAAATAAAACAGCCAGTGACAGTTCTTTAGTGGACACCAATGTAAGAAATGTTACTTTTCAGGATTTTGTAGGCTTCTTGTGGAGTTAGTAGTAAAAGCAGCAGCAAACAGGCAAAAAAGCTGTTTGCTCTTTGTTGGAAGAACAAATAAACAATCCCTTAGCAGTCAGGGACAAAACAAAATAATGGCCACAAAGATGGTACTCTCAGGGAGTCTTATGGTGCCTTATGTACCCTCTTGTCTATAGAAGTGTTTGCAGCAGTTAACAAATGGCACCCACCATGAGATAAGCTAAAGGATTGACTCAGCCAAAGTGAGAGACAGAAGGGAGGTGACACCTTGGGTCCTCCGGTCATTAGCCAGGGCTACTCGAACAAGTGATTGACATAGGGTAAACAACCAGCCCCTAGAAATAAAGTATAGTCGTTTGGTAGTACAGAACTTGAGTGTTTCTGAAAAAAGAGACATGGCGAACCTTTTGATCTTGCACTCATCAGGACAATCGCAAGGATACCAATATAAGGAGAAAGCAACAGAGTGCTGATTGGTTGGCAAGTGGTATTGCCTTGGAGAATGCACGACTGAAGGTGACTGACAGTTAACTACTAAGCATTGTTTGAAATTTAAACTAGGCAGTTGACCATGATTGGTCAAGGCATTGCACTGAGGAATGAGTCAGCGAGTGGCTGTCACTTATTTGGTTCAGCTGACACAGGCGCAATGTGTGTACATATTCTTTCTGTCTACAAAGAACAAGATCCTGTGTATTATATATGTAGCATCCAGTACATGCAAATGCATCACATTTCGAGCTCGACTGACAATCTTAAATTGGTTGTTGAGTAATTCTTAGCACATTGAGGATCATTTAGCAAATGTTGTCCAACCACAGAATCACATCTAGTGTTAGACACTGTGTTTTGAGTTTTATAAGCACAGGCTGGTTGGGTACGGTCTGTAACCTGCCCATTGTGCACAGCGGCTGGGACATGCTGTTTGATGCGATCCGCCAGTCTTTGAGACATACAGTCTACATATCTAACATTACACTGGCACTGAAATTCATATACCACATTACTCATTTGTGTGATAGGCAGAACCTCTTTTTGGCTTGACGCAACATCCTGTTAGTGGAGAATACCACCGTGTTGCTACAGCATAGTAGCAGCGTGAAACAGCTAGCTTCACCTATTGCTCAAGTTTTGAGATACCTTGCCCTTCTAGGGTAATCTGAGGTAGACTGGGTACTTTTCAGGGCCATAAGTGATAATCTTAGGCCTGTTCATGAGTTTGCGCGATATACAGCATGAAATGATCTGATCAGAGTAGCCATTATCCTGCAGGATGCCTTTGATGCGCCCTATTTCAGCATCAAACTTGCATGATCAGGAAATGGCTCAGGCCCT
The DNA here is from genome assembly GCF_017639515.1 of Carcharodon carcharias. Taxonomy (NCBI): domain Eukaryota; kingdom Metazoa; phylum Chordata; class Chondrichthyes; order Lamniformes; family Lamnidae; genus Carcharodon; species Carcharodon carcharias. The sequence continues at coordinate 53,996,488 of NC_054483.1, read as the reverse complement.
AATTATGAGTTTGCCAATAAACTCAATCTTACAGCATAGGGAACTGTAAGAATCCAAACACCTATATTGACCAGTGAAGGTAGCCTTGCTGTAGAGAAACCTCTGGCAGATTTCTTAACTTGTATGTAAAGGAAGAAGAGTTCATTTGACTGCTCCATATTTTCAATATGTGGATGATACATTTGCTATATTTAAACCGCAATTGCATGTAACAATCCCCTTACATGTCTTAGTGGGCTCTATCCTGCACACAAATTCACCTATGAAATGGAGCAGTCAAATGAACTCTCCTTCCTTGACATACTAGTTGAGAAATCTGCCAGTGAATTCTCTCCTGCGGTCTACCACCAGTCTATCTTCACTGGTTAATATGTGTGTTGGGATACTTACAGCTCCACACACTATAAGACTATAAGATTGGTCTTGTCAGCAACCTTATAAATAGGACCCAAGCCATTTGCTCACCGTGCAAGCTTGATGCTGAAATAGGGGCATCATAGACATCCTGCAGGGTAATGACTACCCTGATCAGATCATTTCATGCTGTATATCAAGCAAACTCATGAACAGGCCCAGTCTCCTTCAGGTTACCCTGGAAGGGCAAAGTATCTCAAAAATTTGAGCAACAGGTGAAGCTAGTTGTTTCATGCTGCTACTATGCAGTAGCAACACAAGTGCTTTTCGCCACTAACAGCTGCTGTCAAGCCAAAAGCACATTCTGACTGTCACACAAATGAGTAATGTGGTATATGAATTTCAGAGCCAGTGTGATGCTAGGTATATGGGCTATACGTCCCAAAGACTGGCAGATTGTATCAAACAGCATGTTCACAATGGCAGGGTAGACTGTAACCAACCAGCCCGTGCTTGCAAAACTCAAAACACAGTGTCTAACACTAGATGTGATTCTGCGATTGGGCAATATTTGCTAAATAATCTTCAGTTTGTTAAGAATTACTCAACAACAATTTAAGATTAAAAGCAAAAAACTGCAGATGCTGGAAATCCAAAACAAAAACAAAAATACCTGGAAAAACTCAGCAGGTCTGGCAGCATCTGCGGATAGGATCACAGTTAACGTTTCGAGTCCGAATGACCCTTCAACAGAACTAAGTAAAAATAGAAGAGAGGTGAAATATAAACTGATTTAAGCGGGTTGGGACAAGTAGAGCTGGATAGAGGGCCAGTGATAGGTGGAGATAACCAAAAGATGTCAATTTAAGATTGTCAGCTGGGCTCTCAATATGGCGCATTTGCGTGTACTGGAAGCTACAGATATTAATACACATGGCCCTATTCTTTACAGACAGAAAGAACATGTAGACACAAGGCGCCTGTTTCAGCTAAACAAAATAAGTGACAGCCATTTGCTAGTTCATTTCTCAGGGCAATGCCTTGACCAATCAGGGTCAAGCTGTCTGGTTTAAATTTCAAACAATGCTTGGCAGTTAACTGTCAGTCACCATCAGCGGTGCATTCTCCATGGCAATGCCACTTGCCAACCAATCAGCACTCTCTTCACATACAGTATAAATTGTTGTTTTCTCCTTATATTGGTATTCTTGTGAGTGCCCTGAAAAGCTTAGACATGTCTCTTTTTTCAGAAATAAAGTATATTAACGGGTGCTCGAGGGGTCAGTCCTCATCAGGCAGGAGAAGACCAGGAAAGGGCTGCCACATCATGGCTAGAAAGAAGAAGGCTGCTGCAAACAAACAGACAGGAGACTGCCGCCAAAACTGCTCTCATCTGTCAGGGTCATATGTTTTTTCTGTCTTTTTAGCTTATTCATCATATTTGTACTGTTCCTTCTTAATAAACTAATTCTAAACTACCTATGACTGTGACCTCATTTTGCGTAATCTGTAACTCCTGAACTCAACCTAAATCTTAAATGAATGAATATTTATAGCAGTACAATTAATAATGACATCTTGACACCTAGGTCTTGAGGAAAACTTATTTCAGTGTCACTAAGTTATTATTACAAAATGGAGAAAAATGCTGATTCACCATATTGGTTGAAGCAAAAATGGAAAGCACAAAAATGATGCGAATAGAGCAGCATTTCAACCTTGTTATTTCCATATTTCACTGTGTCAGCGCATACTGCTATTATACCATTGGAGTGGGGCAGTGGCACATTCAGATTCTTCTCTGTCAGTCTTAGCTCAGTGGTAGTATTCTTATCTTGGAGTCAGGAGCCTATGGGTTCAACTCCCACTCCAGAGATTTGAGTGTTTAATCCAACGCAGTAAGGGAGAGCATATGAAAGGTCCCAATAGCGCATTTCTGAAGAAGAGTAGAAGTTTACTTGTACCGTGGCCAATATTTATTCCTCAACCAACATCACTAAAAAGATTATCTGTGGGGCCTTGTTGAGGGCATGTTGCCTGTGTTTCCCCACATTACTACAGTGACTACACTTAGAAGTACTCCAGTAAAACATTCTTGGACATTCTGAAATTTCTTTATTTCTTTTTCATAGCAGCTCCAGATGTGCACCTGCTGTGGAGACATTTGGCTAGCACAATGGCCTAACTGGCAACATAGCCAATAGATGGTGTTTCATTGATCATCACCATTTGATGTTACACAAAATTAAATTGTCTAAAGTCTGCTTACATCATTCAATTTCCTTTGAATGCTAGGAACTGACTCAGCAGTTGGCTACTTTTCATTGAAACAGATTGTCAGCCATCCATTACTGAAAAATCTAGTGTATACAGCACAAAACATCACGGGTGGAATTTAATGTCCTCGCCCATGGTAAGTTTGGCAGCAGGGAGCATTTAACCAAACAGGAGAGTAGCGAGTGGAGACCCCACTGCCTTCCCATCTCCAGCCAGAAGCATGGAATGGTTACAGCACAGAAGGAGGCCATTTGGCCTGTCGTGCCTGTGCTGGCTCTCTGAAGGTGCAATTCACATAGTGGCAGTCTCTCACCTATTCCCCATAGCCCTGCACATTCTTTCTTTTCAGATAATAACCTAATTCCGTCTTGAATGCCTCAATTGAACCTACCTCCACTCAGGTCTCAGGCAGTGCATTCCAGATCCTAGCCCCTCACAAGGACATAAGAAATAGGAGCGGAAGACTGTGTGGCTCATCAAGCCTGATCTGGGCTTCAACTCCACTTTCCTGCCCACTCCCCATATCCATGATTCCCTGAGAGAGCAAAACTCTCTCTATCCCAGCCTTAAACGTATTCAATGATGGAGAATCCACAACCCTCTGGGATTGAAAATTCCAAAGATTTACAACCCTTTGAGTGAAGTAATTTCTCCTCATCTCAGTTCTAAATGATCATCCCCTTACCCTGAGACCACGTCCCCATGTTTTAGGTTCCCGACCAGCAGAAATAATCTCTGAGTATCTACCCTGTGAAGCCCCTTCAAAACCTTGAATGTTTCAATGAGATCACCTCTCATTCTTCTAAACTTCAAGAATATATTCCCAATATACTCAGCCTCTCATCATAAGACAACCTTCTCATCCCAGAGACCAACCTAGTGAAGCTTTGCTGTAACATTTCCAATGCATGTATATCCTTCCTTAAATATGTAGACCAAAACTGCACATAGCATTTCAGATGTGGCCTTACCAAAGCCCTGTACAATTGTAGCAAGACCTCTTTATTCCTGTACTCCAAACCCTTCGCAATAAAAGCCAATATGTAATTTTCCTTCTTAATTGCTTGCTGTGCCTGCATGCTAATGTTTTGCATTCCTTGCACGAGTATACCCAAGCCTCTTTGAACATCAACATTTATAGGTTTCACACCTTTTAAAATATGTTCTGCTTTTCTATTCTTACGACCAAAATGAATAACTTCACATTCCCCCACATTATATTCAATCTGCCATCTTGTTGCTCACTTAATCTGCACATGTCTCTTTGCAGCTTCTCTGTGTCCTCCTAACATCTTACCTTTCCACCTAGCTTTGTATCATCAACAAACAGATTCTCGCTGTCACTTTATTTAAGTCATTAATATAAATTGTAATATAGATTATCGAATGCTTTTTGGAAACCCAGGTATGTTACATCTACCGATTCCCCTTCATTTATTAGTTACATCCTCAAAAAACTCTAATATAATTTGTCAAACAGGATTTACCTTAGTAAAACGATTTGACCTGTTCTAATCATACAATGCCTTTCTAAGTGCATTGTTAAGACTTCCTTAATAATTAGATTCCAGCATTTTCCCAACGACTGAGCTCAGGCTAACTGGCATGAAGTTTCCTGTTTTCTCTTTCCCTCCTCTCTTGAAAAGCAGTATTATATTTGCCAGCTTCCAATCTGACGGGACTGTTCCTGAATCTAAGGCATTTTGAAAAACATTGTGGTTAGAGAGCTGAAGATCGGAATGTGTGCTTACTGCTCATGATGTGGGTTCTGGTGCTCCATATTTGGTGCATCATTGGACTGCTTCATCGCCATGTATTGGGTTATTAAGTTATGGGGCCAGTTTTTATATCTAGCTGCACCCTGCAGTGGCTCACTGCTACCTTGTACCATTCAATAATATGTTCTTAGTTGCAATTTGAAGGGTTCTGATTTGAAGAATTAAGAGATCAGAGGATAACTAAGGGTGGGAACTATCCAAGCAAACAGGTAGAAACAAATTTATGAGAAAATAGGCTTTTCTTATTCCAAAGGCTCCTATTCGAAGAAGAAACTTGTATTAGATCACTGTAGAGTTAGTAACCAGTTTCCACAATGTTGTACAACCCCTTGCACACTAACTAGGAGAATTGATTTTGGAATTTTAATGAGGTCCTTAGTGCAGGCCCCTGTGAAGATGCTGCTGATGTCACTCTCTGTTTAAACTCTGTTGGAAACCATTACACTCAGCAGTTAAGTGATCAGATAGTAATTCCTTTTAGAACTTCCTTTTATCTTTACTTCTGGATCAAGTAAACAGCAGGAGTAAGATTGAATCCAATAATGAACCTGGGTCAAGTTTTTACCATGTTGGTCCTCATTAGTTACCTAAAAGATCCATTTTCTAAATTGGGTTCATTGCTGATATTGGTAAGAGCTGGTGAACTATGCTTTTCTTTATGTTGTTACGATATTATTTACTCAGCCAGCAGAGCTCATACACCTCCAACTGACAAATATGATGTGCCTTAAAGGGGAAAAGCAAGGATTGTCATTACCACATAAGTTGATGGGTACAGCTTGGAAGAATGAACTAATCGCAAACCTGAATCAATGATGAATCGACTGAAGGCATTGAGCCTGTAAGATACCAGTGGCACAAGTAGATGTGTGCAGCAGTGTGTCTGATAAGTCTCGTCAGATGGGAGCATGGGTCACAGGTAGATCAATAATATCTTTGTGCTAATTGTGCAACCCACACACCCATCCAGGTGGCTCCATGTCAGGAGTGAAGTCTCACTAAATTAGTCTTTAAATATACTCAGCCTTCAGAATCATGAGCTCCCCTGACTGACATCAATAATACTGGTATGAGTGCTGCTACATGGCTGCATATATGCCAAAGTTTCTTTATGCCTCATGCTTTCCCAAAAGTTGCAAGCAATGTCCCAATGCCTTGAAAGGCCATGGGTGAAGGGGAGCACCTAAACAGACACTGCTACTGTCACTTAAACAGGGCAATAACCATAGCCCCAAGAGCTTGAGGACCTCATTATTTCAGCATGAGCAAACTTATTCAGTGACTGCAGTGTAACTCTTGAGTGTTGATCCTGAGACCAAGTGATCCGGGGCTGAATTTCACCTGCAAGTGAGACAGTGCACCAGGGCAGTGTAGAGAGAAGACTGCACACTCTTGGAAAGGATTCACATTATCTGCCGGCAACATCTGTGTTTCCTATGATTGGAGACTCTTATACAGATCGCTCAGTTCGTATATGATGTATACTGTCGATATGGAAAGGTCACTCAGTTCCTCAGTTTGAGCGAATGGTTAAGGGTGCCACAAAACAGACCAGCTGGCTAAAGTATGGAGCAGAGCTTTCCCCCGAATGTATGTTGCATGTTTAATCCATAATTGCTGAGAACATAGAGCATTTGTGAGCTTCTTGTGCTATGTATTGCAATGTAAGGAGGCAACCTTTGACTCTCTCAGAAAAAGTATGGGAAGCTGCAGAATACAGAAGGAGGTGCAGCCACAATAACTTCCACTTTAGAAGCCCAAGTACCATTCAAAAGCCTGTCCTTTGCTGTTCGGAGCCCGTGCCCAAGGTGCCATTCTAGCTAACATGGCTCTTGTGCCACTGCAGAGTTCTGAGCACAAGACTGATCTGCACAGCTGCATAGATTTGCAAGAAGCTGCAAGTGTTGGGAGCAGTGCAGCAATTTCTGGGTTGTGTGTGCACATTCTAAATTTTGAAATGTTGGTGAATGAGTCCTCATTGTGGATCATAAATTTAAGTATAGGAATGGAAGACCATTTAACATGGGCTTAATTGTGATGCCCTCAGCCCTCCTGAGAACGAGGAGCTGATGCCCTCTACAAAAACTGAAAGGGAAGAGCAGGAATGCCCCAGAAACCACCTGTCCAGCTTGGTGCCGTCTTGGTGAATTTTGGAAAGTCATAAGGTAGAAGAATCATAGACACTTGCAGAAAATCTTGCATTAATATGACAAATACTTAGATTAGCATAATATACTACCAGAACATTGATTGGGTAACATGCTTTTAGATTTTTGTAGGGAATGACTTGGTTTGATGGAACCTGATCAGACGTATATAATAAATGATATTCTTGAGAAACAGTCAATAGTAAAGGAAGCCTTTTCACCTAAACATCTGCTGCAGCTTGGCACCAAGGTATCAGAGAAGGACGTGACTAGGACACAAGTGACATTTTAAAATGATCAGATCAGATTCTGTACAGTTGAATAGGTTATCTGAGATGGTTAGCAATGGGAGAGCTAGGGGACACAGATATAAAATTGGGATATTTAGGTTAGACTTTTTATTCATGTCTTCTTGAGGTGTGGGCTTTGCGCAGGCCCATGACTGTCATGAGAATGTGGTGGTGGTCTTTCTCCTTTCTCCTTAGTGGTAGTGCCATTCTTATGGTGGTAGTACCAGACAGTGGTGGTATATAGGGAATCCCCGCAATTGGACCCAGCAATAATGAATGAACGGTGGTGATCTATGTCGAAGTTAGAATGGTGTGTGACTTGGGGTGGACTTGCTGCTCTTCTCTTTCACAGTGGCGAAGGACACAGGAGAGTGAGGTGCTGCCATAATAACTTGGTTTTGCTGCTGCATTGCATCCTGTAAATGACACACACTCCAGCCGCAGTGTGTTAAGCGTGAGGGAGTAAATATGTGATTAGCTGCAAAAGCACCGAATTATTTGGGGCTGGATGGTGTCAAGTTTCGTGACAATTGTTGCAGCTGCACCCATCCAGGCAAGTGAGTAGCATTTTATCCCACTCCTGACTTGACCTTTTACCATGACGGAGAAGTGTTGAAGGATCAGACGATGAGCCATTTGTTAGCGGATTTCCTATGGCTGCGGTCACAACAAAGGGTTGTTAGTTCTGCAACAATAGCTTCTGTATGACTTAGGCCTGAGCAATTTTAAAACCAACTTCAATATACATTGACTAATGAGAGTATTGTTCTTATACAACTGCTCTACAGTATTGCATTAAGTGGCACAACTACTGTTGTAGCAGTACCTCAGTGTCTGTTTTACCCTATTACAATTTGCACCATGCCAAAGTCACAGTGAGCTGGAAACACCACTTCAGATGAGCTTTGCCCAATGCCTTATATAATAACATGGTTTCTTTTGTCCTGCATTGTCCTTCTGTTGATCCAACACAGTATTTAATTTGCCTCGTTTGCTGCAGCTAATTTCTGTACCACTAGTTTCATCCATTCAATTATTTAACTATAGAATGTCACAGCAACAGAAGAAAGATATCAGGCCAGGCCTCTGTGCCAGCTAATATTTTCTTTCCCATATATTTTCCCAAAATATTCCACTTCCCTTTGAAAAACAATTACGGATTCTCCTTCCACCATTATTTCTGGGAGGCTGTTACATGTCCCAATACTCAAAACAGTTTCTAACCTTTCCCTTCCTTTTTTTTAAAGTAACAACTTTAAATGTATTCTCTTGGTTTCCCTCATTACTTTTGCACCTGTTTTTTTGCTGTATTTTACCATGTACTTGTAATGACCATTTCCAAGCAGTGAACTATCAGCTATGCAATACAACATCTGTTTTTATGCCTCGTTATGAAGACTGTTCTGGGGCAAAGAATTCTACATCTAAACCAGACAAGTAACGATTGGAGTTCCTGTTCTTGGAAGCACAAAATTATCACATTGTGGCTTCAATAAACTCAGGGACGGCATCATCTTCATATGACAACGCCAGTAATGAAGAGTATTGTTTTTTCCTTCCAGGGCCTTTCAAAGTGATGCAACAGGAAGAAGCTGCCAGAATTCTTATTCATTGGCCTTTTCACCTCTGATAGAATTGAGTCTTAACTTGTAAAGAAAAGAAATACTTTCATTTCTACAGTGCTCATTCGCAACCTCAGGACAGCTCAAAGCATCTTACAGTCAATTATGTACATATGAAGCGTATTTACTCTAATAATGCAGGAAACAAAGCAACCAATTTGTGCACAGCAAGCTCCTACAAATGTGATAATGATCAGGTAATCAATTTTAGTGATGTTAGTTTGAGGGAACTCCCCTGCTCTTATTTTGAATAGCGTAAGGGGATCTTTTATGTTCCAAATTATTCTGATTGCTCTGTTGAGTACAGATACTTCAATACTAGTTACTAGACACACAGTGAGTGGCATTCATGTCATCATCATGGTCACGCTTAGCACCAGGAAATAATTATCTTTAATGAAACATGATTCCTCCCACCTCCGGGCTCTCACATGTTGAGAGGAACTTTAATTTGAAGTATTTCACACTGGTGGTATAACCAGTTGGAAACAGATCATGGAGGTACCTCTAGGGTAACACTTAGCACAGCATGATGCACATTATCAGTTACTAGTGAAAATTATTGTTGCTTTAATGACACAAAGTGCAGCCATTAAGTATATAGGAATCTTCAGCACTTCACATTCTTCAGTCCCTGTTGAAATGAAAACAGAAACCATAGCAGTAAGCCACAGCCTTACCCAAGGCAATCTCATTTTAAATCACTTTTAATGAGTCCTTTTTTTTTGAAAGAAACAGCCACACAATAGGCACAGCAAGCTTTGATTTTTGATGTGATTAGTTTTCTTCAGCTAAATAATTATCATAGGGCAAGTAAGAGATCACAACAACCCAATCACACAGTTCTCTCTTTTGCTGAGCGCTGCCTGTAAGACAACTTGTGTCAGCAGCTTGAAAATATTTTAAATCAAAGAAGCTCCCCTCAGCATGCAAAGTACTGGAGGTAGGAACAGGAGGAACTGTGTATCATGAATAGAAATATGGAGGCGACTGAATGGCTAGCCTGTTAGTTCTGGTCAAATGGCACTGGTTTAACACACAATAATAATCAAACAACTGTATCAGAGACCAACCGAGTTGTTAAAAGAGAAATGGGTCTGAATTTTTCACTCAGCGTGCGGGTGTGCATCCAACATGCACAAAGGTAAAATAGCGGCGATGATGCCGGGTAATTTCAGTCGGCGGGAGCAAGCAGGAGTCGGAGTCGCGCCAGCCATCAATTACAAGGCCAGTTAAGGCCATTAAAAAGGCAATTAAACTGTATTCTACATTGCCAGTGCGATTTCCCACTCATTTCATGGGCAAAACGGGCAGGCGGGCAGCCGGCAATTTCAAAAATCTCATCCAAGGGTGGGATAAAAGGGTCAGCAGCATTGTCAGTGTGAGTAGCGAGGAGCTTGGAGATATTTTGCTGCTGATTGCTTATTAGTACTTAACAGTTTCATCTCTGTTCTGAGCTTCAGTTTTAGCATTTCCAGGCTTCATTTCAGGACTTATTGGTGTCTGTAAGGCCCTTGGAGGATTCAGATCATGTATCAGACAGTCTTCCGTTACCCAGGTAATGGGGATTGTGGTCTCTGCTGGTGGCACCTCCTCTGAGGAGGGGGAGAGGAGGCCGAGTGTCCCCATGCAGCCTCCAGGGGAGGGTCCTGTGGGAGGAGAGGCGCAGGCACAAGGGGGGCAGGGCCAGCAGGTAGTCCAAGGCGGCAGGGGCCACAGAAGATGCCACTATCCTGCTGCCAGGGTTTACAGGCAGTGATGCAGCTACCTCAATATGTCTGAGGTGCAATGACGAAGGAGGCTCCGCCTCTCAAGGGACACGGTGATCTCCATTTGTCAGATGATCGGGCCTGAGATCAGCCCTGACTGTGTGGGTGGACACCCCATGCCAGTGGCTCTGAAGCTCACCGTGGCCCTCAACTTCCATGCCTCCGGCTCTTTCCAGGGCTCAGTGGGGGACCTGTGCAGAGTCTCCCGATCAACTGTTCACAACTGTGTCAAGCTGGTGACAGAAGATCTGTTCAGGCGGGTCCTGACCTTAATTCTTTGCCGTAGGGACGAGGACAGCCAGACACAGTGAGCCAGAGGCTTCACGGCCATTGCTGGCTTGCCCCACATCCAGGGTTCAATAGACTGTACACATGTGGCCATCAAGGCGCCAGCCGGTGAGCCCGATGCTTTCGTCAACAGGAGGGCTTCCACTCCATGAACATGTAGATAGTGTGTGATCACAGGATGCAGATTCTGCAAGTCTGTGCAAGGTACCCAGGCAGCTCCCACGACGCCTGCATCCTGAGACACTCCCAGGTGCCGGGGCTCTTCAGTGCTCCAGCCTGTCTGGATGGATGGCTGCTGGGTAATAAGGGCTATCCGTTGAAGAAGTGGCTCATGACTCCTCTCCATCAACCAAGAACAGAGGTTGAGCGGTATTACAATACGAGTCATCCCTCCACAAGGGCAGTGGTAGAAAGGACAATAGGTCTTCTCAAGATGAGTTTCTGATGCCTGGACCATTCAGTAGGAGCACTACAATACACCCCAGAGCGGGTGTCACTGATAGTGGTTGCATGCTGCGCTCTCCACAATCTGGTACTGGCAAGGGGGGGCCCTGGAGGGAGAGGACCTTGACGCTGCTGCTCAGGCCACAGATGATGAGTCCAGTAGTGAGTCAGAAGAGGAGCACAGTGAGGAGAACATTGAGGGTGTGGGGTAGACCTCTGTAACCCCCAGGGAGGCAGGGACAGCAAGGACATCTTGGTCCAAAGATCCTTCAGCTAGGCTGCCAAATATCTGCTTCTACCTCATGCCAGGGCTGCTGCCTCCATCCTCCGAAAGGACCCTCTCATTTGCACCCAAAGTTCACTCAAACCCTGTGCAGCAAAGTATCGAGCCATTCACGTCCAGCATTACCTGCATACCCTGCACCAGAAAGAGAAAAGGTAAAGCATACTCAGCCCATCAGAATCAAAGTAAATTTAATGTTGTCACATTGAAAGCATAATGACATTACCATTACTGGTGTTGATGTCCACACCAGCAGACATATAAACCAAACGTAAGTGAACAGAAAATCACCTGTTAACCGTCCCTCTTGTGCTCATGGTGCCTTAAACTTGCATTTGCAAGTGCTATGTCTTGGTGTCACCACCACCCCCCCACCCCTCACTGGCACCAGCCTGGGAGACAGCTTGCTGACCCTGCTGTGCTGTTGGCCTTGGTGACCTTGGTGGTCGTCCTCTGGCCAGTGGAGCCAGTGCTGGCCCCGCCTGGGAGGGAGCGACCAGTGCCATGGCTGGCACCTCCCCAGTCATCGCAGCTTTACCAGATGCCATGGTCACTGGCAGAGGGGCAGAGGAGCTGCTGGCATCACCCAGGGCACCCTAAGAGGAGCCTGCAGAGATGACAAGCAGCTCGTGCGCCAACGTGAATTCGCTAGGACACCTAGCTGGGATACTGGGTGCCTCACCATCCCCCACACTGGCACTGACCATCTGAGGTCAGTGTCTGTGTGAGGGTTTGCAGTTCTGAGCGCAACCCCAGGAACCCCTGATTCTGTTCCTGGAGCTCCCTCTCCATGAGAGTCGCACTCTCTCAATGGAGGAGGCAGTGCCCTCAGTCATGAGGGTCAACACAGTGCCCAAGCTCTGCATGGACTCCTCCACAATGGAGACCATGGCATGCAAACCCTCATGGATCTCAGCCAGATCCTCCCATACATCCTGCTGGACACCCAGCATCTGCTGCCTAATGGACGACTCCAGAGGCTCATCATCTGCCTTTGACTGAGCATCATCCTGGTCACCAGCAATCCTCCAACTGCCAGTGCCCTGGGCACTCTCTGCCTCCGCCTGCAACTCAAGCAGGTGTGAAGTGCCCTCACTAATGTGCACCAACATTCTAGCCGAAGATCTAATGCCCACCGAGGTGCTGGTATCTGCGCTGGTGCCTGGTCCAGAGGACAGGTGTGACACAGGTGCAAGTAAAGCCCAGTTATCCTCCAGTGTCAGGGGTGGCTCTTCTGGGTCCGCAGCATGCACAACTGCTGGTGAACCTAAAAGGGAGAAGAAGGACATGGCATTCGTTAAAGTCTTCACACTGTCACTGCACATGCCAGGCACTCTGGTGAGACAATAGAGACCTGAATCATGGTGCCCACATCTTCCAATGATCAATGGGGTCTCCAGTTTTGAGGCTCCCATGAATTAAGAGGCTACACTAGAATGGTTGTACAATCCAAAACTCTCACCACTGTGCATTGCGCTCTTACTTTTGTCTGGCACCTCAGCCTCTTCACGCCCGGTTGCACGTGGCAGATACTGACTCTCCAGCTCAAAGGCCTCCTGCTCGGACCTGGTGAGCAGCAGCAGGTTGGGTGGGTCTCCGCCTGTCCGTGACCTCTCTGCCTGGTTCTGGTTTGTCTTCTCCTGAAACGACAGAGGAGCATTGATTAGTTCACTCTCTATCTGCAGCGCCATGGCAGCCTGGTCAACCCCAGCTGAAGAACACCTCCCAGGGCACATCCAAGTCGTGGCCCTCGAGCTACACGGCACTCAGTCCAAGCAGTCAGGGTTCACCCTCTTGGCCAGCTCTAACATCATTGACAGTTGGCACTCGGATTCTAACACCCCTGAGCTCCATGGAGGGACGGCCGCACCTTAACACTTCTGCACGTTAACCCATGTCAACACAGTACTCAACCTTCCTGAGTGCGGCAGGTCATTCGAGCACTTCTGGCACGGCACCCATGTGTGCCGCGTCACATCATGGCTACTAACCAGTGCTGCCACCTCCTCCCATGCCCTCTTTGTGAGGCACGGTGGCCTCCTCCTCCCACCTCTGGGGACAAGGGTGTCCCTCCTGGTAGCCACCTCCTTCAGGAGAACCATGAGGCACTCATCCAAAAAGTGGGCGGGGGCCTAGTGCCCACCCGACCTGCGTCTCCAGCTGCACTCGACTCCATCACTTTGCTAAAGCCAAATAGGTGTTCTTCCATGGCAGCCTTCCAGGGGCTGCCTGGGTTGTTTTTAAACCGGCAGCCAGGTTGCCATTGGCAGCCAAAAGCCCCCCGCCCCGCTAGGCCCTTCCCGACCGGTGAGGAGCGTGTTAAGGCCCGCCAGCCTGAAATCGTGGAAGGGGGCCGATCGTGGGCGGCGGCCTGTTTCCCAGCCACTCCTGGGCCCACCAATCACACACGCCCGCCAAGGGTAAAATTCAGGCCATGGTCTGCATCTAAATAGGTTCCGATCAGAAGAAATATTTATTCATATAAAGGAGCTGAGTTTTATTTGAATTAAATGACGGGAGAAGGGGATAAGACTTTTAATTATAGATAAGCAGAATTTGGAGAAATCCAGGGGAGGGAAGGAGCATAAAATAATGAATAATTCCAGACAGTGAGGAATACAATCAAGCTTCTACAGATGTATGATAGAAACATTGGCATAAAATGCTTGAGTTAGAGAATTATATAACAGCAGAAATGATATTGGAATTACAGAAACAGGCCTCACGACAAGCGAGTGGAAGTGAATTCAATGTATAGGCGTACAGGATGATTAGAAAGAATTGAAAAGACAGCAAGGAAGGAGGAGTAGCTGTATTTAGTCAAGATTATTCAGAAGTTAAGGAAATTGGATTTGGCTTCCAGGAAGACACATGAGACAGCCATAGTTTAATTAATAAAGTGCAGCAAGAGGAGAAGATTGCATAAGTGTTTACGGTACAGAAACAGGCCATTCAGCCCATCCGGTCTATGCTGGTGTTTAAGCTCCACACAAGTCTCCTCCCACCCTACTGCATCTCACCTATTTGCATATTCTCCTATTTCTTTCTCTCTCAGGTATTTATCTAGCTGCCCGTTTATTAACAACAAGGGTCTGGTACAGACCGCTTAGGAAGGAAAACATAGCAAAATGTGAGCGTGAGAATTAGGAGTAGGAGTAGGCTATTCAGCTCCTCGAGTCTGCTCCGCTATTAAATAGGATCATGGCTGATCTGATTGTGGCCTTTCACTTTCCTGCCTGTCACCCATAACGCTTGGCTCCCTGAAGATCAAAAATCTGTCTAACTCAACCTTGAATATATTCAATGACCCAGCCTCCACTGCTCTCTGGGGAAGAGAATTCCAAGGATTAATGACCCTCTGAGAGAAGAAATTCCTCCTCTTCTCCATTTTAAATGGGAGACCACGGCCTGAATTTTTCAGGCAGTGGGTGGGCTCGGCAGGAGTGGGCTGTCGTGGAGCCGATCGCCGCCCGCGATCAGCTCCGTGCCACCATTTTACGCAGGCATGCCAATTAAGGCCCACCCAGCGTAAGACGTGAGCTGTAGCACTCAGCGCTACTGTGTGGACGGGGGTGAGGGGAGGAGGGAGAGTCGGGGCCTGCACTCTTTCGCACATGGGCGCAAAAGAGCGCTTCCATCTCCCCGAGGCACGGAGCTAACTCAGAGAGATCGAATCGCTATTGTAAATAATGAATAAAAGGTTTAAAAAAATTTTTATAAACATGTCCCCTTATGTGGCTGTGTCACATGAGATGGGGCATGTTTTTATATTTATGAAAATTTTTTAATTTAATTAATAAAAGCTTCAGGAAACCTCATCCCGCTCATGGATGAGGTTTCCTAAAAAACGCAAAGGCTGCTTGGCTTTTTTGCCTGGCCGCCAATCGTAAGGTTGGACGAGCAGCATTAACAATAACCTTAATCGGTTCCTTAATGGCCTTAATAGGCCATTTACATTTTTAGGCTTCTCGCCATATGTCCACTCATGCCGCCAAATGAAACATCGCGAGACAGCGCGATGAATTTGGGATGGACACCCGACATCATCACGCATCATTTTACGTGTCAGCATGTTGGGCCTGCCCCCCGACACATTGGCTGAAAAATCCTGCGCCATGTATTTCTAAATTGTTCACCGTAGTTCTAGATTCCCCGAGGGCAAACATTCTCTCAGCATCTAGCCTGTAAAGCCGCCTCAGAATCTTATATATTTTAATAAGATCTCCTCTGATTCTTCTAAATTTCAATGAGTACAGGCCTAGCCTGCTCAACCTTGCCCCATAAGACAATGCCTTAATTCCAGGAATCAACTTATTAAGCCTTCTCTGAACTGCCTCCAATGTAAGTATATCCCTCCTTAAATAAAGAGACCAAAACTGAACCGTACACAGTACTCTAAGCGTGGTCTCACTAATACCCTATATAGTTGTAGCAAGACTTCCCGACTTTTATACATTCCCTCTGCAATAAAGGCCAACATTCTACTTGCCTTCCTTATCACATGCCTTCTCTTCCTAATTTCTTCCAGTCCCGCAGAATTCTGCAGTCTCACTACTTAAATAATAATCTGTTTTTCTATCCCTCCCACCAAAGTGGACAACCTCACATTTTCCCACATTATACTCCATCTGCCAATTTTTTCTCACTCACTTAACCTATTATATCCTCCTCACAACTTGCTTTCAGACTTACCTTTGTATTGTCAGCAAATATAGCTACAACCCACTTGTTTCTTTTATCCAAGTCATTAATATGGATTGGAAATAGTTGAGGCTCCATCTCGATCCCTATGGTGCCCCACTAATTACAGGTTGCCAACCTGAAAATTACCCATTTGTCCTGACTCTCCGGGTGAAATTGAGCATGTTTGGCAGCATGAGAGGACAATATGGCGAGAAGCCCCAAAATCAGTTTCACGACATTGTGAAACCAGTTTGCGATTGCCTGCTCTGCCTATCAATGGTGTTTCCTGCCGTTGGATGCCGGGAAGGTCTAGTTATGTTATTGACTGGGAGAAGAAGAGGTGTCAGGAGGGTTGAGTTTGGGAGGGAGGGAGGGAATTAAGATGTCAGGGGGGTTGAGGTTGGGAGGGGAGGAATGAAGGTGTCAGGGAGGGAGGGAGTACGGTGGGGAGGAGGAGTTAGCAGAGGTTAAGACGGCAACCGGGGAGGTAGATGTAAGTGGGGATGAAGGTGTAGGGGAAGGAGTCCAGGGAGCCGAAGGGCTCCGGGGGGGAACAAAGAGTCTGGAGAGGGGAGGAGTCTGTGGGGAGGAAGGAGTCTGGGGGGGAAGGACGAGTCCAGAGAGGGAAAGGAGTAAGGTTGGAAGAAGAAGTAAGGGTGGAGGAAGGAGTCAGGAAAGGGAAAGGACTAAGGTGGGTAGAATCCAAGCATGGTGGAAGGAATTACAGGAGGGGGAGGGAGACCAGGGTTGGGGGAAGGAGTTCCAATAGGGGAAGGAATCTGGAGTTGGGGGATGTCCGGGTGAATGTGCAAGGGAAGGCCATGACTGCCTCCTGGGGAGCAAACTGAGGGTGGGAATGGAGGGAGGGAATGGCAAGAACAACCAAGGACAGAGTGAGGCAGTGGGAGGAGGGTGAGGATGCGAAGGTTCCGGTAGAAGGGGCAGCGAGGGTGGTTGGTGAGGACTTTTGAGTTGAAAGACTGAAATCCAGAGGCTCGTCATCTGATTCGGACCTCACTGACACCTCTTCCCCAGCAGTCCTCCCGAGTGCCAGGAAGCTCGGCTGAACCTGCCTCCTCCTGCTGTGGACACGTGTCTGTACCCTGACCACCAGATTGTGAACCCGAGCGCGCTCTAGATCTAGGTCCCACCAAGGTATATGTCTTTGCACTGGTGGAGGGTGGGTAAGCGCTGTGATGGGTCTTCCAGGCTGCTTCTTCCCACCTCTTCAGTGGAGGGGGTGTCCTCTTGGCTGGAGGTGAGGACCTGGATGGGGCAGGGGGAATGGCTGCCTGAGGGTGTCGGTTGCTTGTCAGAGCTCCATGTGAACCAAAGTAGAGATATGTAGTGCATGGCAGCAGAGTCAAAAGCAGGAGAGAGAAAGAGCACTCACATTTCCATTGAGAGAGGGATGATGTGGTGCAGAATCCTCTGGTGGGTGTTCACCGCCAACCTCACTGTCACTGCAGGCATGGTCTACATCCTTGTCAATCAGCGAGATGGCACACTCCTCAGAGTGAGAGAGGGGCCTAATGTGGGGCACTCCACCCCAAGTCTGGGACCTCTCCCTGTTGATGTGAGCCAGCTTCTCCTGCATGAAAACAGATGGAGAGAGTGTGAGCAGGACACATGGCACTGTGTGGAATGTTTGTGTGGTGAGCGGAGCCATGGACGGGATAAGACGGCAAGCTCAAGAGGCTATGAGCATAATGGAGATGTGAGGGTGTGTGTGAGAGTTAGTGGTGTTGTCCCTTGAGGTGTGAGATCTCTGTGGATGTGTGATGGGTTTGTGAGTGTGTAGTTGGGAGTGATGAGAAGAGTGAGTTACCCTGCTGAAACAGAGGAGACCATTCATCCTGTAGCGGCACTGGGTGGCTGTCCTCTTTTACAGGGCATTGGCACAGACCACCGCTGCCACCGCCTCCCATGCTGGATGCTGCCATCCTGTGGCCAGAGCAGGCATAGAGGACATCACGGCGAGCCTCCACAGCATCCAAAAGGCGCTTGAGGGCCATGTCATTAAACTAGGGGGGCTGGAGTCTTCTTGCATTTCGGGGCTATGTCTTGTTTGCAGCAGTGCTTGAAAACTGAGGTGTTTACGCGGCTGCACCTTAAATATGGCGCCCAACGTGATGAAGCGGCGAGGCTGTAGCGTGGCAGCCAGCCATGGAAACCCCGCATTTCCTGGGAATGCATAATTAATGAGGTGGGACTGGGACAATACAGAGTGAAAATCCGCCATTGCGGCCAGTGGGTAAAACGCCCTTTTTCCCGCCCACTCCTGCACTTAGTGCAAACTCTGGGATGATTCCAGCCTCTGCTTCCTGTTCAATAGCTGATCCACTATCCATGTTAATATATTACCTGCTACCCCATGGATATGATGTCAGCAGTGACATAAGGGTATGTAAAGATAACCTTGTCATGAGTTCTACTTGGTCAAATCTGAACTGGGAATGCCTAGATGGAAGTAATATGACAGAATCAGAACCAGTGAATGTGCTACTGATGTTTTGCGTATTGATGTTTCATTCAAAATGCTATAGTCTCCACAAGGGGTAATTCATATGTAGATCTGTCTTCTATGAGTCAAAGGTTAGAATTCATAATAATGAGCTTTTGGGAACTAGTGCATAATGCTGATTGAATTTAACATTGTTAGATAACACCAGGGAGGCCTTGAAAATTTCATAGAAATAATGGACACACTAAATAATATTAACTGGAGAATACTGCTGAAAGATATGGAGGGAAATCAAAAATGGGATTTGCTTAAAAATGTAGGATTGAGTTTGTAACAAAACCAAAGTTGAACTGAAGAAGTCGCCATGTTGGATGACTAGGGCAATTAAAATGGGAAAGAATAAAACCTATGTAAGCTAAACTCGTGGAGAATCCTGCGCAGTGTGGACATTAAAGAAATACTAGAGATGTGAAAAGGAGCCAAAATAAAAGGATGGCAAAGGTTTTAAAACATACAATTAAAGAATTCTTCCAGCATAGTAGTAAAAGATGGGAGTGGCACTGAAATCTAAATGAAAATATTAAATTGATATTTTCTAGATATGTTGTATGAGACTAAAGAGGAATTGTCTCATCATGAAGGAGTCACTAGGTACTGTTGATGTTGCACAAATCTAGAAGCAAGCAAACTTAACACCTGTAGCTTTAAGGAATGTAGCTTTAAGACTTATTGTACTGTGTAGTATTATGTGACAGTGTGAACGGATCAGCCCAAAGCGCAGGGAACTTTAGGGATGGAGTTTGTGTCCAGTTGTGGATCTTGATGGAAGCATGTAACTGCTGCTGAAGCCCTGTAAATAAAGTTCACCATTTCTTATGAGAAACCTGTCTGAAAAATCAAGTCTATAACAACTGGTGACAAAGATAAATTGGTTCCGGCACTGTCCCTCACCCAGTGAATGTGAGTATCTTGTTTTAAACAGAAGAAAGGGAAAATATACTTACCAGGTATGCCAGTTTTTAGCAGGACCGATCCTTTTGACTCATCCACAAAGGATTGGAGTCAAAATATAGAATGCCTCAGTTTATTTTTCCAAGCAAACGAAATAACGGTGGAGGAAGAAAGGAAAGCAATTCTCCTAAGCGTCTGTGAGAGTAAAACTTATAATTTAATCCGTAGTTTGACGGCCCCGAACGCTCCCTATTCAAAGACCTTCAGTGAATTGGTAGACTTTGTAAAGGGTCATTTTCAACCCAAACCCTCCGTAATCATGCAGAGGTTCAAATTTAATTCGAGAGTAAGAGCCCCAGGGGAGACCATAGCAACATAGGTAACAAAGCTGAAACTGCTAACTGAACATTGTGAGACCCTAAACAATATGTTAAGGGATCGTTTGGTTTGCGGTGTGCACAATGCCATTCAACAATTATTAGCTGAAGTAAATATTGATTTTAAAAGAGCATTGGAAATAGCTCCTGCGATGGAAAACACCGAGTGGGATTCGCAGGCCTTACAGGGTGTACAAAATGGCGCCGTTTTCCAATTGGGTCGGGAACAGACCACTGGGTGTGGTGCAAAAACGAAGGAGTCAGCCATGAAGCAGAAGACAGTCTCTGCTACCCAAAAATTTTAAAAGTAAACAGGAGACAGCTCAGCAGCAAATCTGAAAACAAATTATTGCCGAAGTGGAAGTAACCATTTCCCTGAAAACTGCTGTTTTAGAGAGGTGGAGCGCCATTATTGTCATAAAAGAGGGCACATACTGAAGCAACGTAAAGCAAGATTGAGACAGACTCCCAGGCAGCAAACTAAACTGATTGAAGTACATAATGTGGAAGAACCAGAAACCACTAATTCCAATGTTTATTCTCTATTTAATCTGAAGGTAGGGAAAACAGAGCCAATCACTGTTACTCTGCAGGTCAATGGAAAACGTTTGATTATAGAAATGGATACCGGTGCATCAAACACTATAGTGGGGGAGCACACATTCAAATATTTAAATAAGTGTATTCAATAATTGAATATGGAGCAGACCTCAGCCAAATCAAAAACGTATACTGGTGAAGCGGTACAAGTGAAAGGTACTACCACTGTACTTGTTTATTACAAGCACCAGACAGCACAGCTCCCTCTGATTGTAGTGGAAGGTGAAGGACCGAGCCTTCTAGGTCTAATTGGTTGAGGGAAATTAACCTTGATTGGCCAGTGAGATTTCAAAAGAAAGCTGGGAGAGTTCCTGAGTTGTGAAAGGAACAAGGCAAAATACTTCAGAATGAGTCTGGAGAGTCAAAGGGCTGCAACTAGATGCAAAAGGAGTGCGTAGCCATTCAGCAACCTGAAGAAATGAAGACTGTCTTAAACAACAACATGGTAAAACAGCAGAAGAGACTCAAGGAGACTCTGCTGAATTACAGAATTCAAGATGAAGCAAGTGAGCTTCACAAAGAAAAGGAAAACCTGTTGAAAGAGCTTCACACACTACAAGGATCCCTCAGGTCAAAGTTTGTACCTCTGGAAAATTATGAAGAGAAACAGAATGAATTTAACATCACTGAACAAACTGAAGAACCAGTTGGCAGAGAAGATGCAGCAATATTCAAGGTTCCAGAAGGAGGCCAAAAGATACAAGAAGGAAACAGAAGAGCTGAAGAATCAACTGAATGAAGCTAAAGAGGCCTTAGAAGGATAAGTTGTGGAACTTTCCAAAATGCAGGTGGTGATGAAGCCA
Organism: Carcharodon carcharias; assembly: GCF_017639515.1. NCBI lineage: Eukaryota > Metazoa > Chordata > Chondrichthyes > Lamniformes > Lamnidae > Carcharodon > Carcharodon carcharias. The sequence goes on along the minus strand of NC_054483.1, from coordinate 53,975,358 downwards.
TGGGTAGCTCAACCCTTGAACTGAACCAAGTCAAGATTGCGCCTGAGAGAAGTCTGGCCAATTGTGAAGTCAAAATGAAGGACAAAACTAAAGTCTGTGATAGACAGAAGAAGACAAGATGGAAGATGATTCAGAAAAAACAATGCCCCCTCCCCACCCACCCACACTACTACGTGTTCAACACCTTCAGAATTACTCACATGAGATTAAGCCTGGTACTTCCCAATTTGGAGGGGAAGGTAGAGTAAAATCAAGGGAATAAAAAGTGACTCATTATTTGCATAGTCGAGAGTGAAATTTTGCTGTCGGCGAAACAGTATTTGTATGAAACGTCAGTGGTGGATCGAGTTGGTTACCTGGTGTAATAGTTTCTGTGACCGGACCATTGTTGTACCACATAGAAGAAGAGGGCTGGATCACTCAAAAACACGTGGATCATTTGAGAAGAAGGGAGATACCCCAACACATCAATGTTCCACTTGTAACCAAAGATAGACGTACCAGATGTCTCTGTTGGAGTGAATAGCACTGAACTGCCTGAGCCTAAGGAGGTACCTGATGTTGCTGTGGTTCCAGAAAATGAAGATTCAGTAAGATATTCTAAAGCCATGGAGCTACAACATTCCACCAGGATCAGGAAATCACCTGAGAGACTGAACTTATAATTTCATAACCTGTGTATACACTTGTAATGTCATGAATGTAGTTGCTCTTGTAAATACAAATTGTAAAAAAAATTTAAAGGGGGAGGAACACAGTGACTGTAGCTTTAAGGAATGTAGCTTTAAGGCCTATTGTACTATGTATTATCAAATGACAGTGTGAACAAATCAGCCCTAAGCATGGGGAGCCTTAGGGGTGGAGTTTGTGCCTAGTTGCAGATCTTGATGGAAGCATGCAACTGCTGCTGAAGCCCTGTAAATAAAGTTTTGTTTCTTACAAGAACTCTATCTGGAAAATCATGTCCATAACAAAAGTGTAAAAAGTGTTGTTGAATCTGACCCAGCTTCATCAGTCTAACTTTAATAATGATCAAAATAATGAAAACTGTTCTGAGGAGGTGCTGCAGATTACTTCAAATTGGCCAGGAACCAGATGATTCATATTTAAATAGGTGAAAAGTACATTTCTTTACTCAGAGTCCAGTGTTTCTGGAGTAATCTGGCAGCAAGAGAACAGAGGCAAAAATATTCTAGGCATTCAAAATGCATGAGAATAGAGTAAAATAAATTTAAAATCACCAATTGCTTAATATACTTTCTAATCCTTAACATTTCATGTCTTACTAAACTAATTTAATTGAAAATGTCACTGCTTTTATGAAATTAATAATGAGAAGAGCAAAATTCCACTTAGTTGCATAAATTAGTTTTTCCAGCAATCAGGAACAGCTATTATATTGCATAGATGGCTTCTATATATGATTTTAACAGCTCTGATCAAAGATGGCTACTAGATTGAGAGGTAGGAGTTTACACCTGCCAAAGTGCGCTCCCACAAACATCTCTGACATTCAATCCTCGACTAGCTGAAAGCTGTTTCAAAGTCTGAATTTCTAACCAATCAAGGAACAGATTATTAAAGGTCGGCCTTGTGCTAAGGTGCCTGTTAAAATATGTTTCTGGGCCATTCATCAAAAGCAAGATGCATAGTGAGAAAATTCACTCTGACGGAGGAGAAAGGAACAAATAAACATGAATCATTTCACTGGCAAGACTTGACAATTTTAAAGAAATCTTAGAATAATGCTCGACATCCATGTTCATTAGTTCTGTTCATTCCAATCAATAATTTGAAATAAACAAGTGTTGTTGTTATATTCAGGGTGACAGGCTTAAGGGATCACTGAACTTTGCTGGAAGAATTGAATTAGCATAATGCAGTTGATGTTAAATATTTGGGTTTATGGCAATGAAAATCTTAATAATGAAAATTCAGCTTCATAACAGCATCAGTAACCATTTCATAGTCTGATGCCACCGGCAGTCACCATGCTCAAAATATTATGATACCTCATTATAAATAGGAAACCGAGGCAATTTTTGAATTTTACAAAATTGCAAATGGGTATAGAAAAGAAAATCTAAAATGGGTCACACTCATTCATTAAAGAAGTTTGGTCCTCATTTTAAATGATTGCACAAGCAGACATCCAACAGAGGTCAGTGCTAGCTCTTCCACTTATGTGGCAGAAGGTCATGGCTCTACTCCAGAGACCAGCGATAATCAGAGGTGCCGTCTTTCAGATGAAACGTTAAACCAGAGTTCTTCTCAGGTGCACATAAGAGATCTGGTCCCACCATTGGAAGCTTCTTCGTGTCCAGATCAATGTTAATCCCTGAACCAATATCGCTGAGCAGATTATCTGCTCATTTGTGACATTGCTTTTGCTGGGACCTGGAACAGCGTCTATGCTTCAAAAGTGTTTCAATATCTGTTTGGAATGAAAGACATCATATAAATACAAGTTGCTTCATTCATATTCTTCTTGCATCAAACAAGTGAAAGAAGGTTTTGCCAAGCGTAGGGTCAGGTTACAAATTGTGCACCAATTTGGTAAAAATAACGAGAGGGTCTTCTCTATGCCTTGTGATGAAGATATTCCTGCTTTGAAATGAATTTAAATGCTAAATTAAGGCCTGACTTTTCCAGCTCTGCTGGCGTCAGGCTCCATGGCAGGCGGGGTGGGGAGACCAATATGGCGAGAAGGCCAAAAATCGGTTTCATGCTGTCATGAAGCCAGTTTGTGATCATCTGCTGCACCTGTTAATGGCAGGCCGCATTTCCTGCCACTGCACATTAGGAACCTGATTCCAAGTCTTCAGCATCTCATTAAAAGCCCTGCTCCCCGGAATCACCCTCCATGCTGGATCATCCAGCCACACTAACGTGTTTCACAGCAGCATATATAAGGCGTGCACTTGGTGAGCTGCACTTCACTCGGGACTTCAAGGTTTGTTTGCCCACCTTACTTGGGGCAGCACTCGCAGTCATCAGCACCAGGCTTCACACAGGCAGCACCACATTACTTTTGGGGGGGCTCTACCTACCAGACCAGTTATAAGGCTTTTCAACGGCTTTAAGGATAGGGCTTGTTTGGGAATGGGGAGAAGTTGCCTCAGGCAAGTGATGAGTCTGCAGGGCGAGGGCTGTATTGGGGAATGGGGTGTATCCCAGGTGTGTGTGGGGGCATGTGTTGATCCGTACAAGTGGCCTCAAGATGGTGAGGGCTGAGAAGGCAGTGTCCAGAGGAGATGAGACCAGATGGACATGTGAGGGTGTGCATGTGTGTGTGTGTGTGTGTGTGTGTGTGTGAGAGAGTGAGAGGCGATGCCCCTTGAGCTGGCAGTGAGTTAGATGCTAGTGGATGTGTGATGGCACTGTGAATGTGTGAGTTTTGAGTGATAAGATGGTTGCCTTACCCTGGCGGCAATGATGGGATCATTCTTCCGTTTTCTGCACTGGATGGCTGACCTCTTGTGTGCAGCACTGGCACTGATCACCTCTGCCACCACCTCCCAAGCCAGGGTGGTGAGACTGATGGGCCTCCTGCAGCCAGAATGGGGTAGGGGACATCGCAGTGGGCCTCCATAGCATCCAGGTGTCTGAAGGATGTGTCACTGAATTGGGAGGCTGCACTCTTCTTGGCTTTTGGTGCCATGTCTTCACTGGAGCAGTCCTGGGCTGCAAGCATTGAGAAGTGTGTGTGTGCAGCTGCAGTTTAAATATGGCCCCCGGCGAGGGGAAGCAGCGAGGTAATGGCATGGCCGGCAAATCGGAGGCCTCCCGCCAGTGAGATGGCATATTTCCTGTGGATATGTAATTAACTAGGCAGGAATGGGACAAAAACCCGCCATTGCAGCCAGTGGGTAAAATAACTTTTTTCCCGCCCGCTACCGCATTTTGTGCCAATCTAGGACGATTCTGCCCTAAGGAACATGGCACATTGCCTCTCTGCTACAGAGTTGCTTTATTTGATGCCAGTGGTATTGATTACATTGTCAACCAGAGGATTCTGAATAAGTGGCCCATAGGTTTTGTTGCAGAGTTTTGGATGCCAGAATAAAACTACAGTAAAACATTGGAATCTTCTTTGATTTAGCTGAACCTTTGTCTCTGGAATTTTAATACAAGTTAGTTTTCTGTCATCATACTTCAGTAAGACAAAATGACAATGTTAATAAACTTGATGATAAACGTCCTCTGGGCAAAAACAGGAAATAAGTAAATAAAATAAAAATTAGAAGGAAATTTGGAGAGATTTGGCTGGAAAAAAGTTTTCCAACTAGCGAACACAGGCAAAGTCTTTAATTTTGCAAAAGTATTGACCTACCTGAGCTAGTGCATGTCCAACTACAATGACAGGGACATTCATCCGATATTTTAACATATTTCATTTTCTCAAGATAATTAAGATAAGGGAGGCTATTTGCCAATCTATGCGATTGGTTCTTGCACGATTCCAGGGCTTTTCTCTTCACTACACTCTCTGGAAGTCCAGTCTATTTATTGATCAGTGCACCTAGAAAGCAATTTGCCTCTTTACTAATTCGTGCCAGTTAATACATGCACACAGTTTAAAGTCATTTTCCCAATTCAACTTTTCCATTTCCCTATCATCTATAAGATCATCTCTCTCCAATATCTCATTTGAGGAACAAAAACCCAAGTTCTTTCAATCTCTCCTCATAACTCTGACTTTTGAAACTAAAGATCAGCCTTATGGCTCTTCTCTTTAATCTCCAATGTTTTAATATCTCTGTTGTTTCTCAGTGACCAGAGCATGTAAAACTGATACTGTGTGCCAGCACAAGTGAACATAAAATATCCCCATGACACTGTTCACAAAAAATTAGCAAATTCACCCAGTGTCCTGGCTAAAACGTCTCCCTCTGCCTAAACCAGATTGGTTATTCATTCATTAATTCACTTGCTGTTTGCAGAACTTTGCTGTAGGCAAGTTAGCCGATACTTTTGACTACAGTACTTTTGAAGTGCAATTGCTTGTTAAAGAGAAGTGGTAAAATTCTTTTGAGATGTTTCAAGTCTAAGATAAGACATTCTGTTAATGCAGATTCATTCTTTTTGTAAGATGAAGGAAGAACTTGCATTTTATAGAGCACTTTTTACAACCTAGGACTTCCCAAATCACTTCCCAGCCAATGAAATACATTCGAAGCGTAGGTATTTTTGTAACGTAGGAAATGGGGCAGCCAATTTGCACATGGAATGGTCCCCCAAACAGTAATGTGATAATGACCAGATAATCTGTTTTAATTATGTTGGTTGAGGGATAACTATTAGGTAGGATACCTGGGAGAACTCTCCTGCTCTTCCATGAAATAATGCCATTAGAAGGCTTTGGATTAAGGCTTCATCCGAAAGATGGTGCTTCCAACAGTGCAGCACTCCCTCAGCATTGTACTGGAGGGTCAGCCAGCTTTTGTGCTTAATCTTCTGAATCAAGATCTTCTGGCTCAGAAGTGAGAGCATTACCACTTGAGCCACCATTGGAGAGAAATATACAGGGCAATTTTAGCCGAATTCACTGGGTGGGACACCCGTGATATCAGATGGGATGCTGATTTTACACCCTGCCCAATGGGGGCAAGTTTAACTCATTATGCTAAATGGGAAACTGCCAGGATTAGGTGCAACCTTAATTTTACTGCCTGTCCAGTTTTACTCACTGTTGATGTCAATAAGCAATATTGGGCAGGAGGTAAAATCAGCTTTTCGCCTGATCCCATCAATTTTCAACCCAGAGAATTGGAGTAAAATCACCCCAATAATCACAGTGATTGTCCTTGAAGGGACCAAAACTGGTGGGGTTGGGGGTTAAAGACAAATGCTGAGCCATCAACTTTGATACTGTAGTCAGAGTTGTTCTGAAGAGCTTTACCAAAAGCTAAAATACTCAATTTACCTCCAATTGCAAAGAGCAATATAAGAGTATATTGCATCATGTGTGTCAGGTTCTAAAAACAACACTGGGATCCAGCATGCATCTTGATACAAAAGTGGCTTTATTGAGATAGGTACAGGTCAATCTTCTGACAAAGGATGCCACCTATACAGATATACACAACTTTCATCGTGAAAATGCACCCATAAATGTTTGCTGCCCATTGTCTGAAATGAGCACAAATGCTTGTTCAGTTTCATGCTGAAGACAAATCAATGATTGCCCAAGTCCATTTCCAGGCTCAAGTTTATTTGCAATGTTTGATTTACCTAGTTAATAATAGCAAATGAAAGTGACTGAGGAGAAATTGACCAAAGGCTGCCTTGATTAGTCCAATTATATTTCATTGTTCTGTCATGCAATGGCAATTTTTGAGTGCTTTATTGATTAAATGCTAAGACTTTTCAAAGCAAACATTATTAGTGAATAGTGTGTTTATGCTAAGAATGTTAACAGTACAGTTGAAAAGCTTCATGAAGTAAGATGCTTTAAGTTTAAATTTAGCCAAGGCTTGGAGGAGTGCCAGTTGTTCACAAAGTAGAACCAAGCCATACAATCCGTGGCAAAGGAACCCTATGGGAGAGGAGAATGTTTTTGAATGCCAGTTGTTATGATCTATAGGGAACTACAAAGCATTATCAGTGACCAAAATAAACTTTCATCTGGAAAGGCATTGGATTTATTAAAGGCAAATGGCAGCACTAGAAAGCCTAACTAACTTGATCGATAGCAAAGAAGGATGATCAAGGTAGTGCAATAGATGTTGTATATATGGACTTTTTGAAGGCATTCGACAAATACAAGAGGCTGATTAAGAAGATGGGAACCCATGGAATTAAGGGGAAAATGGTGGTAAGGGTAAAGAAAAATCAGTTCAGCGATCTTATGTATACTATAATGATATAAAGGCACCAAACCTCATAAGGAGTTGGGTAAACATGTTGTGGATTCATCTATTAAGACTAGGCACTGGAGAACGGATATTCATGGGTGCAAAGCTTGAAGACATCAGACAGCACGGCTGTGTGTATGTGCTCTGCTGAAAGCCAAAGCAAAACTAAAACTGGATTGCATGACACACTTCTTTTCTAGTGCTGTCATGCTGCAATCCATTAAAGGAATATTACAACAAGTGACAGGGAAGCAAAGGTGATTGGATGTATTTCAGACTGTAAGGTGGTTTGCAGTGGTGTTCCCCAAGAATCAGTTTTTGGCCCATTACTCTTTCTAATTTTTATCAATAACTTGTATGTACTCGGGTTCAGGGAGCAGCATTATAAAGTTTCCAGATAATACAAAATCTGCCAAAGTAGTAGATCATGATGAGGATAGTTACAGGCTTCAGGATGATACAGACAAGATGGTGAAGTGGGCAGAAGCATGGCAGATGGAGTTCAATGTGAGGAACTGTGAAGTAAAGGACTTTGGAAAGACTAATTTGGAAAGACAGTATACTATAAAGGGTATAATTTTTGAAAAGTGCAGATGAGCAGAGACACCTTGGTATCCATGTACAAATCCTTAAAGGTAGCAGAGCAAGCTGATAAGGTGTTTTAAAAAAAATATGGGTTACTTGTGCATGTAAGTAGAGAAATAGAATATTGTTATGATCCTGGACCAGACCCCCAAGTTTTTGGTATGGTCCAGTTAGGGACCAGTAACTTTTTGTTTAAAGTAGACAAAGTTTGAGATCAAAGATAATTGCTAAGAGAATAAAGCCACAAGATTTCACGCTTTCTGTATAGTAACATTTATTTTGTTTGTTCAAAGTCAGAACAGTAAAACAATTTATAATATCTATCTTATACTCTAACATTCAGAATTAACATGAGGAACATGTGAATTAACAGATAAATAGTGGTCAAACGTACCACACTGCACAATAAATGGCAAATGCAACCAAGACAGATTCCATGGATTTCTCACCAACCCACCCAGACGTCAGTAAACATAGCAAGTCAACAAATCTCATTGAAACTCGGTCTCTCTCACAAGGGTATCCAGATCTAACCTCGGAATTCCCTCCAAATGTCGCTCCAAGTCAGGCTACCTTAATGACTGCTCACTACACAGGCTTTCAATCCTGTCCCCCAAAACTCTGTTCCCCTAGATTCCCTAGTCTGTGCTCCAGCACCAACTCACAGACACAGCTCCAGCTCTTCCGCCACACCGAGCAGAACCCCAGTGCTCCAAAGGGACACCTTTGCCCCAACAGCCCGCAGCACAGAATTACCAACCTTCCTGTGCCTTCTCAGGTCTCCAGGGCTTCCCTGAGCCCTCACTACTTGAAGCCTGTCAACCACAGCCCTTTTACCGTTTGGAGCCTTTTTTTTTTGCCCCTCTCCCCGGTGGTTTCTATCAGTGGTCTGCTCCCTCCAATGGTTCCTTCCCCAGTTTTCTCTCTTTCTGTGACCTCTCCATGGATTTCCTCTATGGGATCTCACCCTGTCCCAGGACTCTTCCATTATGGAGTACCACTTCTGAGTCCTGTGATCCAGTTTTTGCACCATTTCTGCCCACACAGGCACACTGAGCACTTGTCCAAGATCTCTAAACGCTGCACTGCACATGTGCCACCCGCTCCTTGCATGCGCGAAAACCTGCCATTAACTAACACAATTAAGAGACTGATTACCCGATACAATGGCACAAGGAACATGTCATCAATATAATACAATCAAAGAATTGTATGCAACTAAGGCCTGCATCACAAACAATGGTACTGGAATCTGGCATTGCAACTATGAGAGGAATAGGGTCATTCAAACCTTCTTTGACCTTGGAGCCAGGTGCTATTACTGTATTGCCTCAAAAGAGCAGGAGAATTGTTTAAACAACGTGAGAACTGATCATATTCATCTGGGTTATTTTTCCATGAAATGTATTGTTTCAACCAGCACTCATCACCTTCATCTAGACTATGCATGGACACTCTAAGAGGTGGTAACTACTGGACATTGGAAAAGCATGAACAACAGGAAATATGGTTGATTATGGGTGAGTTACATCAGTATAAAAAGGGCATATCAAAGTGTGGTTGCTGTAGTCAGAAGAGGAGTCATCTTGACTCAGGCCTACGATCAACCTGACTGATCAGCCATGTTGGGGGATTGGAAGTGTTTTCAGCCAAATTGTAGTGATATTGGTCTGAGGGTTTTGTAAGGATTTGGGACAAAAGCATAGTGCTTTTGCCCGTATTCTGTAGGATTTTAAACCAAGTTGTAGTGGCTTCATTTGGATTAACTGGGAATCACAGTCAAATTACTGAAGAGTTCAGCTGGGAACGGGGGTCAATTTCAGCTAATCATAAGCGGTTTGTACTGGGGATGGGCTATTTTAATTTTGTGGTTTTTCTGTGTTATTTAACTAATTATAGAAGTATCTGTATTAGGGATATTACTGGGTGCAATAAAACATCAAATTTATGGTTGAGCTAAACCCCGTGTCTGTGCAGTTTTATTCTTTATAAATCCTGAAGTCCAAGAGCTAGTTGGAAGTGGAGGTGGGGGGGTTGAGTTGGAGAATGGGAACCTCTTACAAAGCCCATACAATAACAGGGCAGTTTGGATCCGAAACAGAGGCTTGTGGTAAACAATTATTTTCAGAACTGGAGAAAGAAATATAGTGGAGTTCCTCACAAGTCAGTACTAGGACCACTGCTTTTCTATATACATTAATGACCTAGACTTGGGTGTACAGGGCACAATTCCAAAATTTGAGGATAACACAAAACATGACCTGTGAGGAGGATAGTGATAAACTTCGAAGGACTTAAGCAGGCTGCTGGAATGGAGAGACACATGATAAAAGAAATTTACTGAAGAGAAATGTGAAGTGGTAGAAAGAATAAAAAGAGCAAATAAGAGAGTAAAATTCTAAAGTGGGTACAGGTACAAGGAGGCCTGGGGGTATATGTACACAAATTGTTGAATTTGATAAGGCAGGTTGAGAAAGTGGTTAAAATGGTATATGGACTTTATAAATAGAGGCAAAGTATGGAAGCTACGATGAATCTTTATAAAACCCTGGTTCAGCCTCAACTGGAGTAGTATTTCCAACTGTGGGAATGCAATTTAGGAAGAGTATGAAGGCATTGGAGAGGATGCAGAAAAGATTTATGAGAATGCTTCAGAAATGAGCGACTTCAGTTTTGTGGATCAACAGGAGAAGCTGGGGTTGTTCACTTTGGAGAAAGTTGAGAGGTGATTTGATACAGATGTTCAAAACAATGAGGGGTCAGGACAGAGCAGATGTAGAGAAAGTGTTCCCACTGGCAAAAGGTTGAATTGCAGAAGGGTTCAGCTGGGAATGGGGGTCAATTTCAAAAGCAACATACGGAAATTTTTTTTTAAACACAGCAACTAGTTAGGATCTGGAATGCACTGCAAGAGAGAGCATTTATGGCTGATTCAATCGTGGATTTCAAAAAATTATCTGAAGAGAAAAAAATTTGCAGGACTACAGGAAATGGCAAGGGAGCGGGACTAGCTGAACTGCTCTTGCAAAGATCCGGCATTGGCTCAATGGATGAATGCCCTCCTTCTGTTTAATGATTCAATAATTCTATATAACCTGAAAAGGAGAAAAGTGCAGAGCTATGGGGAAAGAACAGTGAAATAGGATTAATTGGATAATTCTTTCAAAGGGCTGGCACAGACACAATGAGCTCAATGGCCTCCTTCCGCACTGTATAATTCATGAATAACATAATTCTCTGATTAGGCTATAATGGATTTGCTGATGTCTCAAGAGCTTCCAAGTTAAATGGATTATTGTCTGAAGAAGTTTTCCAAACTCAAAAGAAAACCAAGAACACAAGAATTAGGAGCAGGAGTAGGTCATACACTCTCCATCTGAGTTAGCATGTTCACTCCACAGGAATTTCCTTTGTCATGCCTTAGTCAAGCTTAATCATTCAAGGCATATTAAAGCCAGTTGAGGCTGTTATCCAAAAGACTTCAAGCAGAAATCAAAGAAATACCAACCCAATTAATCTGCCTCAATAAACACTTACCCCAGGCCTAACATGTCAGTCAGTTCCATATCAAGAATGAACATTACTACAGATGGTTGGAACCTGATGCTGGAAATCATCAAGTTCCTCAACTCCCAATGTAAGTAAGGGGGAAGTAAAAGCAGCAATTTCTATTTTATTCGTAACGTGAGGAACACCCCAAGGCAAGTCAAACAGGCATCCAGTACAGAAATCAGATGCTGATCAGGTGAGGTGAATAAAAAGTTAGTGAAAGGAATCAAATTTGAGCTTTCTTTCTCCCAGAAGATCAGGAGTGACAGTGTTTTAGGGAAGTTCCAGGGAGTCTGCCTAAGCAACTGAAGCCACCACCACCATCAGTGGGGACAAAGGGTGGACACAAAAAGGTCATGGCAGTGGGATGGTGAACTAAGGGATAAGGGTAAGCACTTGAGAAGGATGTGAGCAAGGTCATGTAACAATTTAAAAGCAAGGGCTTCAAGATGTTGAGGGGCAGGAGAGCCAATAGAGGTCAGTGAGGACAAAGATGAGAACATGATCCACTGGCAGTCAGACTCATGGGCAAAAGTACTGGACAGCCATACTGCTTAGGTTCGGAAGTGGTACAGGCGGGTTTAGTGATCAAGGGAAGGGGGGTGTGACTGAGAGTCAGATGGGTGGTGACCCCTTGCCCTTATCCACAAGATTCCTGCTGCCTACGTGGAGAGGGCAAAGCCTGCTTGATCGATGACCAAACTAACTAATGTATTAGGGTGCTGTGTCTGCCACAACTGAATAACTTCACATATGTGGAAGTAGCAGGAGGTTGGTGTGAGGCTGGCATCGTTGGGAGGTTTGTGAGGGAGGGGTAGAACATTTGGGTGTTAGGCTTGAGTCCTGACTCCCTGGCAACTTACTTTCTTTACTTTTGGAAGTTGAGGTCCTCTTGTTTCCCCCCACCCCCTCCTCCTGTGCATTTCCACCACTAAGGCTCCATCACCACATCCATGAACCTAGAAGCCTGGTCCTCTAAGTTACAGCTCCTACTTGTAGCAGTGTCAGTACAGTAGCAGCTTCCTTCCACGGTGAGTGCAGCTCCCTTTAAGAGCAGCAGGCTAGTTGCATCACGTTATCAGTGTACACTGCTCGGTCCTCACATGCCCCACTCAGCCCAAAACTACAGACATTTAAATAAGGAGGCAGCACCAACTTTGTGTGCTGCTCAACAGGACAAGGCTTGGGCTACTTGAGCCTCACAACCCACCTCCTGTCAAGTATATAGATGGTAGAATGTGGGGCCAGCCAGGGGTGCATTGGAATAGTGAACTGTCATGAAGGTAAGGATGAGGGTTTCAGTAGCAGATGAACAGAGATGGGGATAGAGTTGGGTGATGTAATGGAGGTGGAAGTAGGCAGTTTTGATCGTGTGGATATGTGATCAGAAGCTCACCTTGGGCCAAATATGACAACTGAAAAAAAATCTTGCAAGTTCCAAGCTCCTTTCAGCTTAATTTTTATTTAATGTGGATGAAATGTCTTGTCTGGCATGAGAGAATTATATGGGATATTTAAATGTTGACTGAATCATCCTCAAGCTCGTGAAAAGGGCCTAATGGAATTTTTAGCCCAGTGCACAAATAAACATGTTTTCAGGTTGACACCATTCTTCCTCAGACTCAGGGGTGGTCCCAGAAAACTGGAGAATTGCAGATGTTTCACCCTTGTTTGAAAAAGGGTGTAAAGATAAGCCCACCAACTACAGGCCAGTCATTTAACTTCTGTGGTAGGGAATCTTCTAGAAACAATAATTTGGGACAAAATTAATAATCTTATGGACAAATGTTGGTTAATTAGGGAAAGTCAGCACGGATTTGTTAAGGGAAAATGGTGTTTGAGTAAGTTGCTAGAGTTTCTTGAAAAGGCAGCAGAGAGGTTTGATGAGGGCAATGTTGTTGATATGGTGTACATGGACTTCTAAAAGCATTTGATACAGTGCTACACAACAAACATGTGAGCAAAGTTATAGCTCATGGAATAAAAGGGAAACTGGCAACATGGATATGAAATTGGCTGAGTGACAGGAAACAGAGTTGTGGTTAATGAATGCTGGAGGGAGGTTTGTAGAGGAGTTCCTCAGGGGTCAGTTAGGAACCCTTGCTTTTCTGATAATATATTATGCTGTAATGACCTAGAGCTTGGTGTGCAGGGCACAATTTCAAAATTTGCAGATGATATAAAATTTGGAAGCATTATGAACTGTTAAGGCAATAGTGTAGAACTTCAAAAGGACAAAGGCAAGTTGGTGGAATAGGTGGATAACTGGCAGATGGAATTCAATGCAAAGTAATACAAATGATTCATTTTGGTAGGAAGAACATGGAGAGACAATATATAATAAAGGGTACAATTCTAAAGGCAGTGCAGGAGCAGAGGGACATGCATAAGTCATTGAAGGTAGCAGGACAAGTTGAGAAAGCGATTAATAAAGCATACAGTATCCTAAGCTTTATTAATAGCAGCATAGAGTACAAGAACAAGGAATTTGTATAAGACACTAGTTCGGCCTCAGCTGAAATATTGCATCCAGTTCTGGGTGCCGCACTTTAGCAAAGGTGTGTAAGCATTGGAGTGTGCTGAAAAGATTAATGAGATTGATTCCAGGAATGAGGAACTTCGGTTATGAAGACTGACAGCAGAAACTGGGGCTGGTTTCCTTCGAGAAGAGCTGAGAGGAGATTTGATAGAGGTATTCAAAATCAAGAGGGGTCTGGACAGAGTGGATACGGAGAAACTCCACTCATGGAAAAAGCAAGAGGGCAAAGGTTTAAATTAATTGGTAAGAGAAGCAAAAGCAGCATGAGGAAAAGCTTTTTCACACAGTGAGTGGTTTGGTTCTGGAATGCACTGTGGGTGCGATGAAGGCAGGTTCAACCAAGGCATTCAAAAGGGAATTAGACTGTTAACTGAAAGGGAAGAACCTGCAGGATTGCAGGGAGAAGGCAGGGGAACAGCATTAGGTGAATTGCTCATTCGAAGAGCTAGAGCTGACAGCTAGGGCCAAATGGCCTCCTTCTATGTTGTAACAATTCTATGAATTGCTCCAGTCCTAACTCATACTAAGTCCCTTTCACCTATCAGCCCTCTGCTTGCTTGCTACACTGGCTCCCAGATAAGCAACACCTTGATTTTAAAATACTCAATTTTATTTTCAGCTCTCTCCACAAACTTGCCCCTTCCTATTTTTGTTACCTTTCCCAGGCACACAGCCTTCTGTGATGTCTGTGCTCCTTTAATTCTGTTCTCTTCAGCATTCCCAATTTTAATCACCCCACCATTGGCGGCTGTGCCTTCAGCTGTCAAGGCCTTAAGCTCTGGAAGATAATTTGCAATCTTGACATTGTTTGACCCTGAGCTTGTTTTTAAATCCCCTCATGCCCTTGCCCTTTCTTAATTCTGTAACCTCCTTCAGCCCCATAATCCTTCCAGATTCCTACTCTACCCCAATTCTGATCTCCTGTGTATCCCCAGATTTTCATCACTGGCAATCGTGCCTAGGACCTTCCTAAATCTCTCTCTCTCTCTCTTTTGAGATGCTCCTTAAAACATACTTCTTTGAGTTAGCTTTTGATCACCTGTCCTAAAGATTATCTTAGGTGGCTTTGTATCAACGGTTGTTTGACAGCACTCCTCTAAAGTGCCTTGGTAGAGTTTACAATTCTAAAAAGGTGCAATATAAATGCAAGTTGTTGTTGAGCTTTGATTAATTAAAATTTCAGAATGTAATGGGTGATTCCTTAGGTAGTTTCACTGAATTTTACACTGGGGAAGGAGTGTTCAGCCCATCGTGCATGTACTCTGAAAGCACAATGCACATAGTTTCCCTTTGTACTCAGTTCATTGACATTTGAAAACATAACCTGCAACAAATCCACAGCATTTCCAAATGATCTAAAAGCAATCTTTTGAGGTGTTTTCAATTTTAATATAAATCGCTTAACAATAGTATTAATGAGTTGCAATTTCCACAATCTTAGAACACAGCCTTGCAAGCCAGAATCTCATTGGCATCCACAGCATTCAAATACATTACAATGTCAAAAAATCCAAGAAGCAGAACTGGTACTGTGACAGAAAGATCAGCAGCAGATCGATAAAAAGCTGGAAGTCTTGTCTCACTTGTTTGAGAAGCAAGCTGAGTGGGTTACAGATGACTGATCAGGCAGAAAAAAAATTAAAAAGCAGTTAGAAACATCAATGATACTTGAGGTTCTGGTACATTGTCACAGATTCCAAGGGGCTTTGTCTTTGCTCATGGAAATATTGCACTCACTTAAGCATTGTGGAAACTATGGCAGTTCATTAACAAAATTTATTAATACATTTGTGACTACTTATCTGCATTGTACAGCAGAGTCTGAATAAAATTCTAAGATCTCAGCCATTTACCTACTGTTGGCGTCCAGGCTACTTGGTATAGTGGGCATAGTTGCCTGTTGTAGCACAAAGCTCTTCCATACCAGCTGCATCAATAATTCTTGGGCCCAAGAGATGACAAACTCATGTTGCATTGTGTTGTTTACAGAAAATTTATTAGTAATTCCATTTTTGCCAAATATACAGCTATGTGATTTATCTAAATATCTTTTCATCATATTAAATTACAAAAGTAAGCAATCTTCATCAGTTAGTACTTTTGATTCCTCTGTAATACATGTAGCACCCATTACATATCAGCAGTTACCCCTGCACTCCATCCGTAGCAAAACAAGTTATGCATATAATTCATCACAATCAAAATAAAGATAACAATTCATCATATATTAGAAGATAGATAAGTCAGACTATACTGAGATACATTATGGATAATCGATTATAAATAACCACAGTATATGAATGTGCATTTGCTGCTTTTCTGATACTTTCATACCAATTCCAGCATAATTTCCCATAATACTAAAGTGTCTGTGTGCACGCTCAATAACAGAAGTGGCAATAATCCCACTTGTTCCCATCTAGGCTGCAGTTAAAATTGTACTTTATCTAAAATTAAGAGGATACATTTGCAAAATGTTCCTGTTAAAAGCAAGCCATGGTTTATTCAAGAATGCAGCCAGAATATGAGCGCTTAATAAATGAACTGTAAATTAAGGTGACTGATGAATTTTGCATCAACTTGTACCATACTTTGTGTGCAATGTTTTAAAAAGTCTAAAACCAATGCAAAAACCAATCCACCTAACAGGAATGACGAGTAGACTGTTTTGTGTTCAAATTTAATGTCCAACCTTAATAGGCCAATGTTATAAATGGATGCCGACTCAAGTAAAAATAAGGAAAATTAGGTTCACTTCAGGTGACAATAAATTCCTCACTTCATTGGAACTGCAGGGACAAATGAAGCCTCTCAGCTTGGCTCTCAAACCAACAGATCCCAGCAAGGCGGCATACTGAATGCGGGACTCTGTGTTGATTTGAATCAAAGCAATTTAAATTAACAATCGTGTTTCACAGTTCGCTCTCAGGTACACGACAGCAAGCTTCCATCTGGAAGAAGTCAAGCTGAAATTAGATTAAGGTCTGGTGCATGCACCATTCACCATTTGATGTCATGCTTCACCACAAACGACAAGTGTGTGCTGATGCAAGGAGGGGCAACCCATTTTCACCTCACTCCCCTTTCAGTATAATGAAAAGTGAACTCAGTTTCAATCAGTGTAAAACCTGCCACTGTTAAGTCAAGTTTGTACTCAGCATTGAAAAACAAAAGGAAAAGTATACTGCACCATTTACATGAAGCAGTGCAATCTGTATTGAACATTGACTAATTCAATTAAGATCAAGCCTGTGCAAATGTAGCCTATCGATAATTTTAGGTTGGTTTCATCAAAGTAAAAGGCAAGAAATTTTAAGGTACTTTTAATATGAAACTGATCAGTACTTCAATTTAAGTATTCTGTAATTTAGCCAGTCAAAATAAGCCACATAAGCTGTATTTTATATATACATACACTGCATTAAAAGGTATTTTTCACCTTTCTCTACAGAGCATTTTAAAAGGGCAAATTTACATAATAGCATATATTATCCTTTTTACAAAACAAATATATTTCATGATTGTAATTTATGCTCTGCTTGAAAGAATGCTGAATAATCTCACTTTGTTCACTACAGTTTCTTTTCAACAAGGGACATGTCACTGAAAGACTCAGAGACCAGTCTAAGGGGGTTGACTTTGTGAAAGCAGAAGTTTACACTTGATATCATGGAGTAAAACTTCTGCCGTTTCATCAACTGAAGGTTATTTATGTCAAATGCAGAATTTCTGGTACAGAAGACGGCCACAGATAGGCATGTTGTGAGCACAACTGCTCAAACACAACTTACTCCAAATGCCTTTCACAGCGGTTGTAAAAGGAGAACAGTCCGATAAGTGGATGCTTTGCTCAACACAGAAGAGTCCCCATAAAGAGAATTCTACTGTACTGACCCAACATTTTTGAACTTTTAACAAAATGGCAGCTCAATGAACGTTCAAGTGCTAACAAGTTTATTAAGTGAAAGGATACCTAAATGCTTTCATGTATGCCTACTAACAAACGTAGAACTGGAATGAAATCCTAACAAGGAGCCACAAAATACGATTAGATTTAACACTCTCCAAGAAATAAAAAGTTAAAAACTAATATGGGTTATAGAACCTGCATTCATGTCAAATATATTCAGCAATGAAGCAAAATTCCAGCAGTTGTTTGGTGGAATGACTTGTGATGGAGTCTTATAAAAATAATTCAAGGTTCCATTATATACATGGTTACACCAAAATTTACAGCACAAGCTGCAAGGGCTGAAAACAAACAAATCTAATCCAAATTAGTGACCGCTATGACATTTTGCCAGCGTTTGAATACACATTTCCTATGTTAACATAACTCACATTAAACAATGTGACCCTGAACAGCACGACACAAACAAATACAGTGATATTACTTGTATAATAGACTGATGAGATGATATAAAGCAAGATCTGAAATTCTCAAACATATGGAATATATTCCAATAGAAGAAACAGCAAAATAGAATGCGCAACTCCAATAGCTGACACAGGCTAAGTCGACCATCCATTCAACCAGTCATCTCCTCAGTAACATTAATGCAAACAGCTGTAAATTCACTGGGAAACAAGACTCAATTTTGAATGATCGTAATTGGAAATGTCAAAGTTGTGGCCAGCACAATGGTCAAATTTAAAAACTTTGAGGCTAATAAATTAGTGAATTTTGTCTCCTTTTAAATGGAAGTGAAAAGATATTTTTAAAAATTCTATTTTAATTGCCCAGGCCCATATAACATCTCCGCAGAAAATTCACTGAGAGGTGACATCTCCACAACTCACCAAGCTCTAGTTAAGCTTGCAACCAGCAAAAGATCTGATTTTCAACTCCACTATGGTCGACAAATTGGTTAGGGGCCAGTCTTAGGGGGAGAAATCGATACAAAATTGGTAGAAGAAAATGTGAAATTAAGTGAAACGGACAAGCAACATGCAAACTAAAGCTTGCTGATATCCCAATGTCAATGGTAATTTAGCAGCATAATTTCTTTAGAATCCAACTGTTTAGCTAAAAGGCTAATTGAAATCTTGTTCTGCTTTAAAAAAAGAAGCCATTTCCATCTGATCCCTTATGATGCATGTAGCTGATCAGAGGAGACAACTCTGACATGTGATCAGGAAGAAAATAATCAAGCGCAAATCATCCTCATTTTTCAAGGATCAAAACAAAAATTTGCAATCACTTTTTTTTTTAAAAAGTCTTCACGTATAGTCAGTAGTACTGAGGGACAGAATGTGTAACGGGTCTATGAGGAATGTACAGCTGCATAATGTAAACCTCTGTTAACAAACATACAAAAAAGCATAGTTTACATTTAAAAAATATTTCAGAAATAACTTTTTTTTTTAGAAAAAGCACACATTTGGTAAATACATTTAAATGACTAACAATCTTCACATGCATTATTCACTTGTACTACAAATTACTGCTCTGTCCCAGTTCCTGCCACAAAACTCACCTCCTGAAGCCTGACAAAGTAAATGATAGCAATGTGGAAATCATTTAAGACACTATCAAAATATCAAAAGTACACTGATCTGTGCAATTGTAAACTGTAATGAAAGGAACCCAATATTCTGAAATCTAGTGCATTTTTAAGAACTGCAAAAATGTTTTCGTTTTAGTGCTTGCATGTTATTTTCAAATACACAACTTGACTAGTGCCAAGAATTTGGCCATTTTTTTTGACATGGTAAAAACTTGTCACAAAGTTCTACCATAGAATTGTAAATAATGAAAACGAAATCAGCTACACAACTAGCAAGGATAGGGGTTATCTTGCTGGAGTCACAAGTCAGTTATGGTGATATATAAACATACTGTGCAAGAGCAGTTGCTTGTTCACTCAGTATTTTAATAGTGAAGCCTACGAGGCCATTAGTAGTTGATCTAAGAAGTTAGTGTTCAAGTACTGAATATTCTTATACACTGGTCGGTCCAACATAGCAACAATTCTTAGCGTGCCTGTCTTATAAAGGCAAACCCAAACACGCACCAGCCCAGAGGATAATGAGAGAAAATCAAATCAGTAACTTGTTAAACTGGGTGTTCAAAAGTTAACTTTGGAAGTTATCTCACAATATATCACTACTAGTAGATGACCAAATGAGACATGAACAAGTTGAAATGTCTGCATTTTGAAAGAAACCCAGTGTTAGGAGAGAGGATACTTAAAAATTAATTAAAATCTAGTAGATTTAGAGGTGTAAGTTGGACTATAAAGGCAGTCCCAGTATTTAGTTTCCTCCCATCTCACCTCATCTTCTGCAGATCCCAGCACACTTAAAAAATTGAAAGGGGAAAGTAGTTTTAAGAAACATAATATGCAAATGTTGCTCTATCCCGTGGAAAATCTTATCCAGGAGGGGTACAGGTGACTTGATGGTGATCCTAATGCATTAGCTTTCATTACAATGATATATTAACAAACTATTGCAAGACTGCAATTCTCCAGAGATTCTAATTGAATGTATCAAAACAAAGAGATAATTGACAATTTCTATTTTACATAGATGGGACTAAACATTCCATATGAATTGCAGTAATTCAACTGTAAGAAAAGGCAAATAATATGTGCATCTCCAGAAAAGTGGCAGCAACATCCCCAAAACAATCTAAAGTCTGACTAACTTGGTCTTCATTGAAGATAGCATTAGTCCATAGGCACAAGTTCCATGCCTAGGATTGGCAGGCAGTTGGTTACATATCTGAAAAACCAATTAGCATCATTGAAGTCTGTGGGTTTGTTACAAACAGTGGGAGCTCACAAATTTCCTTGTCAGCAGTTGCTAAGCTTCCAGCTGCCCTCTGTAGGTTTTTGGAACTGTTTCACTGGCTGTCAATGATGAGTTGGTAAATTTTCCTGAGCTATTATAAATATTGAATCAATCACCAGAGGTACCGTACAATGAAAAGCACATACAATACACCTGGAATCACATTAGAAACACAAAATGATGCATCAGAGCTTGTGCAGAAATCAATAAAATTGCTCCTTATTCATTTCCTTGCTCCCAATAACCCCAACATTTTTTTAAAATTTAATCATCCAGCAAATTTTGTAACACACTGATTAAATGTTTCAGCCCATAAATGTACTCCTCATCTTTTGTGTTGCTAGGGAACACATGTGCAAAGTCTATCATTCTTACATCAACCTCTGGAGGCTCCTGAAGCATGCTGGAGGTGTGCATCAAATCCTTCTCCAAGTGTTTTATTTCATTGCTATTTGGCTGTCCAGGTGAAACGAGAGTTAAGCATTTGCATATGCTGTGGTCTTGCTCTGCATTCTTCAGCTGTAGTGGGACCACAGTTTGATGTGCCCTGGAACACCCCTTCCTGTGAAGTGCGTACATATTGGAGAGGCTCTGGCCAACTGAGGCCTCCATCATCCCATTCTCACTAGAGCTCATTACATGTACATTATTGTTGTATTCCACTACTTCTCCAGTTCGCTTTATTCCCTTTGGTGCTGCTAGTTTGTGGGATTCATCTCCGGCATCAATTGCTGTCAGCTGAGGTGATCCCTCATAAACAAACAGTAAGGAGCTTGCATAGAAACAGAGCTTATTTTGATTCTCAAACCACTGCAGTATCTTTTCAACCTCTCGAATACTTGAGGCGACAGCATTCTTTCTCAAACAGTTTCCATCATGGAAGAATCTAGACAGACCTGCAAAATGATTGGCAAAATATAATCCTAATGAGAAGACCATTGAACATCCACATCAGTACCTACTTTAAAAAATCAAAAATCTGTTTCTCTATTGAACAGCCTTGAAGACATTATGACACAACGCAAACAGAAGAAAAAATCAGTTACAAGTGGATAGTTTGTGGGGAGGGTGCGAGGCAGGCATTGAGTAAACTTTTCAAAAGAAGGAACCTATGCAGTTTTACAGCTCGTTACACAACCACAGAACCTCCCAAGGTGCTTTACAACTGATGAAGTACGTTTGTAATTTGGGAAACGTGGCAACCAATTTGTGCACAGGAAGTCCCACATACAGCAATGTAAAAATGAACAATTAATCTGTTCAGTAATGTTGATTGATGGATAAATATTGGCAAGGACACTTCAAATAGTGCCATGGGATCCTTATATTCATTTGAGGGGGCAGACAGGGTTTAACATCTCATCTGAAAGATGGCAACTCCGAAGGTGCAGCGCTTCCTCAGTACTGCGCTGAAGTGCCAGCCTCAATTATGTTCTTAAGTCTCTGGAGTGAGATTTAAATCTACAACTTTTTCATTCAGGTGAGAATGACTGAGCCACAGATGACACCTGCTTAGGTTCCTGGTGAGTATAACTGGGTAGTGTAACTACATAGTGCACACCGCAGTATGACTCAGTCTGTTTTGAGAAGAATCTGGACAAATCAACAATGTGAATTAAACTCAACATTTTCACAACTGCTCTCTCAAAGAATCAGCATAGGAAAATTGCATGAAATATGCTGCCAGCTGTTTAACACTTACATACCCTCCCATCAGTACTAACAAATAAATGTCTCCAGGTTGCCAATCAACATACCACAAATTAGTAAAACTTTGCTCACAGTACAGTTCACAGCCAGATGTTTCACAAGCTAAGCAGTCAGCTTTTATTACCATCCTCATTATCAGTATCACTTTGTTTAAGTTGTAAAGAGCATTTGCCAATGACAGTTAAAGCTGTACGCAAAAATTTATTGCTAGAAAAAGATATTAAATTCACGGCCTGTATATACTTAATTGCTCCATTTCACCACACAGATTAACTCTCATATATTCACATTATGCAGTTTATAGAATACATTCTTGATATTTGATTTCCAGAACAAAAAGTGCCAATTCCTGTAATTATAAAACTGAAGTTATTAAATGCAATAGAAAATTTACTAAACACATTCAAATCACTGAGTGATCTAACTACAAAAGCTAATATAATTGCAGGGTTAAATGCCTCTCCCTCAGGGAATGTGCATCTCATTATAACAATACAGAGGCACTTGTCCATATGCAGGGTTTTACTTCAGTTCGATAAGGGAAATGGTATTTTTATGGTTCCAGCTTCTCTGCATCTGTTTATGGTCATTAACTTCAGTAAATCTGTTGTGTGGCTCATTGAGTACCATTTGGCTTCTTAGAATGCAGCACCACAGGAGGCCATTCAGCCCATTGTACTTGCAGCAGCTCGTTGATCATGCTTTCTGATTAGTTCCAAATCCCTGCTCTTTGGCCATAACCCTGTTACTTTTTATCCTTTCAAGTAATTGTCCAATTCCCTTTAGCAAGTTACTGTTGAATCTGTTTCAATCACCCTTTCAGGCAGTGCATTCCAGACCATAACAACTCACCATGTACTATACATATACTTCATGTTGACTCTGGTTCTTTTGGCAAATACCTTAATTTTGTGTCTGGTTACTGACCTTTCTGACACTTGAAATAGAGTAAACGAGAAGAAACTATCTAAACAGATCCATGATTTTGAACATCTCTATCAAACTTCCTCTTAAACATCACTACTCTAAGAATAACCCCAGTCTCTGCACAAATTTATTTAATTCTTCATGGGATTTGGCATCGTTGGCAAGGCCAGCAGTTATTACCAACACCTGACTGCCCTCGAGGGGGTGGCGGTAAGCCATCTTCTTCAATTGCTAGTGTTTGTGCAGTGTAGGTATATCTTAGTACTGCCAGGTAGGGAGTTCTAGAACAAAAACAGAATTACCTGGAAAAATTCAGCAGGTCTGGCAGCATCAGTGGGGTAGAGAGAGAGAGAGAGAGAGAGAGAGAGAGAAGTGGAGGGGGTGGTGTGGTTGTAGGGACAAGCAGGCAGTGATAGGAGCAGATAATCAAAAGATGTCACAGACAAAAGAACACCGAGGTGTTGAAGTTGGTGATATTATCTAAACGAATGTGCTAATTAAGAATGGATGGTTGGGCACTCAAGGTATAGCTCTAGTGGGGGGGGGGGGGGCATAAAAGATTTAAAAATAATGGAAATAGGTGGGAAAAGAAAAATCTATATAAATTATTGGAAAAAAACAAAAGGAAGGGGGAAGAAACAGAAAGGGGGTGGGGAGGGAGTTCAAGATCTGAAGTTGTTGAATTCAATATTCAGTCCAGAAGGCTGTAAAGTGCCTAGTCGGAAGATGAGGTGCTGTTCCTTCAGTTTGCGTTGGGCTTCACTGGAATAATGCAGCAAGCCAAGGACAGACATGTGGGCAAGAGAGCAGGGTGGAGTGTTAAAATGGCAAACGACAGGGAAGTTTGGGTCATTCTTGCGGACAGACCACAGGTGTTCTGCAAAGCAGTTGCCCAGTTTACGTTTGGTCTCTCCAATGTAGAGGAGACCGCATTGGGAGCAACGAATGCAGTAGACTAAGTTGGGGGAAATGCAAGTGAAATGCTGCTTCACTTTAAAGGAGTGTTTAGGTCCTTGGACGGTGAGGAGAGAGGAAGTGAAGGGGCAGGTGTTACATCTTTTGCGTGAGCATGGGGAGGTGCCATAGGTGGGGGTTGAGGAGTAGGGGGTGATGGAGGAGTGGACCAGGGTGTCCCAGAGGGAACGATCCCTATGGAATGCCACGGTGGGGTTGGGGGGGGGTGAAGGGAAGATGTGTTTGGTGATGGCATCATGCTGGAGTTGTCGGAAATGGCGGAGGATGATCCTTTGAATGCGGAGGCTGGTGGGGTGATAAGTGAGGACAAGGGGGATTCTATCATGTACCTGGGAGGGAGGAGAAGGCGTGAGGGCGGATGAGCGGGAGGTGGGCTGGACACGGTTGAAGGCCCTATCAACGACCGTGGGTGGAAAACCTCGGTTAAGGAAGAAGGAGGACATGTCAGAGGAACTGTTTTTGAAGGTAGCATCATCAGAACAGATACGACAGAGGCGAAGGAACTGAGAGAATGGGATGGAGTCCTTACAGGAAGCGGGGTGTGAGAAGCTGTAGTCGAGGTAGCTGTGGGAGTCGGTAGGTTTGTAATGGATATTGGTGGACAGTCTATCACCAGAGATTGAGACAGAGAGGTCAAGGAAGGGAAGGGAAGTGTCAGAGATGGACCATGTGAAAATGATGGAGGGGTGGAGATTGGAAGCAAAATTAATACATTTTTCCAAGTCCCGACAAGAGCATGAAGCAGCACTGAAGTAATCATCGATGTACCGGAGAAAAAGTTGTGGAAGGGGGCCGGAGTAGGACTGCAACAAGGAATGTTCCACATACACCATAAAGAGACAGGCATAGCTGGGGCCCATGCGGGTACCCATAGCCACACCTTTTATTTGGAGGAAGTGAGAGGAGTTGAAGGAGAAATTGTTCAGTATGAGAACAAGTTCAGCCAGACGGAGGAGAGTAGTGGTGGATGGGGATTGTTCGGGCCTCTGTTCGAGGAAGAAGCTAAGGGCCCTCAGACCATCCTGGTGGGGGATGGAGGTGTAAAGGGATTGGACGTCCATGGTGAAGAGGAAGCGGTTGGGGCCAGGGAACTGGAAATTGTTGATGTGACGTAAGGTGTCAGAGGAATCACGGATGTAGGTGGGAAGGGACTGGACAAGGGGAGAGAGAAGGGAGTCAAGATAATGAGAAATGAGTTCCGTGGGGCAGGAGCAAGCTGACACGATCGGTCTACCGGGACAGTCCTGTTTGTGGATTTTGGGTAGGAGGTAGAAGTGGGCCGTCCGAGGTTGGGCGACTATCAGGTTGGAAGCTGTGGGAGGAAGATCTCCAGAGGAGATGAGGTCAGTGACAGTCCTGGAAACAATGGCTTGATGTTCAGTGGTGGGGTCATGGTCCAGGGAGGGGTAGGAGGAAGTGTCTGTTAGTTGACGCTAAGCCTCCGCAATGTAGAGGTCAGTGCGCCAGACAACAACAGCACCACCCTTGTCAGCGGGTTTGATGACAATGTCAGGTTGGACCTGAGAGAATGGAGTGCAATAAGTTCAGAGAGAGAGAGATTAGAATGGGTGAGAGGAGCAGAGAAATTGAGACGACTAATGTCGCGCCGACAGTTCTCAATGAAAAGATCAAGAGCAGGTAAGAATCCAGAGGGAGGGGTCTAAGTGGAGGGAGAATATTGGAGGTGGGTAAAAGGATCCATTGAACGGGGAAAGGACTCCTGCCCAAAGAAGTGAGCCCGGAGACGAAGACGGCGGAAGAAGAGTTCAGCATCGTGCCGAGCCCGAAATTCATCGAGATGAGGGCGTAAGGGTATGAAACTACGTCCTTTGCTGAGCACTGAACGTTCAGCACCGGAGAGGGGAAGGTCAGGGGGTATAGTGAATACACGGCTGGGATTGGGATTGGAAGATGGGGTGGGGACGGAGGGACAGGCAGGGGTGGAGGGTCCTAGATGGGTGTTGGTGTCGATGAGTTGTTGGAGCTTGCGTTCCTTAGCACTTGAGAGAAAAAGTTTCTTCTTGAGGCGTCGGATGAGATGAAGAATAAAATGAAACTGGGGGCACGCGCAGCTTTGAAAAAGGGTGCGGCGGTGCTGCTGGAGGGAGAGGTTGAGTGTATTCATATGGCGGCACATGGCACTGAGTGTGGATCTCAGAATGTGACGGGAACAGCAGTCCGAGAAACGTTTTATGTCCCGGAGATACCTGTAATCCTGGGTGGGTTCGAAATATGAAAACATCATCCAATCCCAGCCCCAGCCATGTATTCACTATACCCCCGACCTTCCCCAATGAGTTGCTGCAGTGTATCTTGTAGATGCACTGGGCTACCATTCCAAAATCAAATCAACTAAGGAAACGTCTGAGGTCTTATAATTAGTTTCTGTGTCCCTTGGCTGAGAACAAAACCTGAAACTAGCTATAGTCCCCAATCCAGTGGGTCCTGCTGAAAAGTGGAAGTGTGTAATCAGGTAGGAAGGGTAAGGTTCCTCTGTGATATCTTTCATGATCAAATGTCCTACAAACAATCATCGTCTAGTATCAGCCTGGTCATTGGATGGCTTGAATGTCCCTAGAAAACTACACCCTAACAGGAAAGATGGCCTTAGGAATAGAGAGAAGAAAATTGGTGGAGGTGGGAAGAGCCTCGTTCAAAAACTCAAAAATAATGAAATTTTGTCACAATCAGAAGGTTGACTGCTCAAGTACATATTGCGAAGCAACTCTATTAGAAATAAGGGTGAGGGATAAATCAGGGCTTCGGAGAAATCAGTGTGCAGGCATGGAACCCTGGGATGCAGAGTACCCAACCAGTCCAATGTTTCTTAAAGCTTCACAGTTTAGTCTGATGTTACAGTGCTGACTGCTTTCACTGAAACAGCTCCTGTATGCTCCATGCCAGTAATAATTGGCAAGGAGCTGGTCCAAATTTGATTCTGACTTTGTCAAAACAGAAACAACAATCAATTTTGACTCAAAGGCACCAATGGGAAGCTGCAGCAATCAACCAAGGCCCTGCTGCTTCTGAGTGTTGAGAAGAACAGCCAGAGGCCATAGAATATTTGCAAGAGTTTTCCTCATTCCCAGGTAAGAAATCTACCCCACCAGCACATTTATTGGGACACAGTAACATGTATCTCTGTGCATGGTTTTTGGGCAGGAAGAAGGGGGTTGTGGTTGTCACAAGGGGAAAAGTATCTTCCCTTCACAAACACAAAATCGTCAGGTTCTGAAGCCTTGGAGCAATACTGTATGATACTTCGGGTTTTCACCAGAGGCAAACAAGTTCATCTATAAGACACCTGGACAGAAAACAGAGAAGTCTGTGAATGAATAAAATAATTAACATGTGGTACGCTGACGAGGCAAGTAGAATATTTCTATTGAGCAGATTGGCCCATCAAAGGCAAGTTGCTAACTGAATTAGCTCCAGATCCCATTTAAATTCAACATGCCCTAAGTCCATGGTTCAACTATAACTCTACATATAAACAAGTCTATTATCCTATAATATTTTATATTCTGCTCATTTTCAGGTAAAATGTACTCAGTTAACTTGAAGAGGAAAGAGAGACAAAGGAAGTCCTTTTAATTCAAACCACCTTACCATTTTAGGGAAAAAAATACATACAAAAACTTGGGTTGGCTTTTTTGATCAAAAAAATACATTTCCTGAGCTGTTGGTGGTTGGGGGTCAACTGCTGCATCATCAATGAGGTGAATCCAATCAATTCAATTAGAAACAAGGATAATGGATAAATCACAGCTTCGGACAAATCCAAGTGCCAGCCTATATCCCAGGACCTGGGGTTGCAGATTGCCCAACCAGTACATACCATGGTTTCCTAAAGCTCTGGATCAGTCCTGTTTAAGAAGGGAGTGAGGCAAAAGACAGGAAATTACAGGCCGATTAGCCTGACCTCGGTCGTTGGTAAGATTTTAGAATCCATTATTAAGGAGATTTCAGAATACTTGGAAGTGCATGGTAAAATAGGGCAAAGTCAGCATGGTTTCATCAAGGGGAGGTCATGCCTGACAAATCTGTTAGAATTCTTTGAGGAGGTAACGAGTAGGTTAGACAAAGAGGAGCCAATGGATGTTATCTACCTGGACTTCCAGAAGGCCTTTGACAAGGTGCCACACAGGAGACTGCTCAGTAAGATAAGAGCCCATGGTGTTAGAGGAAAGGTACTAGCATGGATAGAAGATTGGCTGTCTGGCAGGAGGCAGAGAGTGGGGATAAGCGGGTCCTTCTCAGGATGGCGGCAGGTGACTAATGGAGTTCTGCAAGGGTCAGTGTTGGGCCCACAATGTTTCACATTATACATTAATGATCTAGATGAAGGAACTGAGGGCATTCTGGCTAAGTTTGCAGATGACACAAAGATAGGTGGAGGGACAGGAAGTATTGAGGAGGCTGCAGAAGGATTTAGACAGGTTAGGAGAATGGGCAAAGAAGTGGCAGATGGAATACAACGTGGGGAATTGTGAGGTCATGCACATTGGTAGGAAGAATAGAGGCATTGACTATTTTCTAAATGGGGAGAGAATTCAGAAATCTGGAGTGCAAAGGGACTTGGGAGTCCTAGTCCAGGATTCTCTTAAGGTTAACTTGCAGGTTGAGTGGTAGTTAGGAAGGCAAATGCAATGTTGGCATTTATTTCAAGAGGACTAGAATATAAAAGCAGGGATGTGCTGCTGAGGCTTTATAAGGTTCTGGTCAGACCACATTTAGAATATTGTGAGCAATTTTGGGCCCCGTATCTCAGGAAGGATGTGCTGGCCCTGGAGAGAGGAGGTTCATGAGAATGATCCCAGGAATGAAAGGCTTAACATATGAGGAATGTTTGAGGACTCTGGGTCTATACTTGATGGAACTTAGAAGGATGAAGGGGGGGATCTGATTGAAACTTACAGAATACTGAAAGGCCTGGATAGAGTGGATGTGGGGAAGATGTTTCCATTAGTAGGAGGGACTAGGACCCAAGGGCACAGCCTCAGAGTAAAGGGAAGACCTTTTAGAACAGAGATGAGGAGAAAGTTCTTTAGCCAGAGAGTGGTGAATCCATGGAATTCATTGTCACAGAAGGCTGTGGAGGCCAGGTCATTGAGTGTATTTAAGACCGAGATAGATAGGTTCTTGATTAGTAAGGGGGTCAAAGGTTACGGGGAGAAGGCGGGAGAATGGGGTTGAGAAACTTATCAGCCACGACTGAATGGCGGAGCAGACTTGATGGGCCGAATGGCCTAATTTCTGCTCCTATGTCTTGTGGTCTTATAGTTCACGGCTTAGTCTGAAGTCAAAGCATCACCCCCTGACAACCCCAGCTGCTTTCAGTAAAGCCACTCCAAGCCTGTGATAATGGGCAGATCATCAAGGAGATCCAACTTCTTATGCTTCCCAGAAATCATTTAGCATGTTAAAGTGAATTTAAAAACTCTAAGATAATCCTTCTTTCACATATAAAAAAAGTGAGTAACTGCAATGGTGCAGTGGAAACATGACCTTTGATTCTGGGCTCACATTCACTCCAGGCCATAAATGAGAGCCTCCTCTCTGCCTGTTATTAAAATCCTAAGTGAAATGAATTTGACCAGTCTCTTCCTGGACCCAATTCAGCAGGAGGACACTGTTTATAACTCAGCAGTAAACTGCCATTCTCAGTGAGTCAGGATATATGAATACCTGGTATGGGAAATAAAAAATGTTGCACAAGTGCAGTAGAGTAGCTGCTTTTTTGAGCCTGGAATCAAACACATTGTAGGTTGAACACAGAAGGAATTTCACCCCACATCTTGTGATTGCATAGCAACTTGCTAGACAGAGGCTCAAAATTAAGTTTAATCTCTGAGAAGTTACATCCTTCACTTTAATGAACATAAATATTTTACAATACAAATTTTCTGTGGCAACTGGCTCTGCCATCTGTATGCTGCACCATTCCCAGCTTTGTGCACAGTCTTGGGTGTGTGCCCCTTTGTCCACTACAGTATCTGATCACTTTGTGTTGTAGGATCAAACAAGGAGTGGTCTTTGAAACATTTTAAAACCACCCAAATCAGACACAGCTCTCACCTGCTCATACAACAGCTTGCAATAAATGATAGCCAAGTGTCTTGTCAAATGGGTAGGCACAAAAAGAATACCAAGTATGCTTTGATCTAGACCTAAAAGACACTGCAAACCCTACAACAGAAGTCTAATGATAAATACTAATGTAGGAATTAGAACCGGAGGCCACTGCACCCTGGTCAGTTAAAGGGTGTGTTAAGCACAGCTTGATAATGGTAACTATCGTTGAAAGCAGGGATCAAACTAGGAAGCAGTTGAAAACCCATTTGAAAATAGCAAAAGCATAGATCCTCTGATTTTGTCTCAAACAGTGAAATATTAACACTATAAGTACCAGCATCCACCTAAAGACCTTCAAAGCTTCTATACAGCACTTAGAAAACTGAGAAACAAAGCAAGTGAAGAATCACTCAAATGTATCCTGCAGATTACCCACTACAACAGATTTGGGGCAGATTGTTGCATAGTACTAAGTGACCTTGTACTCAACCCTCATTTGCTCCAAGTCCTTAAGATCTTGTTAGATGCAGGACAGAATGTTGGTAATGCACATAGTCCAATATTCCATTTCATTTTTCTCACTGAGGGTATCTTAAAATAACCAGAAAATCTTGCCAGAAGTCATTTATCAGAAACACTAGAAGGCTAGATATTAATACGTTACATTATAAAACTATGTATATCTGCTGAATGCCTGGGATCCTGAATCTCCCAGAAACTCGATACAACATGAGTGCCGCACAGTCCATGTCAGAACCCATAGCTCATAATTATTTCTGAAGGATATTGAAATGCTTCTTTAATTAATTTGAGATGCAAACTTATTTCTCCTTTAAGTTATTTCGATCTTAGATTAGAGAAGGTAATGGGGAAACTTAATAGATGTGTGCAAAATTGAGGTGTTTTGATAACAGTAGATAGGGAAAAATTGTTTCCACTAGCGGAAGTGTCAGTAGCCAGAGAACACAGACTTAAGATCATTAGCAAGAGAACCAAGGTGGTGATGGAGATGTTTTACTCTGGTGATCTAGAATACACTGCCTGAAAGGATGATGAAAACAGATTCAAAAGTAACTTGCAAAGAAAATTGGATAAATACTTAAAAAGGAAAAAATTGTAGGGCTACGGGGAAAGAGCACAGGAATGGAACTAATTGGATAGCTCTTTCAACAGCCAGCACAGGTACAATGCACCAAATTACCTCCTCCTGTGTCATATGATTCAGTTCAATGGAGGTACTGTCAGCCGATCTTAATCAAAAAGAACGGATATTTATAACGCAATAAAGTGTCCCAAGTCGCCAAGCATTATCAAATAAAATATCACAACAAGCCACATAAGGAGATATTAAGGAAGATCAAAAGCTTGGTTGAAGAGGTAGATCTTAAAGACAGTCTTAAAGGTGGAAAGCAAGGGTTTTTTAAAAATTCATTCATGGGATGTGGGCATCGCTGGCTAGGCCAGCATTTATTCTCCATCCCTAATTGTCCTTCAGATGGTAGAGAGATGCAGAGGTGTAGGAAGGGAATTCCAGAATTTAGAGCCTAAGGCAACTGAAGGGGTGACCACCAATGGTGGAGTAATTAAAATTGAGATGCTCAGGAGGCCAGAATTATAGGAGCGCAAATGTCTAGGAAGTTTGTGGGGCTGGAGGAGATTCCAGAGATAGTGAGGGGCAAGGCCATGGAGGGATTTGAAAACGAAGGACGTTGCTTGATTGGGAGCCAATGTAGGTTAGTGAGCACAGGAGTGATAGGTGAACAAGACTTGGTGTGAGTTGAGACATGGGTAGCAGCTTTTTGAATGACCTCAGTTTATGGAATGTGGAAGACCAGCCAGGAGTCCAGGAGTGCATTGTATCAGTAACTCAGAGAGGGTGTATAGGTTGAAACATTGGTACTTATAACCATGAACCATAGTTACCATCATCAGTAGATTAGTAAAACAACTGAAGCAGCATGATATTCTTGATCCAAACGGCGATGATGATATCAATCTTCTATTTCTCATTGACTTGCTTTATTTTTTACCTACTAACCAGTTTTTTGCAGAAACCACTATTGCAATTAAAAAAAACCCGAGAGCAATCATTTACGTAATCTCCATATATTTCACAACTAGGAAACTAGGCCCATGCAGGTGAGGTGTCCAAAATACAACAAAGGTGAACTAAGGAAGACACATCAACGGGGACTTCGCAACTGGTATCAACTGACATTATACGGATTCACAACACCAGATATTGCCCCAATACAATTACAAAGAGAAAGACAGCCTGGGCAAAGAAAGCAATGAGAGAGAAATTCCATGGCAGGTATTAAATTCATTGGCCACAAAATTGGAGGATTGGCAGTTCTGAATGCAATGCAGCAAAGTTGTTGACTATATAAGTTTTGTTTTTAAGTTTTGATTGTGGGGATTACTTCACAAAAAGAGATGAACTAGTTGTAACAAGGAAGGTTCGGCATAACTGATAGAGGAGAGGTGAGATAATATTGAGCAATTTTTAGATTGCTAAAAAATACTAGTTACTGCTTTTCATTGTTTTCAAGTGCTGAAATTGAAAAAGACCTTTAAGGCTGAACAAAAATTGGGACAGGTATCATGCTGGCTAGCAAGCTACTCTCAGAATTCAGAAAGCCATGTTACTATAGAAACCTCATTGTGAAGGGATGCATATTTTCCGTACCAATACTGAGATACACTTAAAACTGCTGCTCTGCAGCTACTAGGAAACATGTGTGATTAAGACTTAATAATTTACTATAATCAGTCAATTTAAAGGGAAAAGCAAGTAGGCAGCATATACTTGCAGCACACTTCTGTAACCGAGTTAAAGAAATATAATTTATATTCACACATCACAGAGGGCTGTAGCATTCTTGAGGCCATTCTCAATCTGGTGGGCTGAGGGACAAAACGGAATTCCTCTTGTGATGCATCCTCATATCATCGGTGTCAATGTGATTAGCCTTTTTAGGGATTTGGGCCTCCCTACATCTAGTCTCTGTTAGTGATTGCTAAAACTGAGATTTACCCTAATTCAGTCATAGAAAATGTGAAATTAGCTGGCTAAATTTGACAAATTCAAATATTTTTTGTTACCACATAGCATTCTGGCCAATATTTATCCCTCAGTTAACATCTAAAAAAAAAGGGAAATAGCTGATCACCACCACATTGTTTGTAAAATCTTTCTGCGTGCAAATTGGCTACCACAGTTCCTACAGTGGACTACACTCGAAAAAATACAAAAGCAAAATACTGCAGATTCTTTTAAGTTGAAATAAAAACAGAAAATGCTGGAGGCGCACAGCAGGTCAGACAGCATCTGCAAAGGGAAAAGCAGTTAAAGTTTCAGGCCAATGAGCTTTCACAGAACTGGGAAAGGTTAGAGGCATGCTAGTTCTTAACCAAGCAAAGAGCCAGCGCAAGTGGGGGAGGGGAGGAAATAGCAAAAGGTCTGTGAAAGGGTGGCAGACAGGAGTGGCTGAATGACAAAAGGGACATTATGGTGGAAGGCAAAAAGAGAAAGAGGTGATATCAGTTACTCAACAATTTCCTTGCATCTTTTTCAATTCAGTATATTGAATTTGCTGTTCACAACGTGGCCTCCTCTACACTGGAGACCAAACAAAGGTTTGGTCATCACTTTGCTGAACATCTCCATTCAGTCCGCAAGAGTGACCCAAAACTTCTGGTCACTTAGCATTTTAATTCTACATCCCACTGTCACTCTGACCTCAACCTAATACACGGTTCTAATGAAGCTCGATTAGGCACTTCAGTAACCTTCCAGATTTAACACTGAGTTCAACAATTATCACTGTTCCCCCTTTTTTGGGTTCTGCTGTTGCCACTTACATCTCCTCTAGACCCATCTTTTGTTTCTTTACTTGTCACATTGCCAACCCCTTTTGCCTTTCACCATCATGCCTTTTGTCATTTAATCACTTCTGACTTCCACTCTTATCACAGAACTTCATTCCCACCTCAGTATTTGCTTAAATATGTCCCCAAACATTTATCAGATCACCTGAATCATTAACTCAAGTTCTTCTCTCTCCACAGTTAGATTTAATGGAAAAAAGTAATTTGATTATAAAGGGCTTTGCAAATGTCCTCGGGTCATGAAAGGTGCTATATAAACACAAGTCTTTCTTCTCTTTTGTCCTTTTCTCGTATTAATCTGCAAGTAAAATGAATATACAATATTTTCCAGGTCTCTCACGAGTTGAAACTATGAACAGAAAGTTTCGCCTGCCTGTGCAAACTCTAAAGGCTCCAGTAATTTTTGAGCTAAATCTAAACAAACTCTGGATCCTTTGAGAGCAATGCTCATGTTATTCTGCAGGTCTCTGAAAGACATCTTTGCTTTGTGGAATGTCAATCTGCATTAGGTTGCCATCAGGACACTATATATGTCTGTAATGCCTGGAAAATACAACAGGCGTCTGGGTACCAAATGCCAGAAATTCAGGCTCAACCTGCTTGGTGGATATGATTGATAAAAAAGAAAGTTTTTTGCGCTGCTAAGAAAGAGTCTGGAGCTTCTTCAAAGGGAGTTGATTAATGAGCCAGTTGTATGGCTTAAATTGATCTATGTGAGGGGCTTGGTGCCTTCAGTTCACGTCCACATACAAAATGCTGGGGCCAATGTCCTGCTTTATCTGAAATTCTGGAGACAGAGTAGAAATTAAGGGGAGGAGAAAGCTTAGGTATTGAAAGTTAGCTTCCAAATTAAATTGCTTCTGTGGCCAGTTCTTTTTAGTTAGACCATAAGTGCTTTCAGCCCCAGTTGTACAGGCTGACACTGTGGATTCCACAACTCCATACCCCACTTTCTGATGGCAAGATCAGGAGGCTATGGCGGTCAACTCTTCATCCGATGAATGCTTCAGCAGCATAACTACAATTTGCATTTATAAAGTACCTTTAGCATAATATAATATCCCAAAATGCTGCACAGGAGCTTTGTCAAGTAACATTTGACACTGAGTTACGCAACATGATACTAGGGCAGATGGCCAATATCTTGGCCAAAGAGGTAGGTTTTAACAAGCATCTTGAAAGAGAAAAGAGAGGTGGAGAATTGGAGAGGTTTCAGGAGGGAATTCCAGAACATAGGGCCCTGGCAGCTGAAGGGATGACCAATGGTGGCATGATTAAAACTCGGGATGCCCAAGAGGTCAGAAACTTCATTCCACTCATGACATGCACTTCTGCTTATGGGAGCTGACACCTGCAGCGACCAATAGTAAGAGTGTACTGGCAGAGCTGTCTAAATTGTAACAGAGACATTATTCTCTTTGAAATGGTCATGAAAAATTTCTATCATCATTTTATGTCTATTGCCTTGTAATAGGTTGCACTTGATCTGCTACAGCTCAAATTAGTCTACTTTCAACATCCATTTAGAAACATGGAGCAGTAAAGTTTGGGCAGTTAATAGCTTAAACAAGAAGCATTGTTCACTGAATTGTCTCAATTGTAAATGCCATAACGGGATGTATATACATAGTTACCAGCCTGAACTCTTCAATATTGATGCTCCATCATGCAGCCTGCAGATACTAAGCACCAGTGCCACTCAGTCACTCACTGGCAGTACTGATTAGAATATAAGCATTGCAGTCTCCAATTTATTATGGGGATGCATTATTTGCCTCCTCACCCTTTTCAATTTCAGGGAATGCAACAAATTTGACAGCAGAGATAGGCATTAGAAGCGAGTGGTAAAGAGGGTGTCTAGAGGTTTCTCAAACGTATACCATGGTGGGGTGAGAGTTGGGTGGGGTAGGTGGAGCAGGCAGGAAAAAGAGAGACAAAGAGAAACCTATCTTTAGATTGAAAACTAACAAGTAAAGAAATCTGCACCTACAGAATTTGTGGAGCACAAACGTCCAACTTACTCAGATCCAGAAAGATCATGCACATGGCGAAGAAACCTCAACAGGAGTACTACTGGAGTTCGATCAGCTAAAAGCACACAGCTCACTGTAAAGAGCATTGATAATCGTTTTGCTGTTTGTCTCATTGGAACCATCCTCACTGTTCAAAGCATTAGCATGTAGAGTTATCAGGAACTGAGTGGAAAGAATCTGGGTTCCATTTGAGCCAGACAGGGGTAGGGGTGTGTGTGTGTGTGTGTGCGCGCGTGCGTGCGTGCGTGCGCGTGCATGCATGTGTGTGTCATCAACAGTCCCTTAAAGTATTACCAAGTCTGCTAAAGAGAGTTAATTGCAATGTTTCCTCTAGATTTTCTTTGGATCGAGCAGACTACAAACACCTCTAAGCACTGCTTTCTTGTCTGTGGGCAGCTAGCATTCTAAAAGTCACTGAACTTTCACAACATTGTGAGCAGCCTCTTCAGTGGGTGGTACATTCCACATCACTAAAGATAACACTGGATGACTGTTTCAAACTCCCATCAGCAAGCATATCAACTTCAAGTCAGCTCAATTCCAAAAAAGAGAATTTTTACTTTTCCTCTTCCTTCTTTTATACCCTCTCCTCAAAGAGGACAGTCAATAGGCAACACACAAGTGAGGGGGTCCTTTAAAACTAATATAAAATGTCCCAGGTACATGAATCTATACCATTTGACACCATTTTGTCTCTCCTGGCTAGACTAGGGAAGGGAAGGTACTCTCCTTTTTTCTATTTCTATATGCTGGTTCCATCCTCCCCCCCAAGAACCTCTCTGCAAGGATATTGGTCCCAGTCCTTTTGAGGTGCAACCCATCCCTTTTTAATTGGTGCCTCCAGCCCCAATGCCCTAAGAGTCTGAAGTCCTCCCTCCTGTATCGTGCTAAAAGCCACACACTGATCCTTCCTATCCATCTATTTCTATTCTCACTAGTGTGTGGACTGGAAGTAATCCAGAAATTACGATTTTTCAAGGTCCTACCTTTTACCTTCCTTCCTCGCTCTTGAAAATCTTACCTCAGGATCTCAATATCTGTTGTCAGTACCAATATGCACAACAACTTCTTGCTCATTTCCTTCTCCCTGCAGGATATTCTCCATCCTGTCCTTTACCCTGGCACCAGAGAGGCAGCACACCATGCAGGATTCATGAAAACCTTTTCAGAAATGCCTGTCTGTCACCCTGACTATGGAATCTCCTACAACAACCTCATTTCCATTCTTTGCTGTTCCATCCTGTGCAGTCCCTTGCCCATTGATGCCATAATTTGGGCTACGCTCCTTCAGGATTACATCATCCCAGCAGTCTCAAATACTGAGTGAGTACCTGTTTGAGAGTGACACACGCATTGAAGACTCTTGCACCTCCCACCTCTTCTTACTCTTCCAGATGGCCACTCCCCTACTATCCTGGCCTCTCCCTGCCTGTAGAACAACCACCTCCTGGAACAAAAATCCAGAAAACTCTCATCCTCCCTGATGCTCCAGTGAGTCCAGCTGCCCCCTCAAGCTCGGAAATCCTGAGCTTGAGCTGAAGCAGCTGGTGACACTTCCTACACACATGGTCACCCAAAACAGATCTCAAGATGCACATCCATGATGTAGAAAAAACTCTGTTCCCTATTCAACAGTTTGGTTAGAGCCCTGTTTAGACTATCAATTTTAATTAATACCTCTGGGCTGGTTATGCATTTATACTCTTACAAATTCACTTACTGCTGGACTAACCTTAACAGCCAATTTGAAACAAATACCCTAGTTTAGAGAGAGAAAAAAATATTCACCAACCAATCACTTACTATCTTCTTCCCTGTGATGTCACACTGATTTTCTTTAGAATGCAGTCAGTCAGACTGTCTCACTGTCTCTCTCCAAGTCTGCTCCACCCTTGCTGTGCTCTCTCCCATCCCGTTCCTTTATCGCTCTCTCTCCAGTCTCGCTGTCTCTCTCTCATCCCATTTCTTTATAGCTCTCTCCGGTCTCGCTGTTCCTCTTGCTTCCCATTCCTTGATGCCTCTGCCCACTCTTCCATCTGTCTCTCTTCCATCCCGTTCTCTCTCTCTGGTCTCGATGTCTCTCTCTCATCCTGTTCCTTTATAGCTCTCTCTGGTCTCGCTGTGTCTCTCCCATCCTGTTCCCTCTCTCCAGTCTTGCTGTCTCTCCTCCCTCCCACTCCTTTATAGCTCTCTCCAC
The DNA here is from genome assembly GCF_017639515.1 of Carcharodon carcharias. Lineage (NCBI taxonomy): Eukaryota > Metazoa > Chordata > Chondrichthyes > Lamniformes > Lamnidae > Carcharodon > Carcharodon carcharias. The sequence goes on along the minus strand of NC_054483.1, from coordinate 53,937,225 downwards.
TCTCGCTATGCTCTCTCCTATCCTGTTACCTCTCTCTGGTCTCGCTGTCTTTCTCCTATCCTGTATCCTTAAAGGTCTCTCGGGTCAATAATGGTCATTTTTCTGCTACCTGATGCAGCAAACTATAATGAGACGGCTTGAATTTGCAAGCTAATCTCATATGAAAGTGTAACATGTAACAAAACTAAATGAGCCTCTGTTCATTTATTCATTGTCTCCAATTTTTGGGGCTGCTTTAGGGCTTGTGTTTTCCAATTACTTAGACAACAAACCAACTGGACACCAATTTTAACAAAAACATTAGTAGCAGTCCTAATGCCAGATCAGGTAACTGGGAGAGTCTCATCTGCACATTGGGAAAGAAGTGACTTGCAATCTAGTTAAAGCTAAACTACATTTTTGCTTATGAGCAGCCATGTCTCACACTGCAGGCTACAGACAGCACAGAATTAGTTACTGACGCAATCAAGCTAATCCCTCTCCTCCCAGGGCAGTACTAGATCCTCTTTTAATATCTTTTTAATATGTCAATATTAAACCTCATTTTTCTTAATTTGATGCTTTACCTGCTTGCTGTGGGCATGAACGTTCGCTCTGAAAATCAGATCAAAGGAACTAGAAAGGGAGCAAATGTTGAAGAAATTAAGCTTGAAACTATTTGGCTTCCAATTTATAGACACAACTGGCTTTAAATAAAATATATTCTCATATGTCAACAGATTTTATTTTTCACATTGTTCAGAGAAAGGTGACAGGCAACATATTAAATATTAAACTTTGAAGCCTGTGAAAAACCTTTCAAATTGCATGTTTACAAAGCTAGGCCATAGCACCACCTGATGGTCAATATAAGCAAACACAGCCTTTTAAAATAGCATTGCTGCAATCTCGAATAAACAAACCGCTTCCAGAAAGGACAAGCCTCAATTTTTCTAACACTTTGTGTTAGCATAATAGATGGGTGCTTATTTGTCTCAGTCTTACCAGTCTCTGAACCGAGATTTTAAGGGTTTCTCCAACCCTTTTTCTGTATAGGAGTTCCAATGATGTGTTGATATGGGGACAATAAATGGGAAGAAAATAATTGAACCAGATGCTAAGGAGAAAAATTCTCCTGCACAGGAATTCCTAATTGAATAGGTTCTCGGTAAACATCTCCAAGGTCATGATTTGTAGCTTGTTAAGACCACTAACAATGACTGGGATACGCACCTTCTTTTCACCTCTTTGGCAGTTTGACTGATTGTCAAAGCAAGCAGTAGGAAACAACTCAAAGTTCAGCACAAGTTAGCAATCTTGGTTGGAGAGGTCAAGGGGTGGGCCCAGCTTGGAGGATTCATCCAAGGTCGGCGGAGTTGAAGGACTAGTTATGAAGAGAGGGCTGTGGAGTTGAACTGGTTTGCGCTGGAATAAAAATTTATTGCTGGAGAGGTAGGATGTGATACAGATCTTCAAAATGTAAGAGGCATATGTTATGTCACTTCTAACGGGCTGTTGGACTTGCACTCCATATTTCATATTTCTGTTCTGGTTTGAATTTCAGGAGTGGGATCTATGAACCAGCTCCCAGTGTTTGTGCCATCAGATCTGGCTCCTTTAACCCAGTATCAGACTGAGTGACCCATGAACAATTGGGAATCCACCAGGGTAAGGAAGTCAGAAGCCAAATTCAGCAATACAAACACTGGGTGACCCCTATTCAATGCAGATCTCATGACATTGCAACTAAAAGGGCAACCTGCATGAGGATAGACCCTGCATGAGGATAGACAAGTATAAAATTTTAAAAATCTCATTGCAGACTTTTGATCAGAGAAATACCCCAATCCCCATTCCCAAGCAGTAAACACTCTCAGCAAAACCAATTGATGCTGCTTGGATTAATTCATTTACAAAGATTAACATTGGACTGTAACAATTATGTACAAACAGATTATCAGGTACTTTTCAGGACCCAAGGTCCATTTGCTGTGTGGTAATGGGATGTCGGGAGGTAAAGGGGAGACAGGAGGTAAGAGTTGAATAGTGAGAATAAGTGCTCTGGAATTGGGGTTTTGGTTTGGAGATGGGGAAGGGGCAATCAAGAAGTATTTAGATAAATACACTGATGAGGAAATGAAATGTATGGTACAGTCCACAATTCGGTCTGTGGAAAGAGCCTTGGTAGACCTAAAGGCCATTTCTCTCACCACACTCATGTTCAGACATACTGTTGGGGTAGTGTAGTGTCAGCTTCATTCTGCAACTGGCCCTCATTTCATTTTTCACTTCTGGCATCATATTCACATTGGATACTGCGTATTCAACATGGATATGATGCCAGAAGTGGAAAAGTGTGCTATTTCCCAATGAGATCCTTCAACCTCTTGAACAGAAAGCACAAATATGATTTAAACAAAAACACCACGAGGAAGGACCCAGACCTGAACCATATCCAAATACAGCAAGATTAGCTCTGCACAGATATTCCAGAGAACTGGAAATATGAAGCTAGAAAAAGGCACAAGGGCCAGGCTATTGGTTCGTGACCCAAAGGCAAATCCACAGTAAGTAATCTTTTAGAACAGGAATTACTACAACTGCAGCAATAACAGTTAGCATTTATATAATCCCATTAACATAGAAAAATGCTTTTAAGAGCTTCACAGAGGACCAAGCCAAAATAGGATATTAAGAGGGTGAATAAAAGCTTGGTTAAAGGGATGAGCATTAAGGAATGCAGTAAAGAAGGAGAGAAGGAGAATGGGCAGAAAAGGGCCCAGGTGGCTTAAAGAATGGACTCCAATAATTGGACAAAAGGAGGTGGGGGTGCACTAAAGGTTAAAGTCAAGAGGGCGGAGTTCAGGGGAAAGGAATTATAGCACTAGAGGAGATTAGAAATTTTATTAAAGGTGCTATAGAAATGTAAGTTATTATTCTTGGAACAGGAAAATGGAGGAATAAAAAAAAATTACTAAACACGATCAACAACTTATATTTATATCAGATCTTGAATATAAAAAAAATCCCAAGATGCTTCAATATAACATTGAGCCACATAGCGAAATATTAGGTTAAATGATCAAAATCTTGGTCAAAGAGGTAGGTTTTAAGGAGTGCCTTAACGGAGAAAAGCGAAATAGAGAGGCGGAGAGGTGTAGTGAGCAAATTCCAGAGCTTGGGGCCTGGGCAACAGAAGGCACGACCACAAATGGCAGAGGGATTAAACTGGGGATGCTCAAGATTCCAGAATCAGATGAACGCAGATATATTGGAGGATTGGCGGTTGGGGAAGATTATGGAGGCAGGGAGACCATGAAGGAAAATGAAAACAAAATGAGAATTTTAAAGTCAAGACAGGGAACCAATGTAGGTCAGTGAGCTTGGGGTGATAGGTGAACAGGGCATGGTGCAAACAAAGGGACAGGCAGAAGAGTTTTAGATTATATCAAGTTTGTAGAGATTAGAATGTGGGAGACCAGCCAGGGGTACATTGGAATAGTCAAGTCTAGAAGTAACATAGGCATTATAGCGGTTTCAGCAGATGAGCTGAGGCAGAAGTGTTACACATGTTACAGAAGTAGAAATAGGTAGTCTTAGTGACAACGTGACTGTGTGGTCAGAAACTTATCTTGGGGTCAAACATGATACCAAGGTTGAGAACATTCTGAGTTAATCTCAGACTGTTGCCAGGGAGAGGGAGATTGCCAGGGAGAGGGATGGAGCTAGTAGCTCCAGAATGGAGTTTGGAGTGGGGACCGAAAACAATGGCTTCAGTCTTCCCAATATTTAAATGGAGGAAATTTCTGTTCTTCCAGTGCTCGATGTTAAATAAGCATCCTGATTATTTAACAACAGTGGAGGAGTTGTGAGAGATGGTAATGAGGTCAATCTCGGTGTCAACAGATTACAAGTGAAAATTAATAAAAACAGAAGGTGCTGTTTTGTCAGGTCTGTCGGAATCTGTGGAGAGAGAAACTGTGTTAATGTTTCGAGTCGAATATAACTCGTCCTCAGAACCCTAAAATCTTATGCTGTGCTTTCGAATGATGTTGTCAAGGGGCAGCATGTAGATGAGAAATAGAAAGAGACCAAGTAGATACTTGGGGCAGAAGAAGAAATAGTGTGGGAGCAGGAAGGGAAGCCATTTCAAGACATTTTCTGGCTATGATTAGATAGGTAAGAATGGAAGCGGGTGAAAGTAGCTCCACCTAGCTGGACGACAGTGGACAAGTGTTGGAGAAGTATGTGTGGTGAACCACGTCAAGGGCTGCAAATAGGTTGAGAGAGAAAAAAGGAGGAATAGCTTACTTTTGCAACAAATCACATAGGATGTCACTTGTGATCTTCATAAGAGCTGTTTTGGTGCTGTGAGAACATGAGGGACAGCTGCTAGCTCTAGCTTTTAACTATGCTGCTTTCGGGATTTTTTTTGTTTGTTCATGGAATGTGGGCATTACTGGCTCCGCCAGCATTTGATACCCATCCTTAATTGCCCTTGAGAAGATGGCAATGAGCTGCCACTTTGAACTGCTGCAGTCCCTGTGGTGTAGGTACACCCACAGAGTTGTTAGGAAGGGAGTTCCAGGATTTTGACCCAGCGACAGTGAAGGGACAGTGATATAGTTCCAAGTCAGGATGGTTTGTGGCTTGGAGGGGAACTTGCAGGTGGGTGGTGTTCCCATGTGTCTGCTGCCCTTGTCCTTCTAGGTGGTAGAGGGGGTGGCTCAGAAGGTTCTGTTGAAGAAGCCTTCACAAGTTGCAGCAATACACCTTGTAAACTGCTGCTGGCATGACAGTGCTGGAGGCAGCGAATATTTAAGGTGGTGGGTGGATGGGGTGCTCATTAAGCGAGCTTTGTCCTGGATGATGTCAAGTCTCGAGTGTTGTAGGAGCTTCACTCGTCCAGGAAAGTGGAGAGTATTCCAGCTTATTCCTGGCTTGTGCCCTGTAGATAGCGGACAGACTTTGGGAGTCAGGAAGCGAGTTACTTCCCACAAAATTCCCAGCCTCTGACCCACTCTTGTTGGCACAATAAAAATATGTCCAAGATTGCAGTTGATACGAAACCAAGAGTTAACATCAATTGAGAAAGAGAATAAATTCCAAAGCATCGATACATAGCAAGTGAAGATATGATGGTACACTTTGGATGCAAGGTGACAATACAATTTTAATTTAAATAGGCGTAGATTTTTTAAAATCTATTTTTTAAAAAGGGCATTATGGGGTGGCAAGGTTGGAATTTAATGCTCTAGGAATGCAAGTCACCAGAATTTAGTTAACTGATGCAAAAGCATTTACAAGGGCTAATAGGATGCTGGGTTTCATCATGAGTAGAATAGAATACAGAAAGAAAGAAGTCCTCCTGCAGTTATACAGAATGCTGAGATTAAGTTTCTTTGGTAATAATAAAAGACTTGGTAAATTATTTTCCTTAGAGGTGAGGAGCTTAAAGGGAATTTAACATAACAAAGGAAATTAATAAGGAGACAACTCTGTCCTCTAGTCAGAAAATTTTTATAAAGTTGGTCAAAAACAATTTGTGGAAAAAATTTCTTTACACAAACAAACAGTTGGAGAATGGGGGAAGCATAGTTTCAGAAGGCAAAAGATGACAAGGGAGTTAAAGGCTATTGGGTATAGGTGGGAATGTGGAGTTAAGGCCACAATCAGATCAGCCATGATCTTATTGAACAGCGGAGGAGGCTCCAGGGGCTGAATAGCCTACTCCTCCTCCTAATTCATATATTCATATGTACATTAACTAGGAATTTCAAAAGCAATTTACATTTATATAACTCCTTTAGTATAGCAAAATGTCCTAAGGCACTTGACAAAAGTGTGATCAATAAATACTTGATACCAACCTATAGAATGAGATAGCAAGACAGATGACCAAAAGCTTGGTTAGAGAAGTAGGATATAAGGAGCTTCTTAAAATGAGAGGAGAGAGAAGTAAAGAGGCAGGGGGGTTTAGGGAAGGAAGCGTAAGGCCTAGGCAGCTGCAATCACAGCTGCCAATAGTGGAAACGTTGAAACTGGGGGGACGGGCGAGAATTGGAAAAGCAAAGGGGTCTTGAAGAATAGTAGGGCTTGAGGAGGTTACAGAGATAAAGAGGAGCAAGGCCTTGGAAGGATTAGAAAACAAGGAGGGATTTGAAATAGATGTGTTGCCGGACCAGGACCCAGATATAGGTCAGCAAGCACGGGGCGATGGGTGAGTGGGACTTAGTGTGAAAGAGAGATACCCTTACTTTTGGAGTAAGTATCTACGACAAGATATAGAAAAAGTGAAGAAATTAGGATTAAAAAGATAGAGCTGCCATGGCTAACAAAATGTTTCAATTAGCTTGCGAGGTCTATTCATGTTACTTATCAGAAACACAGACATTGGGGTGAAGAAGTGCAGAAGGTAAAAGTGGTTAAAAACAGCACAACAGATAGTCAGTAAAAAGGTGCTTATACTGACGTCCATTTTTCCTTAACAGATTAATTTCCAGGGTTCATATACTATATTTTGTTACATTAACAGGACACATAAAATCAGAAGTGAGGAACAAGAAGGCCATGGAATGATTTGTAAACAAGAATAGGGAGTTAAAAAGTCATCAATTGAAACCTAACTCTATTTCTCTTTTCATAGATGTTGGCAGGCCTACTAAATAGTTCCAGCACTTTCTGTTTTTATTTCAAATTTCTAGCATCCACAGTATTTTGCTTTTACAAGATGCAGATAACAATATCTAGGTATCATATTCAACAGCCTGCATTACAGCCTTGGGAGTTAATTGGGAAAATTTTACATTGAACACGAATGAGTAGCTACTAGCTACAAGCAAGTACCATAGATCACACATTTTTCAACGTTTTGTGTAACTTCAAATAAATCTCAAAACATTATACTAATTAATTAACCATCCAAGCAAATGTTGGAGTTCTTATCATTTCCTTCCTCTGTAAGTACAAGAACTGCATTGACTTCTGTAACTAACATTGTATTGTTCCATGAGGAAAGATCCTCACACAACTCCTAAAGCAGCACTGAGATTTCTTTGTCAAACCAGCATGTATACAATATTCTGCATTCAAAGCAAATTGTCAGATTAACAGATACAACTAATTAGGACTAAATCAAAATATCGATTAATCATTTTACACCTTTGTCTTCTTACTATTGTGCTTCTATTCCGAAGTAGCTTATCATTGTGACACTTATAAAAGTTCTTCACAGAAATTCAATAGGAAGTAGATTACTTGCAGTATTTTGCTCTTGTATTGTTTGTTCAGCCAATGCTTTTTGGTTTCAACTGCTGCTTGTGTACAGTATCATGGACTGCAGATCCTCAGAACCAACCGACACCAGAAACACATTGAACTGAAAATTCACTGTGAACTGTAAGGTTTGTGTAATAGACTAGTGTAAAATCAAGAGGGTAAAAAAAATCAGGGATTTCTTTAGGGTAATCGGTAAATTAGAATTCAGCACAACAGGCATAAAGAACTGAAGAGAAACATGGGCTGGTCAGTCTCTCAGCAAGTTTTACGCATTGCATTCAACACCACATTGATACGATATTTATAATGTACAATAATACGATAACTATATTCTGGCGTGGGAGGGGAGGTTAAATAAGTTAGCCTATTTGCAATACTCTACAAGAAGTTTGATATTGTTCGAGGGCACGACTGGGCCATGACTTAATATGCAATCTGCACTCAGGTTTAGGCTTACATTTGAAAGATCATCAATTGAGCAAGGTCTTGTAGGGCTGTGGAAGCACTGTGGGAGCATGAACTATTGTCAAGGGGGGAAAAAAGGGCACTGAGGGGATGGGTGAACAGAAAAAGCATGTCCACATTCATGCTGTGAGCTATTAGTTATAACACCCAAGCTTGCTTTTTCTTAATGTCCATGGTATTTCCTGACTTTTTGGGGAAATAATTAATAGCTCCTTTGTCGGGGGTTCAATGGCAAGCGCAGATTAAAAACTCTAGCAGTCTTCCTTGTGTGACATCATGGGCCCTCTTTTGCTCTTTTTATCTATATATTCATTGTTCTTGAGTGCAGTAGACTTTTACCACCTATCACTTTTCAGTAATGAATGCTAAACATGGGAATGGGAGGCAATAGCAACGCTGTTAAATTTGGCTTCCATTATAGTCTCAATTACATGACAGAATATCAGAACAATGTATAATCTTGTAAGGATTTAAAATTATGATCTCACCATCTTTCAAAGTTTCCTTTGTTAAACCTCTTCCATAGCGCTGGTCATACGTCATGTAGCTATCAGATGAGAACTGGTAGACCTGGGTAGAAAAATTTTAATTAGGACCAAGTGTCAGCACTCAATTCATTTAAAGTATCTGCTGGCTACTAAAAGAGCTAAATAAACTCAATTAAGAGTTAAATGGAATGGGCAGGATTTACCTGCAGAAAATATCAAAGTTCAAATGCCCACACAAAAAGATGGGAGAGGATGAAAGTGGGGAACAAAAATAAAAATAAAAATAAAAATACCTGGAAAAACTCAGCAGGTCTGGCAGCATCTGCGGAGAGGAACACAGTTAACGTTTCGAGTCCATATGACTCTTCAACAGAACTAAGTAAAAAGAGAAGAGAGATTAAATATAAACTAGCTTAAGGAGGGTGGAACAAGTAGAGCTGGATAGAGGGCCAGTGATAGGTGGAGACAGGCAAAAGATGTCAAAGACAAAAGGACAAAAAGTTGTTGAAGGTGGTGATATTATCTAAGGAATGTGCTAATTAAGGGTAGAAAGCAAGACAAGCAAGGTACAGATAGCCCTGGTGGGGTGGGGTGAAGGAATCGAAATAAATTAAAAGGTAGAGATAAAACAATGGATGGAAATACATTTAAAAATAATGGAAAAAGGTGGGAAAAGAAAAATCTATATAAATTATTGGGGGGGGGGGGGTCGGAAAGGGGGTGGGGATGGAGGAGAGAGTTCATGCTCTAAAATTGTTGAACTCGATATTCAGTCCAGAAGGCTGTAAAGTGCCTAGTCGGAAGATGAGGTGCTGTTCCTCCAGTTTACGTTGAGCTTCACTGGAGCAATGCAGCAAGCCAAGGACAGAAATGTGGGCATGAGAGCAGGGTGGAGTGTTAAAATGGCAAGCCGACAGGGAGGTCTGGGTCATGCTTGCGAACAGACCAAAGGTGTTCTGCAAAGCGATCACCCAGTCTGCGTTTGGTCTCTCCAATGTAGAGGAATCCACATTGGGAGCAAAAATGCAGTAGATTAAATTGAGGGAAGTGCAAGTGAAATGCTGCTTTACTTGAAAGGAGTGTTTGGGCCCTTGGATGGTGAGGAGAGGGGAAGTAAAGGGGCAGGTGTTGCACCTTCTGCGGTTGCATGGGAAGGTGCCATGAGAGGGGGTTGAGGTGTAGGGGGTGATGGAGGAGTGGATCAGGGTGTCCCGGAGGGAATGAGTCCTTACTGGAAGTGGGGTGTGAGGAGCTGTAGTCGAGGTAGCTGTGGGAGTCGGTAGGTTTGTAATGGATATTGGTGGACAGTCTATCACCAGAAATTGAGACAGAGAGGTCAAGGAAGGGAAGGGAAGTGTCAGAGATGGACCATGTGAAAATGATGGAGGGATGGAAACTGGAAGCAAAATTAATAAATTTTTCCAGGTCCAGATGTGAGCATGAAGCAGCACCAAAACAATCATCAATGTACCGGAGAAAGAGTTGTGGGAGGGGGCCGGAGTAGGACTGGAACAAGGAATGTTCCACATACACCATAAAGAGACAGGCATAGCTGGGGCCCATGCGGGTACCCATAGCCACACCTTTTATTTGGAGGAAGTGAGAGGAGTTGAAGGAGAAATTGTACAGTGAGAGAACAAGTTCAGCCAGACGGAGGAGAGTAATGGTGGATGGGAATTGTTCAGGCCTCTGTTCGAGGAAGAAGCGGAGAGCCATCAGACCATCCCGGTGGGGGATGGAGGTATAGAGGGATTGGACGTCCATGGTGAAGAGGAGGCGGTTGGGGCCAGGGAACTGGAAATTGTTGATATGATGTAGGGTGTCAGAGGAATCACGAATGTAGGTGAGAAGGGACTGGACAAGGGGAGAGAGGATGGAGTCAAGATAGCAAGAAATTAGTTCTGTGGGGCAGGAACAGGCTGACACGATCGGTCTGCCAGGACAGTTCTGTTTGTGGATAATGTTAGGAGGTAGAAGCAGGCCGGCCGAGGTGGGGAGACTATCAGGTTGGAAGCTGTGGAAGGAAGATCTCCAGAGGAAATGTGGTCAGTAACAGATCTGAAAACAATGAAAGTGGGGAGTTGGTTTTGGGGGGGGTGGGGGTGGTGTGGCGGTGGTGGGGAGAACATGAATCTGTTTAGGAATCCTTCAGTATGAAATAGATGAACATGGATGTGGTATCAGTACAATTGGAATATCACATTATTATTCAATTAGATGCACAGCTATGCGACATATGCAATCAAAAACATTCATTGCTTTGGTGTATTGTTAGGGCCTCACGCAACTAAAATGGTCTCATGTACCATTCTGATGCTACACACTGGATATCATTTAAACCAGGGCCCCTTGCCTGGGAAACACATCTCAGTGAAATGAAATAGTTGCTCTGCTGCATTTCTCCAAAATTTACTTGCAGTGAGCCACAATTACAGCTCCAGACAAATTCCTATCACTTCCAAATAATCCTGCAACTGAAGGCTATTAAAGTGTAAGTTATCAAAGGGAGGAAGCTTGAGGACTGAATTGTGTGTGTGGGGAGGGGCAAGGCGTGAAAATGAAGAAATCTGGGAATAGAACACTGGAAGAAAGGAAGGGCTGGATTAAATTTGATAGGAACATGAAAAGGTTTGTATAGCATGTGGATTTATGGTGACAATTCCTTACACAACAGTTATGAAAGGAGGCACTACAACAGGGACATCACTACAGGTAGAAATCATGAGAAACTTATCCCTAAATTTAAACAAAAACAGAATTACCTGGAAAAACTCAGCAGTTCTGCTGAAGGGTCATGAGGACTCGAAATGTCAACTCTTTTCTTCTCCGCCTATGCTGCCAGACCTGCTGAGTTTTTCCAGGTAATTCTGTTTTTGTTTTGGATTTCCAGCATCTGCAGTTTTTTGTTTTTATCCCTAAGTTACCCTGAACCACTCTCCTGAATGATCATGGGGTTAAGGATTACATTGAGATATGTCTAGGAGCAACTGATGAGCCTGTCTTGGTCAGGGTAGATATTTAGACAGCAGAGAAAAAATAAATTGGAAATAATAGGAAGCAAGTAAATCACTAACATATCCAGACTGAAAAAAGGACAGGTTTTGAACAGCAACCTGTTGTGTCATTGTGCCAGAAGCAGAGGAATCCATCTTCTGCTCTTGCAAATCTGACTGTTAAATCTACAATAAAAATACTCAGCTGGATAGTGACATTTGAACAGTATCATAAAAAACACTACCACATTTGTAGTATTAGTACAATTACAAAAAAGTAAATTGACATGACAAACCGTACAGAACTACAAGTAAATCTGTGGTAAACAATGGTATGAATTATAGTCTTTAAAACTTAAGGCTGGGAAACACTTAAGTTAGGGTACTGAAAACCATGCATCACTTTTAACTTGGGTCTTTTGCAATACAACAGAGCCATCCATCAATGACTACTGCAATGTCAGTATGTCATATTGACCAAATCTTCAAAGATACTGCACATTATTTATAGAACTTACCAGCTGTAGGAATTATTTTCAGCCATCAGCATTAGCAACTATTTATTTTTACCTCAATTATCTATGTTGTAATAAATTTCAGAAATATTGAACAGTGAGTAAATTCTCATATTCTCAATCTTATCGAGTTACTAGAGCTTCATTTTAATAGATTAGCAGGTATAAAGCAGGTCATTTACTAACCTCCTAATAAGCTGCATTGTAAATGCAAGTCTCACTCCAGGAGATCAGCCTGGAATCTCATCTCACACTTCAATACAGTACTGAGGGAGTGCTGCACTGTTTTTCAAATGAGACGTTAAATAGAGATTTTCAGGTTTTTTTTCTTTATTCTTTCATGAGATGTGAGTGCCAGCATTTGTTGCCCATCGCTAATTGCCCTTGAACTAACCTTGCTAGGTCATTTCAGAGGGCAGTTAAGAGTCAACCACATTGTTGTGGGTCTGGAGTCACATGTAGGCCAGACCAGGTAAAGATGGCAGATTTCCTTCCTTAAAAGACATTAGATGGAAGTAAAAGATCCCATGGTACTATCTTAAGAGCAGCAGGGGAGTTCTACTGGTGTCAGTCAACATTTATTCTTCAACCGACATCATGAAAACAGGTTATCTGGTTACGTACTTCACTGCTGTTCATGAGATTTTGCTGTGCACCAACTGGCAGACATATTCTGACACATGACAACAGCAACTACACATAGGCAATGAAGCGCTTTGAGGCATCCTAAGATCATAAAATATACAAGCCTTTCTTCTTTTATTTTGAAACATTTTTGGGAAGCCAATGTACCTTTCAGGTATGCATTACATCAGGGAAATCTCCTGCTCACTACCCCCTACCACAGCCCCCACCCCCCAGCTGATGATCAGTACTCCTCCATATTGAACACCACTTACGAAAAGCACTGAGGGTAGGTAGGGCACAGAATGTACAATGGATGGGGTCTTCAATGCCCTTCATCACGAGTAGCTGAGTAGCACCACTACTAACCAAACTGGCCTAGTCCTCAAGGACATTTCTGCTAGAATGGGCTTCTAGCAGTTGGTGGGAAACCAACAAAATGGAAAATCTATTGTCTTCGTCCTCATCAATCTACCTGTCGTAGATGCATCTGTCCATGACTGTATTGATAGGAGTGACCACCTTGTGGAAATGAATCCCATTTTCATACTGAGGATGCTCTCCATCTTGTTTGTTGGCATTACCACCATGCTAAATGGGATAGATTCAGAACAGATCCAGTAGCTCAAAACTGGGCATTTGTGAGGTGCTCTGGGCCATCATCAACAGCAGAATTGCATTCCACTATAAACTGTAACTTCATGGCATGGCACATCCCTCACTCAACCATTACCATCAAGCCAGGGGGTCAACCCCGATTCAATGAAAGTGCAGAACGACATGGAGCAAACCTAAAAACACAGTAACAGCCTGGTGAAGCTACAACACTGGACTACATGCATGCTAAACAACAGAAGCAGTGTGGTATTGACAGAACTAAGTCAGTTCTGCAGTTCGGTCACATTCACCCATGAATGATAGTGGACAACTAAACATCCAGAGAAGAATGTGCCACAAACAATCCATCCTGAAAGATGGCAGAGCCCAGCACATCAGTGCAAAGGCTTAAATGTTTGCAACCATCTTCAGTTAGAGGAGTGAAGTGGGTGCTCCATCTCAACAATTCAGGTACCTCAGGAGGTGGCTACGGTTGGCTTCTATTAATTCCCCATGATATTAAGAGATGGCTAAGCACACTGAATACAGCCAAGGCTATGGTGTCCAACAACATCTCAGTTATAGCGCTAAAAACTTGTGTTCCAGACCTGACCATGCCTCTAGCTAAGCTGTTCCCATACAACACTGGCACCTACCAATGTGGAAAATTGTCCAGGCTGAATTCCAGAGGTGAGGTGAGAATGACAGTAGCAGGTCAAGAAGGCTGCTTTCTCAAGGGCAGTTAGGGATGGGCGATAAATGCTGGTTTTGCCAGCAAAGTCCACATCACATAACTGAATAAACAAAATGTCACTTTAAAATCTGCAGATGCCTGCTGCTAATTATTGCTGTGCTGGTTAAATATTCCATCAACTTCAAATGCAACATGCCCCTTGGGAGGTAAGCAAGCCAGGAGTTCAAATTGATCTTTTTCATGCACAAAAATATGCTCCACAAAAGTTAGCGGAACAAAAGGTAGGCTGAAGTGAATTGTATTAGAAGATGGATGCGGATGGAGCAGCATAAAATAAGAAATCACTAGAGAGAGTCACGTGTAATTCAATGGTCACAGGTTCCAAATCTCAAAAGGAGGCTTACCTTATTGACCATAATAGAAAACAGCAAAATGTAAACTTGTTAGCCGATTTCTTTATAAGTTGAGTCAGCAAGATCCACGCTTTATAAATTGGTTGCAATTATTGATATATATGCTTTATATGACAAAGTTTTGCACTATAAAACTTCTGCTACCTAAAGTGATTTGTGTATTCAAAGGCAATGTTTGGCGTGCATTGCTGGCACTCAGGGTGCTGCTCTCGGACAAGATCATTTAGCAAATTTCGAAGACGAGGAGAGCACTAGAAATTCTCAGTAAAAGATCAAAATGCAAGAACATCTTCCAAAAAATTATAATCACGCGTGCCAGCATCTTGCTAACCTCTTGATAATTTACCAATGCTGAAAGGTTTTGTGTCTATATTGTGCAGCAATATAGTGTAACAGTAGCTCTTCTCTTGGGCTGTCAGACTATTTCTGGGAAGTATGAATGAATCTCATACTAATTTCTTGTGGATCAGGCCTTTTGAGTTGCAAGCTTGCTGTACACTTCTTTTAAGAGGAGTTGCAAGCTTGCTGTACACTTCTTTTAAGAGGAGTTGCAAGCTTGCTGTACACTTCTTTTAAGAGGAGAATCCACAATGGGTCATTTCTCTAACATTTGCACAAGATTTCTTTTTTAAAATTAATAACTGGGATGCTCCAACAGCTTTATGAATCATTACAAAAATAAACAGATCATTGTGACCATACATGAGGCTTAAATGGTGGTGTTGGCAAAGTTAAGAGGAGATATCAGGTCAGTAAAATAATTTTACAAAATTACTTTTAAAAATTGCTAAAAAGATAGTCTAAACATTTTATATGATTGACTTATTAGAGTGCAACACACTTAAAACATCTGCAAACAGATCTGCAAATAATTTTTTGAAGAAAACTGCAAATCAGATATTGCATTTTATAAGCACTAGGTATTCAGTAATTCCACACTATCATTTGCACATTGACAGCCTCAGTGATGAAGCAAGCAGAAATCATTATAATTCTGTAAGCCATACTTTAATGTATATTTTAACCCTTAATGTGCACTCGAATAAAACAGCACAATCTACAAAATATATAAAAGTCTGCAAGAGGTCCTTTTAAAAATAAGTCTAAAAATATAGCCAGAGCAAAGTTGTGACATCTTACATTGTGTGAAAGGCATTACAAAAAGGGTGGCACAGCTGTGAGATAGGTGTAGTGGTCAGACACATTTAAAGCCTTTTGTGTTAGCACAGACTAAACCTTAGATAACATTCATTTCTAAACAGGAACTATACATGCCAAGTGATGCATCTTCTAGTGTTTATGTGTAAAGTGGCATTTTAGATTAGCATTACTTGTAAGTGGATACACGGTAATCTTAACATACCTGGCATTTATTGGTCTGAAATGCATTTTACCCATAAAAACAATACTTTCCTTTACTGTCTTTATCGATAGGAAGATGCAACCTAGAGAAGGATGAAGCAGACTAACTGTCAAAATGTTACCTACAGCCTTTCATACTTTACCCAGACATCCTGCAGTAAGCTTTAGTTTGTTTTTCTAACTAAGGAGCAAATGAAAATCTAGTTTAACAAGCGGTATACATTCTAAACTCCACAACTTTAAGTTATTTTAAATTAATTGTTCTGAATATAATAATTTTTATATATTAAACAGTCAAACCACAGTTTTAAAAAATGGTACATATATATATATATAAAATTAGAACTAAGAATGAAAGCCATTGAGACTTGCAGACCAGACTGTCCCAAGTTGTATCCCTAGTTTGCATGCAAAGAGATCACATCAATCATGGCTGGGGATGGATGCTGGAGTTGGCTTCAATGTCTTGGGTTAGGGAGGGGAACACTGGCCAGGATCCCAGTTCCTGATTGTCCACACTGGTGTCCTTTGGGTAAACAATGAATGTGACTTGACTGTGGAGTCCTCCATAGTTAAACAGTGTGTCAGCTCCATCAAACTTAAGTAGAAACAATGGCTATCCAAGTGAGGTACCTGAGAGCAACTGGCACCTATGAAACCACATGCTAGCCTTCCAGGTAGGTTTGAGGAAGGAGAAAAGCAGCAGGGGGAAAAAAAAAGCTCCAGGTTAATTATTCCAGTTAAACATTGCAAAATATTGTGTCTCTTTATATATAAAACTTCACTTCACCTTTATCCTTTTAAAGTACATTGGCTGATTAAAAAGGTGTTATTAACCGCAGAAAATAGAAGAAGTTCTAAGAAAACAGACTTTGAAACCAAGGCTGTTCAGCATTGTTTAGAGTTCCTTGATCTAGGATCTGCAGAAACATAAAAATGCATAAACTGTGCAAATTAAATTAAATATAGTCAACATCTGTCACTATTCTACACCAATATATCACCAGTGGGGAGCAAACTCCAATACTGGATTCAATTTTCTAGTCTGTAATTTCATTTTTTTTGGTACATCAATGCTTAAGGACTTTAATCTCAAGCGCCCGTGTATCTGGGCTGTGACAGCAAATCTGAAACCATGATTCAGAAAAACAAAGGGGTTGCAAATGAATATGCCTCTCGTTTGAAGTGGCACTTAAAATTGGTCACCTATTAATCACTAAGTCATCAGCTCACAATGACCTGTAAATGCTCAAACCTTGGCATCAACATCACTCATCTCGGTTGTCGAACGGTTATCTGTGTTACCAAGGTACGGCCAGGGAAATGATTGATTTTCAGGCCTGATTATTCCAAAGGTCATAAGGGCTGTAATTTTTCACACGTAACACACATTGAAGTTTGCTCCCACTTTGTATTATAGATGGTGTGATATACAGCAGAATTTTATAGTGATCACTAATAGTACCACCCCACTGTGCAAACAAAATCTGCTCAAAAATGTACTGCAAATCACTTAGCTATTTGCAAGAAACCGATTTATTGGTTGGCTGGAATTTTGTACTAAATTTTAACAATTCAAACCATCAGCATCCTTCTGCGTCTAGCAATTGAACATAGGAAATAGGAGGAGTAGGCCATTTGGCCCCATAAGCCTGCTCCACCATTCAATAAAATCATGGCTGATCTTCTACCCTCAATGCCATTTACTCACACTATCCCCATAATCCTTGGTATCTTTACTATCTAGAAATCTACCGATCTCCATCTTGAATATGCTCAACGACTGAGCCGCCGCAGCCCTCTGGGGTGGAGAATTCCAAAGATTCACCACCCTCTGACTGAAGAAATTCCTTGTCATCTTGGTCCTAAATGGCCTACCTCTTAATCTGAGACTAAGAGATAGAGATTATGTCCCTGGGTCCTAGACCCCTCCAGCCAGGGGAAACATCCTTCTCGCATCTACCCTGTTGACCCCTGTAAGAATTTTGTAAGTTTTAATGAGATCACCTTTCATTCTTCAAAAGTCTAGAGAATACAGGCCCGGACACCTCAATCACTCCTCATAAAGTAATCCCACCATGAAAGTGGGGTAAGCAGTAAAGCAGAGGCCATTTTAACTAAAAAAAAAACCGCTGAATTATACAGTGAAACAGAACTTCAACTAAAGCTATTTTTACCTAGCGAATGCAAATCCCCAGACACAAGTGATCGTCTCATTTGCTGAATTTAACGTAATTAGTCCTGTAGAGGGGACACTCCTTGGTAATGTTCAACATTGTTTGTCTCTCCACAAGTGCATAAGGGGTTTGTACTGAGCCCCCAGCAGTGGACTTTGGCTGGACAGGGGCCCTGGCTTGTCCTGAACCTGTTTAGCAAGGACCACTCCCACCGTAGTAGGTCAAAGCCTGCCATTCAACAGGTGGGGTGCGTCACCAGGAGCTTATCAGTAACTTCCCACGTTTTCCATTCCTTGGTCCAAAGGATGTCTGCTGGTAGACCTTCCTCAGGGAGATTACCCCATACGGGGCACCGAGATTGAAGGCAGGCAGTAGGTGGATTGAATATATCATCATGGAGTAGTAACTGAGGTGCATCATGGAGGTTTTCAAACAGCTTATGGGTTTTCATCAAGTGGGTGGATGTGTGGGGGAGTGATGTTTGTGAGAATAGGAAGCTAGGGGAAGAGCATTGAACGGAAAGTTGCATTCAATTGAGTGTCAACAAAATGTGTGTACGATGACCCATGTCAGACAAGTGCACAGTACTATGCTGCAGAGTATAACAGGGCAAGTGCTGAGGTCTGGGGTGTTGTGGCAGCAGTGTCCCATGTAGGTCCAGCAACTTTGGGTGATAAGTTGTTTCTGGTTTTGGCCTTTGCTGCTGTTTTCTTCCGATGTTCCTGAAAGGATAGAGTCCTATCTAGAGCCATTCCCAAGTATGTTGGGTTAGGGTCATGCTTTAGTCTCTGACCATCCATTTAAATATGCAATTCTTTTTGGCACTGGCATTATGGAGGTGGAATACACTGGATATAGTTTTAGAGGAATTCAACGTAAGTCACCTTGTGCTGCAATAGTCTGTCAACACCTTAACGTCTTCGTTAAGGATCAAGTTCAGGGTGCAGAAGGATGGTGCTTGGGTGGCACAACAGATGCCATCAGCATAGATGAACTTATGGGGCAAATCTTCTCTACGCCCTTCTCCCTTGTCCAAGATGGACTCTAAATCATCTGTTGTGGAGGAACAACTGTGCTGGCCCAGGTTGAAAGCACTCTGGACAGCTTTAAGAGCAGGCCAGTGTGCCACACTGTATCATAGGCAGCAGTGAGGTTCAACAGCACCACGCCCGTCTTCAAGTTCTTTTGAAAGCCATTTTTGATGTAGGCGGCGAGTGCCAGAACTTGATCCGTGCACTGCACTTGAACTGAAATGAGCCAGTTACAATCCCCTAGCTATCACAGGGTATTGTTTTTTTTTAATCATGATTCATGTAATAGCTTAAACATATCCTCAAAGCTCTCCCAATGCTTCCACAAGCAGTTGCACTCCAGGTTCAATTTGCCAGTCTGTGCTGAGTAGCTGTTCTCAGTCAGTGCAGCATTCGGGATATGATAATTGGCCTCTCTGCCCAAGTTAGGGATGGAATGAATGACCAGGGGTCTCACTCCTCACCACTATTATGCATTTCCTGCTGGAGCTGACAATCAGAGTCATAATGGCAAAGTAGGGGCCCATTCGAGTCCATGCCAGTCATGATAGTGTGGTCATTGGATGAGAGCAAGGCTGACTCAGTTTTGATGCCCCTCATAACCTGGTGATCAAATAGTCCACCATAAAGGTTGACACAGGAACACTAGCAAAATACTTCACGAGACCCTACATAACCACACTGAGTCTGAAGAGATGACGAGAAAACGAGCAAGAGAAAAATAAATTCTTCATTAAAAAGTTAAAATACTTGAAACTGAAAACTACATCCTTAAAAGTAAAGTGGATTTATATATGCCACCACGTAATTCTGAATAATGTAAGCAATCTATAACCCCTTTGCCATCTCAGATTTCTGTTCCTTCATTGCTGCATAAACAATGGTCAAAGACAGTTGGAAGCAGGCATGTGTGTTGGCTATTGTCTTAAGTTACTAAAATGAAGATTCTACATAGAATGCCTGCATCTAGTCTAACTAGTAAAAGCAGCATTCAACATACATAAGCAAAGAGTCAACAGGCACAGCAATAGGTGTAACATATTCCTTCACAACATGCAGGATAATGTCACAGTTTAGAAAAATCGTCCTGCCCTCTAATGATGGTGTTGTGAATTGTGGCACAGGCCAAAGCTAAGGCTGGTGAGCACTGTCATTCTCACCAATCTTATTAGGTAGGCCTGGCACATAAGAGGAATACCCTCTCTCCACACACCCCGCCACCACCATGGGAATGGGATATCAATTGGTTTTCTGGAAGGGACAGATTTGATTCTCCATAATGCCTATAATCTGAGGATGATAGCCTTTTTGGGATTTAACTTGTAGTGATTATAATTTTTAAAGAACAGATATGTATTTTTATTTCACCTCATCTTTCTTCACTCTACTGTTAGTGCCCCCACCTCATTCCGTCAAAAAATGATGGGGAATTTAAATTTCTTTAATTATAATTGATGCTCATTGCTCCTTTCAGAGGGAAAAACATAAGATCTTCCAATGCTAAAAATATTGCTGAATCATTATTTTTCATAATAAGAGATCTGATTATTCTAACAGCTATGCGGGAATTTTTTTTGTAGATTTTTATTGGCCCAACAGACCTTAAAATGTAAAGAGCAGTGAATGTTTAACAGAATTACTCTTACAATTCAGAGCTTTTCCTAGCGTGTGAACATTGACTTTGCCCGGAAGACACATCTTGAAAATTTTTATCTATTAAGAAGTTAGTCTATAAAAATGAGTGTAATTTCTATTTTGTTACTTAGAGGAGTAAGGGAGGCTGGGAAGTACTTTTTGCGACAAAGTATTTCTCAATCTTTTAATTTTAAAAGGATGTATTGAGATTTAATACCAGTTAGAAGGTATTCTGGATTCAGTGGTACCTTTTCAACTTCATGAAGAAAAGGCCTTTGCGGTCTGAACCATTCCTCAGAGGAAACCTTCTGCAATGGAACTTCACACTTTGCAATAGCCTGGGAATAATCTGCAGGGTAACTAACTGCAGCCACATGATGCATTTCTTTCAGCAATGGAATGAAATCCAAAATGTGAACATTAACACTGTTGTCAATACACAACTCAATTGAGGATCACTCCTAACAGTTAGGTGTCTCAATTTGTGTTTGAAGTCCAAGAAACTGGATGGAGATCGTATTTTGCACAGCAAGTACTTACCCTAAGCTTCCCTTATTTATAGCTCCTTACAGGCTGCTTCTGACAAATGCTAGATTGCCCAATGTCGTTTTACCCTCTTTCCTCTATTCTCCTCCTCTTTCTACACCCTGAAAACAATTAAAAGCAGCTGGAATAGAACTTTGTGCAGCAGTAGCAGCTCAGTGTACATTTCAAAAATTGTGTTTAAATACGACAGCTTTGAAAAATCAGTCATATACTGCTGCCAGTAGCAGATACATCATGTTCTGCATAACCAACACTGATATTGATTAGGGCTTTGTCTCACTTGCCACTGTCAGAATTTGTTGTGCTGTTATGAGACAGCCACAGCAAATTACAAAAGTGGCTCAGCCCTTTCAAAGGGATGCAAACTCCAAACTATGAAAGTGAAACTGAAACTTTTGAGTAGCCAGGTCAGCTGCTTGCCAAACGTTTAGAATGAAATTGAGCAAACATTTATTAAGTGAAACCATCAAGGCTTCATATTCTGGCATCGATCATTGCATTTTGGAACAGCCATTTGCTCCTTCAAATGCTTCCAGGGATGAGGAACTTCAGTTACATAGATAGACTAGAGAAGTTAGAACTGGTTTCCTTGAAGAAGAGAAGTTTTGAGAGGGGATTTGATAAAGGTATTCAAAATCATGAGGGATCTGGACAGAGTAGATAGGGAAAAATATTCCCACTCATGAAAGGATTGAGAATGAGGGGGCACAAAGTAATTAAAGATATAAGGAAAAAAAAATCACGCAACAAGTGATTAAGATCTGGAATGCACTGTGAGAGTATGATGGAGGCATGTTCAATCGAGGCTTTCAAAGGGGAATTAGACTGTTATTTGAAGAGGAAGAATGTGCAAGGTTACAGGGAGAAGACTGGAGAATGGCATGAAGTAAAATACTCATTTGAAGAACCAGTGTAGACATGATGGGCCTAGTGGCCTCCTCCTGTGTTGTAACAATTCTGTGATTCTGTGAAACTGCCATAAAGTATAGCAAACTTAGAAGTCACGGAATAAACAAGAATTTAAAGGTATCTAGCAGAAGCAAATGCCTACTTGATGGTTGAATTCAAAACTTAAGACTATAGTTTATTTCCATGTCTACTTTTTAAAGGTCTTATGGGGTAGAGATATTTTCTTCAATTAAATCTGAAGGGATAAGAACAGGAAAGACCATTAGGCCCAACTTTTCCATTTATTAATTCCATAGGATGATCAAGCAGCAGTACAGTAGGCCAGTCAGCCCCTCAATCGTGATGATGGCTGATCTTCACATCTTTCCACCATCTCCATTTACTCACTATAGCTCCATATCCCATGGTACTCCTGCCTAACAAAAAAAAATACTGATCTCAGCATCTACAAATTTTTGGGGCAGAGAATAGCAGATATTTACAACTCTATGTGGTTAAAAAAAATGCTTTCTAATGTTGATGGAAATTAGAGCCAGGCAATTTATGTTCCTTTTCCCTTGATTCCCCCACCAAAGAAAATAATTGCTCTGGAGCTATCCTATCAAATCTTTGTTAATATTTTAAACACTTCAATCAGACCTGCCATACTCAAGGGAACGCAAGCCAAGCAAGCTATCCTCTTCATTTAATGCTCTAGGCTTCATCTACCCATCTTTTCATTATATCTTCTACCCATTTTCTCTCAAAACCGTTTATACCATCTGTATTGAAGTGCTTGCCCTAGTAACTTGAACAGCCAATAGTGGTCCGTGGAACTGTAACAAACATGGTATTTCACAAGTCAAATGCACCATCTGTTGCTGTAATACCCTGGCTAATAAACCCATTAAAACTACACCCATGAAATAACTAGGGTATTCCATCAGTTCCCACTGAAGGCTCTTCAATTCTTCCTTAAAAGCTAGAGAACAAGCAGTCTGTCAGTCAAATACAATTTGTCAGCACAATGTCACACTGGCATAAGACAGGTTCAAGAAAGCAGCTCACCACCACCTTCTCAAGGGCTAGGGCAATTAGAGATGGGCAGTAAATGCTGGCCTAGCCAGCAGCACCCACATCCTGTGAAAAGAAAAAAAATGTTGACAGAGCTTGTGGTTTCTTACAAAGTTACTGACTTACGTTACCAAAAGATTGTCAGAACCGAGCTGCAACAACCTTAAAGCGGTTAGCTATCCATACTCCACAACCTCTGGAAAAATCTTTAAGTACAAACCAGTAAGCTGTACTCTTAGTATATTTTCAAAAATCACTAAAAGGATATAAGTACTATATACAACAAGATACAACAGGAAGCACGAGTCACATCACTGCTTTGATATTTCACTTACAAAATCGATATGATCCAATTATTGACATGCAAGCATCTTTTTAAGATAGCCATGAGGTATCGAACACCAAAATGGTCCAAGGTGCTACAATCAGGACCATACACTCCCCAAGTTTTAAAGCCAGTATCCCATTCAGCTTGCTAAAGGCATTTTATATCAGCCAAAGACAAATTAGAGTATTTTCTGAATGGTGAGAGAATAGGAGCAAAGGGATTTGGGTGGCCATGTACACAAATCACTAAAACCTAGTGCCCATTTACAAAAAGCAATCAAAATGGCCAGTGGAAAGTTGGCCTTTACCTCAAGGGAAATGGAATACAAAAGTGAGGAAATAATGCTTTAATTGTAAAGCACTTTGGACAGGCCCATCTAGGGTACTGCATTCGGTTTTGGGCACCGTACCTCAGGAAGGATATAATGGTCCTAGGAGGGGAGTATTGTGTAAGTTCACTAGAATGTTACCAGGACTAAAGGATTAAGTTATGAGGCCAAGTTGGATAAACTTGGCTTGTATTCCCTTTAGGAAAGAAGATTGAGGGAAGATAACAATACAAGAGATTCAAAAGGGTGGGATAGAGAAATCATTTCCTTTGGTGGGGTAAATCAGAACTAAAGTTAGAGCAAAGCCATTTATGATTGAAATTGGGAAGCACTTTACCACACAAAGGGTAATGAAAATTTAGAAGGCTCTCCCCCAAAAGGCTGAGCTAACTTAAATTTTCAACATTGAGATTACTTTCTGTGATGTATCAAGGAAGAATGATTTAAGGCGGAGTTGAGGTACAATTGGCCATGCTTTAACAGAATGACGTAACAAGCTTGAAGTGCTTAATGGCCCACTCCTATTCCAATGTCACTCAGCAATAGCAGTAACATCCTATCAAAGAGTAGGCAATCCTACCCAAGGAAACAAGCTGGAAAGGGCCTGGAGATAAGTGGGACATTTGAGACATTTCAGGTCAGTGAATGTAATTGCATGAACGAATTTAACTCATAGGTACATTGTTGATAGATAGTAGTTTGGTAGCACGGAACTTGAGTATTGCTGAAAAAAGAGACATGTTATAGGCCAAAAAATACGAGATCTAAAAACTAAAACCGTAACTTCTATGCCAATTATTAAAACAGTAAAGTTTTTGCTAAAGAGACATGCTGTCAAAGCTTCTAGATTTGCACTCATCAGGGCAGTTCACAAGAATACGAATAGTAAAGGGAACAACAACCTATACTGCATGAGAAGAGAGTGTTGACTGAATGGCAAGTGGACTCTGATTGGTAGAGGTGTTGCCATGGCGCATTCTCCATGACCACTGGCATTTTTGTGAACTGTCCTGATGAGCGTAAGACGAAAAACTTTGACAGCGTCTCTTTTTTCAACAATACTCGAATTCTGTACCACCAAATGATTATTAGCAAAATTTTTGTGCAATATCCATGTTAATGATATAGATAGTATCTTTTGGTGATTTATTTCAATGCAGGAACAAGTCCTGCTTTTTAATAAAAGAAACATTTCGGGACATTTGTGAATTAACACAAAGGAGACAATTTAATGAATCTATGTTGTCAACTGATAGCCTCACTTATCCTGTAAGGAAAATTGGAAATTCAACTGCACACTGCCAAGAATGAATGGTTGTAAAATCTTGGGCAGAGTGCACTCAAATTTACGAATACCAGTAAGACTCTTAGCTACTAGTACTGCAAAATTCTAACACTCAGTTTTTTCTCAAATTACTGGTGCATTTACTTTTTTTCTTTAAACTGTATGGGAATCAACTTGCATAGGTTTGCAAATTTTTACTTAGTCCTCTGTTTAAGCGCTGCTACTCCAAGTAAATCAAAAAGAACATGTAATTGTCCATGTGGGAATCTTATGTATTTTCTTCATTTAGTTACATGATTAGGCACTCGTGATGCCCTTTACGCCCACACATGCTGTGCACAGCTGCACATTACACTCTGGTGCAGTCTGAACAACAATGACTTCATCAGGAATCCAATCATCTTTATAAATTTAATAGCTCACCTTTACTAAACAATAGGTAAAAACAAACACATGCAAACTTATGGCTCTTGGATTTGTGATCAAATTTCTCTTACCCGCATGCCAAGTACCAAAAAACCAATTTCTTCCATCAGCGGATATTTACTGATCTGTTGTTGTATCTTTTCAGCTGATGCGTCTGGGTCATAACTTTTCTTCCCTATTTTTACATCCATGATGCACGGTTTGTTGAACTTCCGTGTCACATCTTCCAGTTTAAGGTACAACTCTGAACTCAGAGGTTAAAGAGCAAACTCCTGGCAGTAATCCCTTGAAACAATTTCCAAGGCCTAATTTTGTTCAGTTACTTTATTATTACCTTCAAAGCAAAAACATTACACCAATGCCCCATTTACTTATCACAACCTCATGCTAATCATGGTATTTAGCAGTCCTTTTCAGCCATGGCCATGAGACTCACTTCCTGCTCCCTCAACCCTATCCCCACTAAACAGCTAACCACCGAGCTTCCCTCCCTGTCCCCACGTTAGCTAATATTGTTAAAGATTCCATCTCTTCAGGTGTTGCTCACCTCACTCACACCATCACCCTCCAACGCTTCTCCAATTTCGTATCCTGGGTAGGACTGTTCTTGCTTGGTTCCATCCTTATCCATTTAATCTTTTCACTTACAATGGCTTCCCTTTCTGCTCCCACACTGTTACCTTTGGTGTTCCCAAAGAATCCACCCCTGGCCTCCTCCTATTTCTCACCTACATGCTGACCGTTGGCGACATCATCTGAAAGTTTAGTTTAGAGAGTACTACCTCACACCACCATCTTTCCGGACTCCTCCCTGGTTGCTAAATTACCGGACTGCTTGTCTGACATCCAGTACTGGATAAACAAAGTTCCTAGTAGGAAGACTGAAGTCATTGCTTTCGGTCCCTGTTTCAAATTCTGTTCCCCAGCTACCAACTACATCTCTCTTTCTGGAAACCTGTCTGAGACTAAACCAGATTGTTTGCAAACTTGGTGACATATCTGACCCAAAGTGAGCTCCCAGCAACTATATCTGTGTCATCAACCGTGTCAGACAACCGATTTCCACCTCAATATCACCCAACTTTGTCTCTGCCTCAACTCATTTGCTGCTGAAACCTTCATTCATCCCTTTGTTACAAATGTGCATAAGATGCTTCCCTTGGTTGGCAAGTCTAGAATTAGGGGGCACATTTTCGAAATAAGGGGGAAGCCACTTAGGACCAAAATGAGGAGAAATCTTTTTACTCAGATGGTTGTGAATGTTTGGAATTCTCTACCCCAGAGGGCTGTGGAAGTTCAGTCATTGAATATGTTTAAAGCAGAGATTGAAAGATTTCTAAATACCAATGATAATAAAGGGATGGGGGATAATGTAAGAAAAAGGCATTGAAGTGGATGATCAGCTATGTCGTATTGAATGGCAGAGCAAGCGACAGGCTGAATGGCCTATTCCTGCTCCAATGTTCCTGCTGGCCTTGACTATTCCCACGCACTCCTGGCATGTTTCCTACATTCTAGCCCCTGGAAACATGAGGTCACCCAAAACTCTGCTGCCTTATTCTAACTTGCACAAGTCATGATCACCTGTTCTAAACTGGCTCTAGGTCAAACAATGTTTGATTTTAAGATTCTGGTTCTTATTTTCAAATCCCTCCATAATCTTGCCCCTTCCTGTCTCTGTAATCTCCTCCAGCCCCTCAACCCTCCAGGATATCTGCACTCGTCTAATTCTGGCTTCTTGGCCATTGGTAGCCATGCTTTCAGTTGCTTAGGCTCTAAGCTCTGGAATTCCCTCCCTACATGTCTCCACCTTACTTTTTCCTTTAGGACACTCTTTAAACTGTACCTCCTGGACCAGACTTTTGGTTATCTCCTTATGTGGCTTGCTGTCACCTTTTGTTTTATGATGTTCCTCTGAAGTGTTTCCTTAAATTAAAGACGTTAGACTACACAGGCCAATTATTGATCATAAAAAAAAATGAGAGTAGATTTTGAGTGCAATTTTTCTATCTTCATTTTTAAGATAAAATTAGTTGAAACATAAAAAGGGCAGAGAAGTAGCAGCAGCAATGGAATTTAGAAAGAAAAATTGGGCAAACCAAAATAAACATGCTTTTATGTAGTGTAAAGTGATAGAATGCAAAGGAAGACAAATAAATCTGAAAGATTATTCAAATTGGATTTTTTTTAAAGAAGTGCACACACAGACCTGAGATTTTTGTTCATGTGTGAAAGTTTAACTAATATTGGAGAAGAAACAGAAAATGGAAATTCGTCTATTATTTGGTTACTCAGAGTGGATCAACAGTTGGAGGATATTTTGTCCCCGTTGATCACAGATGGCACAAGCAGCTGTAGTGTAGGAAGCTGTGGTCAAGAATGTGTTTATAGACCAATTAAGTCTGTGTCAGTATATGGTTATTGCAATACAACCTAAACAGTGATTAATTATTGTGAGCACTGCTGTCGGAATTATCACACCAACTGCATTCAATACAACGGGTAGGCTTAGTCTCAGAGGCATACAAGCATTTCCAACATAAACAAAAGGGCCATGCTGCTTTAAAACCAATCAACTGGTCATTTTCCAAGTTTCAAAGCCACAGATTATCTAAATAATTGTCTATACAACAGATGGAGGGGGGAAAATAATCACTTTACAAAGTATGTCGAGTGCCTCAGCTTATTTAGGGCATTATAATGAATGGAAATCACAAATACTGCCCATCACAAATACTGTGAAACTACTTGCTAAAGAGGATGGCAAAAGCAGAGAATGGCAGGCTTTTTGTCTTGAGGGTGTAATCATGTGTCCCAAGGCACTTCACAGGAACATTATAAAACCAAGTGTGGCGCTGAAGCATGTAAGGAAATATTAAGTCAGATGACCAAAAGCTTGATCGGCAGTTTAGTGGGAATAAGTTCAAGGGGAACAGGAGCTGGGTCTCATCGGAAAGATGTGCTCAGAGAGGACATGATGGGGGGATAGGAGACAAACTAGAGAAAAATTTGGATTTGTATGTCATTATTAAAGTAACAACTGTCAGGTTACAGTTCATACAGTACACAATTTGAGTTCAGTCGAAGGGGCATGAGGACTTGAAACGTCAACTCTTTTCTTCTCCACCGATGCTGCCAGACCTGCTGAGTTTTTCCAGGTAATTCTGTTTTTGTTTTGGATTTCCAGCATCCGCAGTTTTTTTGTTTTTAACACAATATCGCAGTTCAGTGCAAAGGATACCATTAGGTGCAGTAGTCGGTGTCCAGGTGCCAAGGAATTTAGGCAGAAATTTTCGTAGATCTAAGAACACATGCTCATGACACGATGAACCAAACACCTGAAAACAAAGAAAAGTCTGTTGAGAACCAATATTTGAACATCAGAACTACAAAGCTTTTTTGCCCCATAGGAGGGCTCATCAAACTTTCTCAAGAGTGTTTTTTGGTGACTGTGACTTAAAAGAAAGTCTTATTTCAGGAAACTTAGAAATATCTTTCAGTAGTCAAGATAAATTAAGTACATTTCAACCTTGTATTTCACAGCCTTTTGTCCCACAGCTCATTGTTCAATGTTTAAAGGCTCAGAATTGGGTTCAATTTCACCAGACTTCCAAATGTGTGTATTTATTCAACTACGTTAAACCTTCACTATGCAGGGGTAATGCATACAGGACAAACTATACAACATACTCATACATCCTAGCTTTGGAAAGGTGAATAAACAACTAAGGTTCAACAATATGTTAACTGGAAAATATTACATCAACATGCAGGGCAAGAATTCACCAAGGCTCCTTCGACAGCACCTTCCAAACCCACAGCCACTACCATCCAGATGGAGAAGGGCAGCAGATAGATGAGGACACCACCACCAAAGATCCCCTCCAAATCACTCATCATCCTGACTTGGAATTACATCGCCGTTCCTTCACTGTTGCTGGGTCAAAATCCTGGAACTCCCTTCCTAACAACACTGTGGGTGTACCTACACCACATGGATGCAGCAGTTCAAGAAGGCAGCTCACTACCACCTTCTCAAAGGCAACTAGGGATGGGCAATAAATGCTGGCCCAGCCAGTGAAGCCCACATCCAGTGAATAAATTTTAAAAAATGATGGAAATTAGAAAGATGTAGTTTAGACTATTTGTGTATAAAACAAAGGTCCTGCATGCAACATTGTGCTCCAATTTCTACCAGTGTGGCCACTCAAAATGGAATGAACACAAACTATATGCACCATTGCATTAATATTGTAGAATCACATTCTCAAATGAAAACAGAAAATGCTGGAGAAAAATCGGATTAAGGTCAATGGCCTGCTGTTGCCCGACATGCGGAAGTGATTCCAGTATTTTGTGTTTTAATTTTGCGTTTCCAGCATCTGCAGTATTTTGCTAAATGCTTTGATCTCCGTGGAGACCAATAATCTAAAATAGCCAAACTTACCAAATGAACCCAAAGGAAGAAATTGATGAACACAATTTTGCTTTTTATAACTTATACTTTATCAAACCGAAATCAACATATATTAAGCAGGAATAAAAATACCTGGAAAAACTCAGCAGGCCTGACAGCATCTGCGGAGAGGAACACAGTTAACGTTTCGAGTCCGTATGACTCTTATTACATCAACTGCAGAGTCAAACAATCTTTAAAAACTGAAGGAATGTTTGATTGTAAATTAATTTTTATTATTTATAATGACATTAAGTCATCTCCAAAAGCAGCTTCACTCTATCCAAGTTCTATGGATACAGTCATCATCAAAAAGGGGGCACCTCTGCAGAATCTCCTTAGCTTGGCTCAAGACAGTCTTCAGGTTCCAGTCTTTTCGGCTGACTCGCACACAGAGCTCTACCTGTTTTGACCTCCTGCTGAAATCTGATCTAAGAGCTATATTGTGTGTGTTTTTTCCCAAGGAGATTCAATTTCCTTAGCAAACTGAGGTCCCAGTCTGATTCCAGAAGTCTGATGAGTCAGCAGCAACCCAAAGTTACCACCCACCAACCAATCCCAGAAATTGAAGTTTAAGTTTTTCTTTCAGTCCCAAAAAAATACATGCTTTGAAATCAAAGTCAGTGCAGACAACAGCTCACACATGCTTCCCCACAGGTCTCGTAAACAGTGGATTTCATCACACTAAAACAATTCTGTATTCAGATCCTGGCACTGCAGAAAATCCTGTCCACACTGTGGAGCTGCTTCTACAGCAGCCAGATCTATATTAACATTTTAACGTTCAGCTGCATGCCAACATTTGAGGGAGGTGCATGTCACCAAGAACAGAAAAAAGATTTTACTGGTCTGATATGATAGGGAAGTGTAGAGAGATGAACTATGGACACTGAGCTCACCAGCTGTCAAGCCAAAAGGCCAGCTGAAAGTAGGCCATTCCCAGACCAAAATCATTTCATTTGGTGGTACCAACTGCCTCCAGCAGCCTTGAATGATTTCCGTTTACACTGCTGGTTTGCTTCCAACTTGAAATCTGCTGTCTGTAGCAAAGCAGCAGTGTGAAATTATTAGAAAATGCAAGAAATAATGCATTGTTATTTATAGCTTCTGATCTTTTCCTATTTGAAAACCATGTTTTCTCAATTTAATCTCAACATAACTTTAACTACATCACTTATCTATCAAGGTTAGTTTGAGAGTAATGAAATCTTGTCTTTACACTAAAACGAATAAGAAAAATTAGAAGAGAGCAGGGGAATTTGAGAATAAGATAGATCTTTCAAACAGCTAGCACAGGCTGAATGCCCTCCTGTGTAATATGAATCTACACAGAGAGGGCCTTCCAAAGCCAGCAGCTGGGTATTTTGAGCAGGGGAAAAAAGGTCAGCCCACTCTTAGTCAGGCCAGGATGAAGGTCACAGATAGCAGCTACCATAGAGCAAAGCTCCTTCCACCAAGGGCTTTAGTGGATTTGATGCCAATGCCAGGGCATTCACTTCACAGGGTATGATTCCAACAGAACTATAACCTAAAATAACCCTGTAAAGTACATGGACTATTATCTAGTGCAGGCTCAACATACCTAATCCACTCTTCCTCTTCTTTCCCCTGTTACAGACCTCAGGATGCCCTGCGCAAATTAAGCTGATCACCAATTTTGAAAAGAAGTAGAAATCCTTTTCCTTCAGCTAAAGATAATACATTTGTCTCTTCTCCGATTTGATCCAGCTTATCCCTCTCAACTCTTATCTGATTATACCTCAATATTACTCTTCTAAGTCCTTAGTGATTGCAATGTGGAGCTAAATATTAAAAAAAAATAAAATAATTCAATAAAATTTAAACTTTGTGGAAGAAATAAACACAGTCAACCACCTGTCTGTAACATAGAGACACAAGTGATGACAAGCTCAGTAATCCTCTTGGTTAAATGCTGGAATCGCATCCAGGGACCTCACTCTCCGCTTAATTTGAAAGTACAGAATCTCATCTGCACTTACAACAAGAATAAATCACCTGGATTAAACTGTTCAAGAAAATTTCATTTCTGTTTATCAAATGTTATTTTGGTTCAAATTACAGAATTCAAACTCGCCTGCTGGTGTCGAGGGAAACAAGGTAATAAAGATGATCTTCCATAGTTCTTTATGCCGTTATCCTCTATTTAGGGTTGGACAACAATTTAACAAAACTTATGCGTGTTCTGGGCTTCCCTGATGGTTCAGTACATTGACTGAGTTATGAGAGGAATCCATTCAGTATGTATTAGCAGCCAGGCAAAAAAAGGAAAGGTCCCAGTTTTGTTCCCAACCTGAACCAAGTTGATTCATCTTAGCCAAGATGTCAGTGAAGGTACTAAAATCTGGCCTAAGTATCCCCAGACTGGAAGAGGTAGAAAGAGAAAAAAATTACTGACAGATCCTAATCACTGACCAATATACAACAATTCCTACAGAAAAGGTACACATCTGGACATCAAGCATCAATGCTGGGTTAGTCAGTTAGCCAGCACACACTGGGGAATCACGTGAATGCACATTGGAGGAGATAACTGAACCCATGGAATCAAACCCAATACAGCAGAGAAGAAAAATAACTAATACATGGGATTACCTCATAACAATACTGTAATAGCTTCGTATTGGAGGGAGAAAGTATTCGAAGAGCACGTTAAAGTAGTTCGAGAAACTCTAAGTACTAAACTTTAAATGCTAAGGCGGCCACAATATTGTTTAGTTTCTTGGAACCCAGTGTAGGTGGCTCAAAATCAGAAATATTGCCAAAAGACTTGTGCTAGTTATTAAAAGTACCTATGATGATATTAGAGAACAATGCTGCAGATACTGCAGGCTACAACTATAGATTTTGTACATTATATTGTTCCCACCAAGAAAATAAAACGGCCTTTAACACACTTACTTACGTAGTTTCTCCAGTCCCATGAGATCCAATGGGCATCAAGAGAAAGTATGAGACAGGTTACACAGACACTGAGCTGGCAAAGGTTACTATCTGTAAATACAACAAAGACAGAATACTAGTCTCCAACCCGCCAGGGCATTATGGCTGCAGAGGAAAATATATTGAAAATACAAGCATAATTGTTTACAACGCAAAAGCTGGCTAGAGTGAGAGTGTAGCTAGACCAGGAGGATAACAGAGCAGTGACAGGGCAGCATCAAGAGCAAGACCAGTAGGAGGAAAAATGAGGGGCCAAAGTAGCACTGAAAGCAAGAGCACAGCAAGGCCAGTGGGGGCATAAAACAACGGTGACAACAGCACCAAAAGCAAGAACACATTGAAGCTAGCGGGGGGATAAAAGAGAGGCTGCACTGAAAGCGAGAGCACAGGGACACCAGTGGGAGGGTAAAAGAGCAGTGACAGGGCAACACCAAGAGCGAGGCTAGTGGGAGGATAAAAGAACAGTGGCAGGGCAGCACTGAGAGCAAGAGCACATTGAGGCTAGCAGGAGGATAAAAGAGAGGCCGAAGTAGCACCGCAAGTGAGAGCAGAGTGAGACCTGTGGGGGGATAAAAGAGTGGTGGCAGAGCACAGTGAGGCCAGCAAGTATAAAGAATAAGGGAGATCGGCGGGTTCAGAGCCGACCGATTGCATTTGAAAAAGAAACCAAAGCGTGACATCTCAGGAAAGCAGCTAAGTGATTGATTAGCGAGTATCTCTCTCTTTCTCTATACTCCAGCATTCATTCAAAAGAGGAGCTGGGAAATTAAAAACTTCAATCAAGGTAAGTGTAACAGAAAGTGAATTAACAAGCGTACCAGCACAGAGCTGCTCTAGATGGATTAATTAAAATTAATATTAGTTGTAAAAGAGGGAACAGAGAGTTTCTACTTAGTTGGACATCTGAGATCTGTAACTTGCATTTCCTGAACCATGTAGGAACTTCAGGACAGGACACTTCATGTGACTTGCGGGATCAGGAAGTGTCTCCAGATGGCCACCCCTTAGACAGTAAGTGTTCAGGATAGTAAATGGATAGCTTTGCGTAAGAGCAGGAAGAGGCAGCCAATACAAGAGTCTTTGGAGTATGTGCCACACTCAAACAGGTAAACAGCAGTAGAGACTGCTGGCAGTGACAACACTTTGAAGAATTGCTGTTCAGACCATGGCACTAATGGGTAAAGGACTGCGCAGGAGGGAGCAGCAAAGAGTAGAAATGCAGTTGCGATAGGAAATTTCATAGTCATGGGGGGCTGGGGAGTGGGGTGTGAAAGACAGACATTTCCGTAGCTGTCATTGAGAGTCTTGCACAGTGTATTACCTCCCTGGTTCCAGGATAAAGGGAATCACATAGAAAGTGCAGAAAATTCTGCAGGGGGAAGGGGGTGAGCCAAAAGTTGTGGTACATGTTGGTACCAATGACAGAGGTGGCAGGTAAGTTCCTAATGTCAGATTTTTAGGTGATAGGGAGGAAGGTAAAAAGTAGATCCTCAAATGTAGTAATCTCCGGATTACTCCCAGTCCACACACTAGTGGGAGTAAAAATTGGCAGATAGGGAGGGTTAATGTGTGGCTTGAAGCACGGTACAGGAGGGAAGACTTTAGATTCTTGAAGCATTGGGACCAGCTCTGGACAAGAGACATCAATTCAAAAGGGGCAGGTTGCATCTCAACAGGACTGGGACATGTGTCTTCGTGGAGAGGTTCATTATGTGGTTGAGGAGGGTTTAAGCTAAATTAGCAGGGGGGTAGGTACCAGCATATAAAAGTATAAAAGAGGAATAAGGTTCACAAAGTGAGAGTGTTGGATAGTATTAGAGAAGGAAATAATACTGAATTAGATGTGAGCGGATGAAAAAGGATAATGAGGAATGCAAGGACAGGTTTACAATGCATATATTTAAATGCACAAAGTGAGATGAATAAGGTTCAGTGAGCCACAAGCACAATTTGCCATGTGGGTGTATGATGTAATGACAATAATGAAAATGTGGCCTAGAAATGGTGAGGACTGGGTGCTTAATATTCAACAATATGAAGTGCTCAGAAAAGAGAGAGAAAAGGGAGGTGAGGTGACAATCTGACTATGGAATATATTGTAAAGTTGGAAAGAGAGGATGTCCTTGAGGGGACGAGGACAAAATCCATTTAGTTAGAGTTGAGAAGCAAAAAGTGTTAATAAAAAGCAATAGTGCTATTTGGGGTATTCTATCATCATCCAAATAGTGATAGAGGAGCAAATCAGCAGGAAATCACAGACATGCATGAACTATACAGTGGTGATTGTGGGGGATTTTAGGATTAAAGTAAAGGGTAAGGAGGGAGAGAAGTTAATGAAATGTGTTCAGGAGAACATCCTTGACTAGTACATTCTCAGTCCAATTAGAAAGGGGGCATTGCTAGATATGATGCTGGGAATGAGGTGGGCCAGATAGACCAAATGCTGGAGGGGGACAAAAACACAGATAATAACAAAAAACTGCAGATGCTGGAAATCCAAAACAAATACCTGGAAAAACTCAATAGGTCTGGCAGCATCGGCGGAGAAGAACAAAGTTGACGTTTCGAGTCTTCATGACCCTTCAACAGAACTGTTCCGTTGAAGGGTCATAAGGACTCGAAATGTCAACTTTGTTCTTCTCCGCCGATGCTGGTGGGGGTCACTTGGGCAAGAGTGTTCATTTTATCATAAGGTTTAGATTAGTAATGGAGAAAAGCAAGGAACAGTCTAAAACAG
Organism: Carcharodon carcharias; assembly: GCF_017639515.1. Taxonomy (NCBI): domain Eukaryota; kingdom Metazoa; phylum Chordata; class Chondrichthyes; order Lamniformes; family Lamnidae; genus Carcharodon; species Carcharodon carcharias. Next base: position 53,901,945 of record NC_054483.1, on the reverse strand, counting down.
AACATCAAAAATGGAAGTGAAACCATTTCAATTGGATGAGAAGGAATCTAGCCCTGATAAAATGGAACCAAAGACTGACAGGAAAAACTGGAATGAAACAATGGGGTGGTCTTTAAGGAAAAGATGCTTCAGTTACAGGCTAAGTACATTCCAACAAGGGTGAAAGGTAGGGGAACCAAAGCTAGATCTCACTGGATGACGATAGAGATGTGTCAAAAAAGGAAGGTGTGAGATGCATGACAATTGAATTCTCCAAGCAAGAACCTGGACAAATTCAATAGGTTGAGGGGGAAGTGAAGAGGAAAATAAGACAGGCAAAGAGAAAACATGTGAATAGAATGGTAGTCAACATAAAAGGGAACCCAAAAATCTTCAATTGGCATGTAAATAGCAAGCAAATGCTAAGAGGTGGAATGGGTCCTGTTAGGAACAAAAAGGATGATACCTGCTTAGGGATGCAGGGCAAGCCTGGAATACTTAATGAGTACTTTGTATCGGTATTCATTAAGGAATAAGAAGCTGACAAAACAGAAGCAGTGATGGTAGAGGTAATGGAGGGGTGAAAATCCAGGGGAAGGTGGTACTGGGAAGGCTGATTATGCTTAGGAGGGATAAGTCACCTAGTCTGGATGGCTTACATTCAGATTGCTCAAGGAAGTGGAGGTAGAGATAACAGCAGGGTTTTCCATAATCTTCCAAGCTTTTCTAGATATGGAGGGAGGTGCCAGAGGATTGGACAGAGGCAAATGTGACTCCATTATTAAAGAAAACGTGCAAGGTCAATTCTAAGGAACTACAGGCCAGTTAGTTTTTTTCAGTGGTATGGAAAGTTTTAGAAACAATAATGATGGGAAAAATCAACAGGCACTTGAAGAAGTTTAAGTTAATTAAGGACAGCCAGCACACATTTGTAAAAGGCAATTCACGCTTGACTAACCTAAAATTTTTGGATGAAAGCTGATGAGGAAATGCAATAATTGTCTAGTTTTATGGATTTTAAGGAAGCACTTGATATAAAAGACTGGTGAACAAAATTGTGGCTCATGGAATAAGCAGGCCAGTGTCAACTTGGATAAAAAAATTGGTTTAAGGAGAGGAAACGGAAGTAGTGGTAAATTGTTATTTTCAGACTGGAGGATGGTAGACTGTGTTCTCCAAGGGTCAATGCTAGGATCACTATTCTTGATATAAATAAGTTATTTGGAAATCGATATACAGAGTAAAATTTCACAACTTGCCGATGTTACCTAACTTGGAGGATGACAAACAGTGAGGGCAATGCAAATGGACTGTAACAGGATATAGATAGGCTAACAGAATGTGCATACGAGTAGCAGATGGAATTTAACATAAAGAAGTGTGAGGTGATGCATTTTGGCAGAGGGATAATGAGAAACAACATAGACTTAATGGCACAGTTCTAAACAGTGTGTGGGGATAGACGGACCTGGGGGTGCATGTGCGAAGACCTTTGAAGGTGGCAGAATATATTGCAAGAGTGATTAGCAAAGCATATGGAATTTTGGGCTTATAAGGTACTGAGTACAAAAGCAGGGAAGATAGGCTGAATCTTTATATGGTTAGATCACACGTAAGATATTGCGCTCAGTTCTGGTCATCATACTTCAGGATGTGAAACTCCTTGAGAGAATCCAGAGATGGTGAAAGAGACAAAACTTGCAGGGTTACAGGGATAGAGTGAGGAAATGGGACTGACTGGTTTGTCGTACAGAAAGCTAGCAGTGACTTGTAGAGCCAAACGGCCTTCTTCTGTGCCAATTATGAATCTCATAACTGAGATTCCAACTGCGATTTATGCAGCAAGCATTTGACTGAAGGATGGATTTTTTCAGTTCAAATTGCACTGCAATATCCCCTTTAGTTTAATATATGTTTTTAAGATGATAGGAACACCAAACCCCAAGGAATGAACACAAAGAATCATTTTTTCCTATTAAGGCAATAAATATCTGAATGCAATCACTATCTCAGAAATAGACAGACACAGACAAACACAAACACACAAGCGCACAAAGATGCTAGTTATCTACAATTCAAAATGCCTAATGGAGACCAGGTGATCTCAATTACTAAAGAGGCCATACAACAACCAAGTTTAAACTTCTTCAAATTGGCGCTTAACTGTGCCTCGTTGTTAGTCATATGCAATTGAACAGTATTTAAATATTAAAAGTAGGGTCCAGGATTATATCGTGATGTACTAAAGGTGAAGTCTATATGATTTAACTATAAAAGACACTGCTACAGTCAGCGCAAAGACAGAACTGACTGGATTATCACAGATCTGCCATGGTACTTTACATCAGCACTCTTTTAGTTTGGATTATGACTTGGAGTGCAGTGTACAAATGCAAACTCATTTATATTGCTAAAAGTGGCATTCCTTAAACAGATGACAAAATGTTGAGCCCAAAAACAAAGGTATTGGAATCAGATACAGCTGAGTTTCTATGTGCATTCATGTTTGAATCTACACTTGTAAACGTATGGGTCAATGCACTGCCATGGTCAACAAAACAGTTTCCAGACATGCAGCAGCTGAAATCAGCATAATAGCAAAACTGAATTTACAGGATTGCTGTACATACTTTGAAAAGTTAGCTTTTATACTCTATAGTATGGCAACAGTTGCAGAACTCCAGCATCAATTCATGTACTGTGCTGACATGATGACATATGAGAGCTGAAAATCCATCTTGGGCAGCAGTACAAAACAGGAAATAGTGGCAAACGGTTTTACACTGTGAAAGGAGTGAGGCGGATGAGGTGAAACAGGCTACCATGTCACTATCACTCGGCGTGCTACCATTCAAAACCAATTTCACCTCAAAGTGTCATGGAGATGACAAATTAACCCATGTGCAGAAAGATTTCAGTGCTTTTCCCCTGCGTATTCCGAACATCATCTATGGCTTCTTCTGTTTCACATGCAACCTCCTCTTTGTCCGGTTTCTTTTTAACGTTGGTTTTATTTAAAATACGCTTGTATTCTTATTGAAGATACTTATGCTTCAACTACTTTTCTTTTCCATATATTTCATAACTTTTCTTCAAACACACTAGCTGCTCTCTGTTCCTGTACTAATCCAAAGCAGAGTGAATTGAAGTGCCTTTACCTTTGCAATTTAACCACCCTTTCTTCACAACAATTAAAATTCTGTCTTCCTCTTTACATAATGGCAGTCATAATTGCGTAACATTCACATAACAAGGAGCATTCACGCAAGTGTCAGGCACTGACCATCTTCAATGAGAGAATTCAACCATCTCCCCATGACATTCAATGGCATTACCTGCTGAAATCCTCACAAGCAACATCTTGAGGGTTATCATTGACCAGAAACTGAATTGGACCAGCCATATAAATATTGTGGCCACAAAGCAAGTCACAGGCTAGGAATCCTGCGGCGAACAACTCACCTCCTAATTCCTCAAAGTCTGTCCACCATCTACAAGGCACAAGTCATGAGCATGATTGAATACTCTTCACTTGCTTGGATGAGTGCAGCTTCAACAATGACCTGCCTCCACTGCTCTATGCGGAAGAGAATTCCACGGACCTTATGAAAAAAAAAATTCTCCTCATCTCAGTCTTAAATTGGAGGACCCTTATTTTTAAACTGTGTGCCCTGGTTCTAGTCTCCCCCACAAGGGAAAACATCCTCTCAGCATTCACCCTGTCAAGCCCCCTCAGGGTCTTTAACGTTAAGATCACCTCTCATTTTTCTAAACTCCAATGGGCACAGGTCCAACCTGTCCAATATTTCCTCATACAATAACCCCTTCATCCCAGAAAAGAGTTGAGTGAGCCTTCTCTGAGTTGGTTTTATCAGCAAGAACATAAACTTTCTAATTTTTAAATCAGTGTAGTCAATCTCAAAGATTCAGTTTTTATTCTTTCCCGGGATGTGGGTGTCGCTGACTAGGCCATCCAGGGCAAAGCAGTTTGCTTGATTGGCACCCCATCAGCCACCTTCAACATTCATTCCCGCTACCAATGACACACAGCGGCAGCAGTGTGTACCATGGACAAGGTGCACTGCAGTAATTCACCAAGGCTTCTTCGACAGTACCTTCCAAACCCTCAATCTCAACTACATAGAAGGACAAGATGGGAACATCATCACCTGCAAGTTCCCCTCCAAGCCACTCACCATCCTGACTTGGAACTATATCGCTGTTCCTTCAGTGTTACTGGGTCAAAATCCTGGAACCCCTTTCCTAACAGCACGGTAGGTGTACTACCACATGGACTGCTGCAGTTGAAGAAGGCAGCTCACCACCACCTTCTCAGGGGCAATTAGCGATGGGCAACAAAAGTGCTGGCTTAGCCAGCGACACCCACAGTTCGAGAAAGAATAAAAGCTGAATCTTTGAGATTGACTACACTGATTAAAAATTAGGAAGTTTATGTTCTTGCCGATAAAACCATCTCAGAGAAGGCTCACTCAACTGATTCCTGGGGTAAAGGGGTTATCGTATGAGGGAGGTTGGACAGTTTGTGCCTGTATCTACTGGAGTTTAGAAGAATGAGGGGTGATCTTATTGAAATATATAAGATTCTGAAGGGACTTGACAGGGTGGATGCTGAGAGGATGTTTCCCCTAGGGAACCAGGGTACACCGTTTAAAAATAAGGGGCCTTCCATTTAAGACTAAGATGAGGAGAAATAGACAGGAAAGTCGAATTCAGGCCATAATCAGATCAACCATGATCTTATCAATTAGTGCAGGAGGCTTGAGGGGTCGAATGGCCTACTCCTGCTCCTAATTCATATGTTCATATGTACTTATGTAACTCTGTCCCTAAGCGTTAAATGTGGACAGAGGGAAAGAGAGGGACAAAGGAAAGAAACCCGGTTTTTACGAGTTAGTTTATCTTCTCCCACATAATATTCTGGGGCTTGGAAATAATCAAGCAGCACCCTTGCTTTTTTGATACCAATGGAGTTTACAAGTTAACCCTACAATGTTTGATATACAAAAATAATTATAATCATACTATTCTAATAAATAAAGGCTGCAAGGACAACATAGTAATATTTCAATATGCACATGAAATGTGATTACCACACAGTATGTTCCCATCTCAGGCCAGTCACCAGACATGCAACACTCCCTAATATTTGGCTACACACAGCTAGAGGCCTGGAAGGTAATGACCGGATTGCCATCTCAGGAAAGGAAAAGCTCTGGAAAGGGGAAATATGATGTCAGTCATCACAAAAGCAGCTCTGTCAGTAGGAATTGAAGTTAATGTGAACCGCTATGGTCTTATTAAACTTTAATTATGACTCTGGACAACTGTGATACAAACCTACTCGGTGTTAAATTAGTGATATAAGTCAAGATGTATTCTTCAAGGTGATCTATTCCAATTCCAATGTTTCTGACAGATCTACAGTCTAATGCATCATGTCCCAGTTTAAATTAGATGGGTAACGTGACTTCAATAGTGTTGAACAGCCACCTCAACAGCTCTTTCAGAGTAGCTTAAAACTGAATTGGAATGATTTGCAAGTGTTTTACTTTTCCATGTGAATGAGATACCCTCCAGTCAAACTGGAAAAGCCTGGCAGGTAAGCATTGGAGGGTGTCCATTGCACCCTGGACTGTGACTGGTGGACAATCCACCCAACAACTTAAACTGCAAAGAAAATACAAGCGGCACCAAGTGTAGGCACCCACCCACACCCAGGACTCTTTCATGCCTCTCGGTGCCTCACCTGTAATTTTTCATCTAAGACGCCACCTCCCACTTTTATCTGGACCTAGAAAGTGTTCCCCTATTGGTTCACACAGGCAGAGCTAGGACTCTTGTGTGGACCCTCAGTTATCGAAGTAATTACAACAGAGTACTTTCAGGCAGTTTGAATAATTATTCACTTCCTATGGTACAAGCATACAATGCAATCTAATGCATAAGCACTGGGCAGTCAAATGGATGGTTGAGCACCTCAAACACTGACAAATCTTGCAAGGAAACAGCATCCGCAGTAGGTTAATAGCAATTCTGCCCACCACATAGCTGCCTCCCGAAAAAGCTCTACTTGACAATATATGCAAAATTATCAACAGAGCAATTGTCACACGTACTAAAGAATTCAATTCAGCTGCAGTACAGAACACCCTGACCAAATTTATTCCAGATCCAGAGACAAGATAACTAGAGCATTTAAAAAAAATTTCTTGGATGTCAACATCGTTGGCAAGGTCAGCACGTATTGCCATCCTTAAATGCCCTTAAGGTGGCAGTGAGCCGTCTTCTTAAACTGCTCCAGTCCATGTGGCCTAGCTACACCCACAGTTCTGTTAGGGAGGGAGCTCCAAGAATTTGACCCAGTGACAGTGAGGGAACAGCAATATAGTCCCAAGTCAGGATGGTGTGTGGCTTGGAAGGGAACTTGCAGATTGGGGCTTTGCCATGCACCTGCTGCCTTTGTTCTTCTAGGTGATAGAGGTCTCGAATTTGGAAGGTGCTGTTGGGAACTTGGTGAGTTGCTGCAGTACATCTTATAGATGGTACAAATTGCTGTCACTGTCCACGAGCTTTGAGACAATAAATATTTAAGATGGTGGAAGGGGTGCCGATTAAGTGAGCTGCTTTGCTCTGGAGGAGTCAGGCTTCTTGAAAGTTGTTGGAGTTGCACTCAGCCAGGCTAGCGGAGAGTCCATCACAATCCTGAACTGTGCCATGTGGATGGTGCACAGGGTTTGGGGAGTCAGGAAGTGAGTTACTCGCTGCAGAATTCTAAGCCACTGACCTGCTCTTGCAGCCACAGTATTTATATGATTGGCCCAGTTCAGTTTCTGGTCAATGAAAACCCCCAGGATGTTGATGGTGGGGGATTCAGCCACATAAATGCCACTAAATGTCAAGGGGAAAAGATTAAATCTGTTTTTGTGGAAACGGTCATTGCCTGAAACCTGCAAATGTTACTTGCCACTTATCAGCCTGAGCCAAATGTTGTCCAGATCTTGCTGCATGCAGGCAGAGACTGTTTCAGTATCTCAGGAGTGCAAATTGTGCTGAGCAGAATCACAATTTTTACAGCACAGGAGGCCATTCGGCCCATTGCTCTAAAATGAGCAATTTACTTCATACCATTCTCCCGCCTTCCCCCGATAACCCTGCATTATTCCTTTTCAAATAACACACTAATTCCTCGATTGAACCTGCCTCATCAAACTCTCAGGCAATGTATTCCAGACCTTAACCACTCACTGCGTGAAACCATTTTTTTCTCATATCGCTTTTGATTCTTTTGCAAATTACTTTAAATCTGTGCTCTCTTATTCTCAATCATTTTATGAGTGGGAACAGTTTCTCTCTATCTACTCTGTCCAGACACCTCATGGTTTTGAATACCTCTATCAAATCTCCTCATAGCCTTCTTTCCTCCAATCTATCTTTAAAACTGAAGTTCCTCATCGGTGGAACCATCCTCATGGATCTTTTCTGCACTCTCTCTACTACCTTCGTATTTTTCCAAAAGTGCTGGATGCGATACTTCATGTGCGACCAAACTAGTGTCTTATACAAGTTCAACATGAACTCCTTGTTCTTGTACTCTTATGACCCTTTTAGATAGCCTAGGATACTGTATGCACTGTGCAATCATCAGCGAACATCTCCACTTTGGACCTTTTATATTGGAGGGAAGGTCACTAATGAAGCAGATGGACCTAGGACCCTGAGGAATTCCTGCAGCGGTGTCCTGGAGCTGAGGTGATTGGCCTCCAACAACCACAAACATCTTCCTTTAGACTACATATGACTCCAACCAATGAAGAGCTTTCCCCTCGATCTCCACTAGCTTCAATTTTGCTGGATCTCCTTGGTGCCACACTCGGTCAAATGCTGCATGATTTCAAGAACGGTCACTCTCACCTCACCTATGAATTCAGCTCTTTTTGTCCATATTTAGACCAAGGCTGTAACGAGGTCTGGAGCTGAGCGACCCTGGCAGAACCCAAACTGAGCATCAGTGAACACATTGTTGCTGACTAAATGCCACTTAATATCACTTTTGTTATGAAGATGTGTTATATAAAATACTAATTTATGTCATCAGCTGGACATACATATTGAACTTCTTTGAAAATTACACTTTTCCTTAGCAAAGGACACTGGCTTACGGCAGCTACTATGTTGCATTTGGCAAGGGCACAAGCTGCTTTTATGGAGACAGAGTCTATGGGGCTCTCAGAGAGTGGTCACGTGATTGAGCTTGTGCATGAAAAATAGATACTGGATTTTTGGATAGTCAGAGAGGCTGCCACAAGGGCAACAAGCCTTATCCCATCTTCTTTCTTCAGAAACTGCTCTCATCAAAGCTGAGCTGTTTGTGATTTGCAAAACCCACCAGAAGACATCATTGCTGCAAATGGAGAGTTCTTAAAGGAGAATTATGAATCAACCAGCCATGACTGCAGACCACTGTGGAAAGGGAGCCCTTCCACTGTAAACAAGCCTCTGGACAACTTTTTTCTGACTTTACTTGTAGCTTGGCCAAATTTTTAAGACCTGATATTCTGCAGAGTTTTACTTTTTTGCTTACTTTGTGTGTCATTTTGTGTGTGTGTTGTTTTGCATTAGTGGATAGTTGGGCCTATTTGTACATGTTAAACCTTCTGTTTATAATGCCTGCATCTTTATCTGAGTAAGTTTTAGCAATAAAACTAACTCTTTACTTGTTAGCCTGCGAAAACTGGCTGGCTTATTTCTTGTACCGAGCTATACAAGGTTAAATATATATATTAAATTGGCAAAATCACTTCACTTTTAAATTCAAACTCTGTTATAACTAACTCAGGAGGGACAAAGAGGAGTCAGTTCATCCCTTCTAGCCTGCTCGTCACACTGCTGACATCATCTTACATCACTTTGCTGATGATTGAGAGTATCTTAATGGGACAGTAATTGGCTGAATTTGATATGTCCTGCTTTTTGTGGCAAGCAGAACCAGAACAACACACAGAGGTATACTTCAGAGGTTAAACAACTAAATTATATTTTAAAAACAAAAAAACGGCGGATGCTGGAAATCCAAAACAAAAACAGAATTACCTGGAAAAACTCAGCAGGTCTGGCAGCATCGGCGGAGAAGAAAAGAGTTGACGTTTCGAGTCCTCATGACCTTTCGACAGAACTTGAGTTCGAGTCCAAGAAAGAGTTGAAATATAAGCTGGTTTAAGGTGTGTGGGGGGGGGGCGGAGAGAGAGAGAGAGAAGTGGAGGGGGTTGGTGTGGTTGTAGGGACAAACAAGCAGTGATAGAAGCAAATCATCAAAAGATGTCACCAACAACAAATTGTTGGTGACATCTTTTGATGATTTGCTTCTATCACTGCTTATTTGTCCCTACAACCACACCAACCCCCTCCACTTCTTTCTCTCCCCCCCCCCACCAACCCCCCTCACACACACACACACACACACACACACACACCTTAAACCAGCTTATATTTCAACTCTTTCTTGGACTCGAACTCAAGTTCTGTCGAAGGGTCGAGGACTCGAAACGTCAACTCTTTTCTTCTCCACCGATGCTGCCAGACCTGCTGAGTTTTTCCAGGTAATTCTGTAAATTATATTTTGCTTCTGAATACTCATCATCACTTTCTGAATTCCACCATATTGAAACAAGCACCAGAGATTCATTGGGTGATAAATGTTTTTGGTCATGGACAGCTTAATACATGCATCATATTCTTACTGACTTCCTAGAGGAATGGTCATCAGCCATCTCAAAGCAATCATCAAACTATCCAAGTTTTAGCTCTGCAAAACTTCACTTTGGAACAATGCATAGATACATAAGGGCTAAAAAATACTGAGCTGCTTCTGGATGTGATGCCCACTATTTTGTTAATCTGGATCTATAAAGACAAGGAAAACAATAAATCTAGTCAACATTTTTGAGCAAAATTAACACATCGTAAGACTAAAAAATATACTCATAAACATCAGGATTAAATTGGAAAGGTGGAAAAGAATACATATTTTTGGTAATAGCTAAATAAGGAATCTGACTATTTTGTTTGTATCAGAGAATCTAGCCCACAGATTTTGATACATCCCAACAAAGAAATAGCAACATATGTTGTCAGGATGCTGTGTGACTTGGGAGGGGAACTTGGACACATAGATACCATTATCTTCTGTCCATGTTCTTAATGAAGTTTAATGAGCTGGGGGAGCTGTTAAAGCAGGCTTAGTGAGTTGCTGTAGTGCATCCTCTAGATAGTGCAAACTGCAGTCACTGTTGGAGTAAGAGAGGGTCCGGTGGCACGCTTGCTGACCACTCCTTCCAGAAGCCGCTTACTGAAGTATCCAGCCTCTGCGCTGCTCTTATAGCTGCACTTTGATGTGGATTGTCATTGACCACCTCCAAAATGGGGCTCAGGCAACTGTAATGCTATTGAAGGTCACAGGGAGGTGGCAGGGGCTTTTTTTCTTCAATCGGAGATGGTCTTTGCCCAGCAGTTAGTGGATGCAGTAAGGTTACATAGTTTTGCTCTGCTTTACATTTTGTTCTGGCTGGAATCTATTCCTTTATTTGTTACGCATGCAAGAATCCAAGCTGGTTAAAACCATTCCGAATAAGAGCGAGTACACATAAAACAACTATTACCTCCGGATGGACTAAGCCACAAAATCTTAAAATTAGGGCCAGGCCTTTTCAGAGCAAAATCAGGAAGCTCTTCCTTTTACAAAAACGCAGAAAACACTCCACCAAAAGACTGAGAGTTCCAGACCAATGAAATTCTCAAGACCAAGATATTTTGTTAGTTAAGGATATGAAGGAATATGGTGCAAAGGTGATCAAATGGAGTTCAGTCATGATCTAACAATGATGAAGCAGGCTCAAGGGTTTGAGAACTCTTGTTCCTATAATTTCACCACATATAAATTAACGGACATTTTAATGCATTTGGAAAACAGAGCGAGTTAAGCACCGGAGAAAGAAGGAGAAGTGATTTCCTTATCTGAAAACAACACTGCAGTCTCTGGTGTCAAGATATCAAAACATGAGCAAAGTAACTATGCAAAAGCAAGTAATTCATCACCTATTCATGCAAATTTATTTTATCCTAGTGAGTAGCTGCCAATATAATCTATTGTTCAGTTACATCAGTCTAATCATCACCTAAGTTGGGTTTAATATTTTATTTCACAATGTGAATTGTGAGCAATTACTGTGGAATTTTTTGAAACAATTAAATATTAATAAAGAACTAAGCATTCAGATAGAACTCAAGATTATAAAAATAACTAATCTCAGTCAAGTGGGAGTCAGCCACCTTACATTATAAAAGATAATGAGAGGGGACAGAAATCCAGAGACAAAATTTACCCAAGGTTCAGCTGCAGATCTTGAAGCAACAAGTTCAGAATGGTGTTTTAATTATGTTGGTCATTGCTGGAGTTCAAATGACACAGCATCTATTTGGTTAAGCAAGCAACCAGTGCAAACTGGATCCTTATTGCAAACAAACATACCTGCTGTTTAGTAAAGCAGTCACAAACCGAATAGAGCAACTAAAGCTCAGTGGAGCATCTACTAAAGCCATCATGTGTTGCATGACGTGCTTGGTTCAACAATACAGGTATTATCAAAGGTCATCAATCTGCCATCACAGATCTGGAACGGTGTGTAGTGTAGCACAGAACAGGGAATTAGAAATGTTGCTCAGTCTGCATAAAGGTATACATCCAGATGAGTGCTTACAGAAGGCTTCACATACTCATGAGCAAAAAGACGTGGAATAAACTGAGAATTATCCGGGACTAACAGAAGCCATTGGTAAATACATGGTTTCACAGTACTGACAGGCAGAAAACATCCCAAAGCAGGAAGTGGCCAGCAAAACTTTCAAATTTAACTTATTAGTCTTATTTATCCACATTTTTCACACACAAGTAGCTGCAACATGGCATGAAAGAAAGCCTTATGGCACAGGCTAGAACCCTACTGCTCAGGTTTTCAGCCTGTCCATCTGCGCTTGTCTAAGAGTCGACTGGTTCTGCTCTTCTGACCTTTCTAAAATTCAATCTTAAATATTTCATTCACTTCCATATTAAGAGCTATTAGGGATGCTACATCTACCATAACTTCTGCATTTCAATTCCTGTGTAAAATCATTTCTTCTAACCTCTTTGTAAATTAATATTCTTTTAGTTGCCAACTTACTAAGCGTCCAAATAGATTTTCTCTATTTACGTTACCTAGTACTTCACCATTTCAAACACCTTCATCATTACTTCTTAGTCTTCTCTGTTCCAATGAAGAAAGACCAGTTTTTCTAGTGTGCTCATAAATAAACCCTCACACATCCTTCATACCATCTGGGTGAATCTCTTGATCCAGCTCCATGGACTTGATACCTTCCTAAAGGAGAGTGCTCAAAACTATGATCAGTGAGGCTTAATCAATACTTCTCTAGGTTTAACTTGATTGTTGTGGTCTATGCCCCTATTTATAAAACCTAGATCACATACTTAATCTTTTATGTGTATGAGACCCTCAACCCTTTGTTCCGCTACTCCTTTATAAAGTTCCCAGTAATTGCTGCACTTTTCTCCTTATCCAGTCTTTCAAAATGTAAAATGTTAGAGTTCTTGACATTAAATTTCATGTGACATCTGTCTGGACAATTACTGGTCTGCAGTAAACCTAGAGATTAGCTGGAGAATGACTTGTCAATTCACACCATTATACTTGGAAAAACATAATAGATCATTGCTCTGTTGAAAAAGATGGCCAATGCCTTTTCAGTTCCAATGGTGCTGCAAGGGCAATGGAGACTATGTGCATTCAGTGGGCCAAATTTGAAAAATGCTCAATTTAGAGAAATCTAATGACTGTTAAATGGAATCATGGACAAAATTATAATAATACAATGCTCTTGGATGTAAAGTACAAGTACAGATGTGCAGCGAGCACAGAATTAGGTTCAGGTGTGACAGTTAAATAGTTCAGAGCCTGGTAATGCTAACCATGAAGAATGAATGAGGTACCCATGGAATTTCACCCCACCATGAATGGTGTGGGAAGTGGATCAAAACATATCGCAAATTAGATTTGGAGAAAGAGGACAAGACAACTGATGGAACACATAACAATTTCCTGCTGTCTCTATATTAAATGTGTTGGGACAAAGGAGGATGAAATTCAATATTTATTTCTTAAAATGCAACTGCTACATGTATGACGAGAGCTGTTTTGTATCAACAGGGAAGTTTAAGTCAATACCAAAGTTATTTCAGTAATTTTGTGAAATTAAATCGCTTAGAAGAAACACTGCACATTTAATCAACAGAAATATTCAGCTTCCTTCTCCTAAGTCTGAGAGATGGCACATAGTGAAGTTGTGTGAGGAAAATAAACAGTTGCTGATAAAGATGATTTTACATTAGCAATATGTGTAATAAGATTCTACATAGTGAGGACTGCAAAAGGGAATTACTGAACCTAAATATCATTTCATATTTTGAGTCTCTAGGGTACTGTTGGAAGACGCTGAACTTGGCCAGTAAAGTCTCTGCAACTGAAACAATTCATTTGTATATAGTGATTCATCCTTTACACCATTCCTTCACAACCACCTTCCCCAAGAGTATCCAGTCTAATATTAAATTAATATTTCATATCGCTGTGAAAAGGCAAAAATCCTGGCAAGAAGATTAGAAGCTATTATTACTATTGAAACCTCACATTCGAGACCTTATCATAAATTCCCAAGCTGTGGCAGAAGCTGGCAAGAATTTACACAATTTTCAAACCAGAGCTCTTCCTGCATTCCTTTGTAACAGTTCAGAAGAAGCATAACACAAGGACACCAGCTGGTACTAGGGTTCAATGGAACTAATAGAATATACAGTTAGTGTAAGGATGTTTTAAAAAAAGTAGAAAAAATGCTTATGTTACAGACAGTTATATACAGGGTGCAAAACATTCTTCGTCTGATCTTGACTTGCAAGAATATGTTACAAGCAGAATACTGCACACCATTTCACAGAAGCAAAGTAAACCAGCAAAGAGCAAACTAATTCACTCCTATTTGTCATAGTAAACTATTAAACTTTTAAAGAATTGGAAGTTTTCAGCAGGTTTTACACCATCAGAATTTCCATATGGATTTCCTGTCAGTATATACTCTAACATGGTCTCTGGCAAGTTCACCATGCTTACCAACAGCAACCAATTAGCACAGTCAACATCAGCCAGTGGTTTCATAGAATGATACAGCACAGGAGGAGGCCATTTGGCCCACTGTGCTTGGGCCAACTATTTAGATACCTAGAAGATTTTAGCATTTTTTTAAATGTTGGCTGCCAGTTTCTTCTCATGCTCTCACATTGCTGCTCTTATTTGTTTTCCACTTCCACTCAAAATTTCTATAGTCAGCCTGATTCTCACTTGTATTATCAACTGAGATTTGTCATGTGTATCTGTTCCTGCTTCATCTTACTCTCTATCGCCTTCTACGCCCAGGGAGGTCTGGCTTTGTTTGTCCTACTTTCCCCCCTCATGGAAATGTATTGACAGTACCCAAACTATCTACTTTCTAAAGGCAGTCATCATCCTGTTACAGTTTTGCCTAACGATCTCTTATTCCAATTTACCTGAGCCAGATCTGTTCTCACCCCACTGAAATTGGCCTTCCCTAAATAATTATTTTTACTCTGGATTGCTCCTCATCCTTTTCCATTGTTAATTTAAACATTATGATACTATGATCACTACCCCCTAAATATTCCCCTACTAGCACTTGATCCAAATGTTCCACCTTATTTTCTGGAACCAGATCCAGCAATGCCTCCTTCCTCATTGGACTGGAAACAGTGATGCAGAAATTTCTTTCGAACACACTTTAGAACCTCTTACCCCTCTGTGCCCTTTACATTATTACAATCTGAGTACACATTACGATAAATTAAAATCCCCCATTATAACGACTCTTTAGATTTTGCACCTCTCCATAATTTCCTTGCAAATTTGCTCCCCTACATCTTTTCCACTAGTTGGTGGCCTTTAATAATACACCTAGTAGTGCACGGTACCTCTATTGTTTCTTAGCTGTAATCAAATAGATTCCACCCTTGACCTTTCTAGGACCTCCTCTCTCTCCAGCATGTAATATTATCTTTAATCAATACTGCCACCTCTCCTCCTCTTATTCCCTATCTTTCCTGAACAACCTGTATCCAATAATGTTTAGTACCAAATCCTGCCTGTTTTTGAGCCAGATCTCCATTATTGCTATGATATTATGTTCCCACATGGTTACCTGTGCCTGCAGCTCATCAATGTTATTTACCTCACTCCATGTGCTCACATACATACACAGTAAACCCTGTCGCCTGTTTGTTCCCCTAACTATAGAATTCCCTATCACTACCGCTTTCCCAATCTTCCCCTGCCCTCATTTACAACCGAACCAGCCCTGGTGCCATGTATTTGACGCAGGCTCCACTTCCCAGATGAACCATCACTCTCATTAGTATTCAAAGCTTAATGCTGGTTGGAGAGCGAGATACACTCAGGAGAATCAAAGAAAATGTAAATAGGTCTAAGTTTGGTTTGGATGCTTATGTATAAATGAATGAAATGTGATTAATAAGATTGGTGAACCACAGGTGCATATTGCCACATGGGTATATGATGTGGTGATAAACAAGGCCTGGTGCAAAAAGAAGACTGGACGCTAACACTCCTTGGTACATGGTATTCAGGAAAGATAGGGATAGCAGCTTTGATTAAGGTAAATATTACACTGCTGGAATGAGAGAATGTTCTCGAGATATCAAAGATAGAATCTGTTTGGGTGAAGTTAAGATGATCTATTGTGCTACTTGATGTATCTTATAGGCCAGTAAAAAGTTGAAAAGAGACAAAGGAGCAGATTTACAAAGAAATTACAAAAAATGCAAGAACTACAGAACACTAATGGGAGGCTTTACCAACCTCTATATTGAATATTGAGGGCAGAGAAGGGGAGGAATTTCTGAATTCCGTTCAGGAGAATTTTCTTGATCACTATGTTTTCATCTCAACAGGAAGGATGCATTGCTGAAAGCAGCCTGGTAAAGGAAGTTGATCAACTGGAGAATGTCATCAGTTGGAGAGCATCTTGGAAATAGTGATCATAGTAGTGCAAGGTTTACATTATTTATAGAGAAGGACAAGGAACAATGTAGAATAAAAATAAGGAGGAAGCTTAATTTTACCAAATTCGGAAATGATCTGACCTGGGTAAATTGGAGTCAAAAACTAGCAGGCAGAAAAGCAATCGAGCAATGGAGATGATTCAGGTGCAGCCCTGATACATTCTCACAAGGGGAAAAGGAATGGTTACCAAAGTCAAAGTTCCTGACCTTACGGTGTTAGAGAGTAAGATGAAGAGAAAAGACGACATATGACAGATGTAGCTCGATAATATGAAAATAAGGCTGAATATAAGAACAGGAAGAGTGAAAAAGGAAGCAAGAGGAGCAAAGGTACAGCAAGAGAATAGATTGGCGGCTAACATAAAAGGGAATGCAAAGATTTTCTTTCAGAATATTAACCGTCAGGGGCAGTGAGGCTAGTTAGGACTCAAAAATGGAGATCTAGACACTAAATCAATATTTTGCATTATTGTTTTGGAACAGGTTGAATGAGATAAAAGACAAAAAAAAGGTACTAGAAAGGTTTCCAGTAATTAAAACTGGGTAAGTCACTCAGTCCAGATGAATTGCTGAGGAAGTAATGGCAGAAATTGCACTGATGCTGGCTACAATCTTTCAATCCTCCTTAGATACAGGGGAATGCCAAAGGGCTGGAGGATTGCAAATATTATACCCTTATTCAAAAAAGGAGAGGATAAACCTGCCAATTACAGGCCTGTCAATCCAACATTAGAGGTAGGGAACAAAAATCTGGGAGAAAATTAACGGCCATATGGACAAGTATGGGCTGATAAGGAGAGCAAGCATGGACTTTTTAAGGGCAAATTGTATTTGACTAACATGATCAAGGTTTTAGACGAGCTAACAGAGAAGGTGGATGAGGGCAGTGCGGTTGATATTGGTTATATGGACTTTCAAAAGGCGTTTGGTAAAGTATCACGTTGGGTTTATCAGTGAACTTGAAGTCCATGGGATAAAAAAGATGGTAACAGCATAGTTACAAAATTGGCTAAGGGATAGAAAACAGACTTGCAGTGAATAGTTGTCGTTTGGACTAGATGGGGGCATATAGTGGAGTGCCCTAAGGTTAAGTACCATGTTTCCAACGCGCATTACTGACATGGACTAGGGGGGCACAGGGCACAATTTAGAAATCTGCAGATGACACTTGACTCCAGACCTCATGACAGACTTGGTCCAAACATGGACAACAAAGCTGAGTTTAAGGGGTGAGCTGAGAGTGACTGCCCTTGACATCAATGCAGCATTTGACTATGTGGCATTAAGCTGCCTGAGCAAAACTGAACTGAATAGGAGTCCGGAGAAAACTCTCCTTTGGCTGGAGTTATACCTAACCCAAAGGAAAGTGGTTATGGCTGCTGGAGGTCAATCATAGCCCCAGGCCATCACTGCAGGAGTGTGCCAGGGTAGTGTCCCAGGCAAAACCATCTTCAGCTGCTTCATCAATGACCTTCCCTCCATCAAAAGGTTAGAAATGGGGATGTGCAGCACCATTTGCGATTCCTCAGATACTGAAGCAGTCCGTGTCCATATGCAGCAAGACCTGAGACCTGGACAACATTCAGACTTGGGCTAATAAATGGTAAGTGACATTCATATCACGCAAGTGCCAGATAATGACCATCTCCAAGAGAGAATTTAACTATGTCCCTTGACATTCAATGGCATTACCATCGCCAAGTTCCCCATATCAACATCCTGGGGGTTGCCATTAACCAGAAACTGAACTGGACTAGCCATATAAATACCGTGGCTACAAGAGTAGGTCAGAGACTAGGAATTCTATGGAAAGTAACTCACCTCTTCACTTCCCAAAGCCTGTCCACCATCTTAAAAGCACAGATCAGGAGTGTAATGGAATATTCTCCACCTGCCTGGATAACTGCAGCTCCAACAATGCCCAAGAATCTCAACACCATCCAAGAGAAATCACCCCATCCACCACTTTAAACATTCACTGCTTCGGCCTCCATTGCACAGTGGTAGCCATGTGTACCATCTGCAAGATGCACTGCAACAACTCACCAAGGCTCTTTCAACAGCACCTTCCAAACCCCCATGTAGAAGGTCACGGGCAGCAGATGCATGGGAACACAACCGCCTGCAAGTTCCTCTCCAAGCCACTCACCACCCTGGCATGGAACTATCTCACCATTTCTTCACTGTGTTTGGGTCAAAATCCTGGAATTCCCACCTTAATAGCACTGTGGGAGCACATGAACTATAGCAGCTCACCAGCACATACTCAAGCACAGTAAGGGATCAGCAACAAATGTAGGCTAGCCTTGCCAGCAATGCTAACATCGCATGAACAAATTTTTATTAAAAAGGCTAATAAAGCAATATAAAAGCATACAAAACATACAGAATCCTGAGCTTGATAAAGAGAGGCATATAGTACAAAAGCAAGGAAGTTGTGCTAAACTTCTACAAAACATTAGTTCAACTCCAGCTGGAGTATTGTGTCCAACTCTGAGCAGTAGACCTACAGAAGGCATGAAAGGCTTTGGAGAGAGTACACAAGAAATTTTCTAGAACGATTCCTGCACTAAGGTATCACAGTTCCATGGACGGACTGGAAAAGCTATCATTATTTTCCTTATAACTGTAAGGAGAACAAAAGAGGAGGTTTGATAAAACTGTTCAAAATCTTAATGGGTTTAGTTAGAATACATAGAGAAACTGTTTCCTATGGTTAAGTGTCGATAATGAGAGGGCACAGATTTCAGGTGATTTGCAAAAAAAAAAAAATCAGACAAAACCAGGAAAAACTTTCTTTACTCAAGAAATCAATGATTTGGAAAGCACTGCCTTTTTATGCCTCCTTAACGTCACCCAACTTCACCCCTGTCTCAATTCATCTGTTGCTGAAACCCCTCCTTTATGCCTTTGTTAACTCTAGACAGAACTATTTCTATGCACTCCTGGCTAGGCTCCCACATCCTACCCTCTGTAAACTTGGTGTCATCCAAAACTCTACAGCCTATATCCTAACTCACAACAAGTTCCATTCATCCATCACCCCTATGCTCACTGATCTACACTAGCAGTAAAAAAAAACTTGATTTTAAAATTCCCATCCTTGTTTTCAAATCCCGCACTACTCTACGATCTCCTCCAGCCCCACAATCCTCCAAAGATCTCTGCACTCATCTAATTCCGATATGTTGAGCATCCCTAATTTTAATCGCTTCATCATTGGTAGCAGTGCCTGAAGCTGCCTCAGCCCTATGCCCTGAATGCCTTCTCTACATCTCTTCACCTCTCCACCTTACTTTACTCTTTTAAGACATCACTTAAAACCTGAAGGTGCTGGAAAATCTCAGCAGATCTGGCAGCATCTGTGAAGAGAGAAACAGAGTTAACGTTTTGAGTCTCAATATGATTCTTCTTCAGAACACTCCAGTTCCAAAGAAGAATTATACTGAACACAAAACATTAAGTGTTTCTCTCTCCACAGATGCTGTCAAACCTGAACTTTTCCAGCACTTTGTTTTTACTTCAGATTTCTAGCATTTGCAGTATTTTGTTTCAAAACCTACCTATTTGACCAAGCTTTTGGTCATCTGACAAACATTTCCTTATGCAGCACGGTGTCATATTTTGTTTTATAACGCTCTTGTAACGCACTTTGGGACATTTTACTATTGCAGACATGTCTAAGCTTCTCGTCTTGCTTAGACATGTCTCTTTTTTCAGCGATACTGAAGTTCTGTACTACCAAACGATATTTTACTATGTTAAAGATGCTACATAAATATAAGTTGTTGGTTTGATAGGGTAGAGGATACAGGTTCAACAGTAGCCTTCCAAAGGGAGCTGAATAATTGCTTGAACAAAATCATTGCAGGAATATAGAGGAAAAGCAATTGAGTGGGACAAACTGGATTCCTCTTCAAAAGATCTGGCATGGACTCAATGGACCAAATAGTCTCCTTCCACACTGTACTATTCCATTATTCCAATAATTAAATAATCTCAAAGTAGCAAAACATTCACTTTGAAAGAGATTTTTAAACATACGTTTTTCATAATATAACAAATACAGATCTGGGAATCAGAGGCCAAATGAGTAAACTGTGTTTGAACAGAAATTGTTTTTCTGTGCTCAAGGCCCAAAAATAAAAATACTTAAGATAGAAATTAACATCAGCACCGGAGAAACTAACATTTCTGTTCAGCATCTCGAAGCCAAAGAGATCTAACAAATGTGGGTCGTAAACAATTGGAACATTGCCAAGAAATGCACACGATGTTAGAGCATTAGGAACATAACAAATATATTGCTGAGTTAATAACCCATAAAAAAGGCTTTCAATTCCCAACTAATTAATTTCAGCTGATTACAACTCTAAATCCCTTCAGAATACTGCTTAATTTGATATAAATTTAATTTGTTCCCCTCTCTCCATACTTTCCTACCCAACATAACCAACATTTGTCAGCCTGTCCTAACATTCAAACTGGAGGGCTCTGATTTTTCCATTCTTTCTTCCCACCCTCCCACAAAAAATAATTCCTATCTCTTAGCCAAGTTGACTGATGACTTGCTTCCCTATCTTTGCCAAAGCGATTCTATGTTTGCATCAAGGGGCCTCATGATAACAGCATTGGTGGGCTTGCACTCCAATATATACCGCATCCAACGTGTATGGCAACCTTGTCAAAAACCATGAGTGCATCAAACCTGTCAGAGTACAACCTGGCAGCATAGCATCTTCATACAGAGAATGCAACTCTTATGTTAGGTTCAATGCAATAGCACTGCAGGTCAATTCCACCTTAAACTATGTTCTACCAAAACAGCCATTACCATGTTGTAGAAATTCAACTCCCTGGGACCACGTGGGGGAGGTTGCAGCTGCTTCAAGACCGTGCCATCCGGATGCTGCAACATACCTAGAAACAGGACCAAAAGAAAACTTATGAAATTATAATTCTGTGTTTCCAGTGCCACTATCTTTAAATATACACCTTTACTTCAAAGTCAAACTCCTTAAAAAGTCAATGTCATCCTCTGAACATCAGGCCATTGTGACCAGTTATTGGAAGACATGAAACGTCCCAGCAACCCTCATCAGGAAAGGGCGAAAAAAGGCAACATCAGTCAACATATACATATCATTTTCACATGGTCCATCTCTGACACTTCCCTTCCCTTCCTTGACCTCTCTGTCTCAATTTCTGGTGATAGACTGTCCACCAATATCCATTACAAGCCTACCGACTCCCACAGCTACCTCGACTACAGCTCCTCACACCCCGCTTCCTGTAAGGACTCCATCCCATTCTCTCAGTTCCTTCGCCTCCGTCGCATCTGTTCTGATGATGCTACTTCAGAAACAGTTCCTCTGACGTGTCCTCCTTCTTCCTTAACCGAGGTTTTTCACCCACGGTCGTTGACAGGGCCCTCAACCGTGTCCAGCCCATCTACCGCGCATCCGCCTTCACGCCTTCTCCTCCCTCCCAAAACATGAAAGGGTCCCCCTTGTCCTCACTTATCACCCCACCAGCCTCCGCATTCAAAGGATCATCCTCCGCCATTTCCACCAACTCCAGCATGATGCCACCACCAAACACATCTGCCCTTCACCCACCCCCCCGCCCCCCCACCCCCGGCGGCATTCCGTAGGGATCGTTCCCTCTGGGACACCCTGGTCCACTCCATCACCCCCTACTCCTCAACCCCCACCTATGGCACCTCACCATGCATATGCAAAAGATGCAACACCTGCCCCTTCACTTCCTCTCTCCTCACCGTCCAAGGACCCAAACACTCCTTTAAAGTGAAGCAGCATTTCACTTGCATTTCCCCCAACTTAGTCTACTGCATTTGTTGTTCCCAATGTGGTCTCCTCTACATTGGAGAGACCAAATGCAAACTGGGCGATCGCTTTGCAGAACACCTGCGGTCTGTCCATAAGAATGACCCAAACCTCCCTGTCACTTGCCATTTTAACACTCCACCCTGCTCTTTTGCCCACATGTCTGTCCTTGGCTTGCTGCATTGTTCCAGTGAAGCTCAACGCAAACTGGAGGAACAGCACCTCATCTTCCGACTAGGCACTTTACAGCCTTCCTGAATATTGAATTCAATAACTTTAGATCTTGAACTCCTTCCTCCATCCCCACCCCCTTTCCATTTCTTCCCCCTCCCTTTTGTTTTTCCAATAATTTATATAGATTTTTCTTTTCCCACCTATTTCCATTATTTTTAAATCTATACCTTTTATGCCCTGTTAGTCTTATTTCATCCCACCCCAACTAGAGCTGTACCTTGTGTGTCCTGTCATTCATTCTTAATTAGCACATTCTTTTAGATAATATCACCACCTTCAACACCTCTTTGTTCTTTTGTCTGTGACATCTTTTGATTATCTGCTCCTATCACTGCTTGCTTGTCCCTACAACCACCCACCCCCTCCCCACTTCTTCCTCCCACCCCCACCTTAAACCAGCTTATATTTCACCCCTCTCCTAATTTTACTCAGTTCTGTTGAAGGGTCATGAGGACTCGAAACGTCAACTTTGTTCTTCTCTGCCGATGCTGCCAGACCTGCTGAGTTTTTCCAGGTAATTCTGTTTTTGTTTTTGATAAATATAGCCATTGTTTTTTGAAAAGTGTGATACCTTTTTCAATACCAGGACATTCCTGTGATAAAAATTCAGAAATCAAATGTCTCAATACTTTCTTCTTGTTTAAATACTCATACGCAACACCACATTCTTTTTCATTAGTACACTAAGGTCTGATCTTATATATTTGAGAAATGCAAAGGAGCAGTTAATCATACAACTGTAGATAATGCTCCAAACTTGGTCATTGTACCAGGGAGCATCTAGTGGTAGGTAACACACGAAGTAGCATTGTCAGTTAGTCACCAAGCATCAACTTGGCTCTGAAAGTGGCAGCAGAATTGGTTGAAAAGGGATGGGGTAGGACCAGTTATTATTAGGACAATAATAATCTAAACACACAAAGGTACCAGAACAGAGATTATAACCACTGGGAAAGATTGAACTAGTTGGGGCCATTTTTCTTTCGAAAAGGCAATCTGATAGGGAGAGGGCTTTAAAATTATAGATTAACTGGACAGGCTAAATGTGGAGAGAACATTTCCACTTGGGGGAAATCCTGAAGTGGCAACCATAATACAAGATAGTTGCTAATAAATTGAATGGTTAGGATCTGCAGTGCACTGCCTGGGAGTGCAGTGGAGGTAGATTCAATTGTGACTTTCAAAAGAGAACTGGATTATTATATATGGGAAAGAAAGGTGCAGGGGATAAGGGGAAAAGCTGGAGAGTAGGATGTGTCCTTGCTTTTGCAGGGAACCAGCAAGGGCTCAAAAGACCAGCGGCTTCCATCTGTTCTGTAACAATGCTACAATTCTACATAACACCAACATTTAACAGTCTCTCACCATTTAAAAAATATTCTGCCGTAACTTTTTCCCCCACCTAGCTTTATATCATCAGCAATTTGGATACATTACGCTCAATCCCCTCATCTAAGTCATTATAGTAAACAACTGAAGATCCAGCACTGATCCTTGCAGCAAACTACGAAATGCAGCCTGCCAACCTGAAAATGATTTATTTATTCCTACTCCTTTTTGTCCTTTAACCAATCCTCAATCCCTGCTAATATATTACCACCAACCTCATGAGCCATTCTCTTTCAGAACAACTTTTCTTGTAGCATTTTATCAAATGCCTTTTGAAAATCCATTTACTGGCTCCCCTTTATCCACCCTGCAGTTTTAATCCTCAAAAAGCTCCAATAGATTTATCAAACACAATTTCCCTTGCATAAAACGTTGACAGCTCTGCCTAATTATATGGTTTTCTAAGTGCCCTTACAACTTAATGAGCTATATTTTCAGCATTGCTCTTGCAACTGATGTCAGGCCAATTCTTTCTCTCCTTTCTCGAACAATGGGATTACATTTGCTATCTTCCAGTCCAAGGGGACTATGACATAATCTAGGGAATTTTGGACAATCACAACCAGCACATCCACTATCTCTGCAGCTACTCCTTTTAGGACATTGGGAAGTGGGCCATAAGGGCCAGGGGATTTGCACAGAACTTCCTGTGCCCCTAGCTAAGCTGTTCTAGCACAGCTAAAATACTGGCATCAATCCAGCAAAGTTGAAAATTGCTCAGGTATATCCTGTACACAAAAAGCAGAACAAATCCAACCCAGCCAATTACTGCCCCATCTGTCTACTCGCGTTCATCAGTAAAGTGATGGAAGGGGTTATCAACAGTGCTATTAAATGGCACTTGCTTAGCAATAACTGGCTCACTGATGCTCAGTTTGGGTTCCACCAGGATCACTCAGTTCCTGACCTCATTACAGCCTTGGTTCAAACATGAACGAAAGAGCTGAACTCCCGAGGTGAGGTGAGTGTGACTGCCGTTGACACCAAGGCAGCATTTGACTGAGTGAGGCATCAAGGAGCCCTAACAAAACTGGAGTCAATGGGAATCAAGGGGAAAACTCTCCGCTGGTTGGAGTCATACCTAGCACGAAGGAAGATGGTTGTGATTGCTGGAGGTCAATCATCTCAGTTCCAGGACATCACTGAAGGAGTTCCTCAGGGTAGTGTCCTAGGCCCAACCATCTTCAGCTACTTCATCAATGACCTTCCTTCCATCATAAGGTCAGAAGTGGAGATGTTCACTGGTGATTATACAATGTCCAGAGCTATTTGTGACTTCTCAAATACAAATGCAGCAAGACTTTGACAATATCCAGGCTTGGGCTGACATGTGGCAAGTAACATTCATGTCACACAAGTGCCAGACAATGAGCATCTCCAAAAGAGAGATTTGACCAACGCCCCTTGACATTCAATGGCATTACCATCACTGAATCTCCCCCCACCAAAATTGGGGATTACCACTAACCAGAAACTGAACTAGAATAACTCACCTCCTGACTCCCCAAAGCCTGTCCAACATCTACAAGGCACAAGTCAGGAGTGTGATGAAATACTCCCCACTTGCCTGATGAGTGCAGCTCCAACAACATTCAAGAAGCTCCCCATCCACAAACATTCACTCCCTCCACCACCAATGCATAATGGCATCAGTGTGTATCATCTAAAAGGCACACTGTAGGAATTCACCAAGCCTGCTTCAACAGCACCTTCCAATCTAGACCACCACCATCTAGAAGGACAAGGGCAGCAAATGCATGGGAATACCGCCACCTGCAAGTTCCCCTCCAAGCCAAACACCATCGTGACTTGGAACTATTGCTCTGACCCACTGTTGCTGGGTCAAAATCCTGGAGCTCCTTCCCTAACAGCACTGTAAGTGTACCTACATCACATGGACTGTGGTGGTTCAAGAATGCAGCTCACCACCAGCTCCTCAAGGGCAATTAGTAATGGGCAATAAATGCTGGCCTAGTCAGCGACACCCACATCCCATTAATTAATTTTTAAAATGACCGGTTCAATGAATCTGCCATCTCTTTATTTTCCATTATTAATTTCCCAGACTCAATTTTTAGGGGACCAACACTCCATTAGCTCTTTTCTTTTTTAAATATCTATAGAAACTCTTACTATCCGTCTCTATATTTCTAGCTGGCTTTCTCTCACACTCTATTTTTCCCTTCTTTATCAATCTTTTGGTCATTCTTTTTTGTTCTTAATATTCTGTCCAATCTTCTGACATGCCGCCCATCTTTGCACAATTATATGCTTTTTCTCTAAGTTTGATACTATCTTTAATTTTTTTAGTTCACCACGGATGGGTGGGTCCTCGCCTCAGAATTTTTTTTTCTCGTTGGAAAGTATCTATTCTGCACATTCGGAAATATCCCCTTAAATGTCTGCAATTGCATTTCTATTGACCTACCTCTTAACCTCATTTGCCAGTTCACTTTAGCTTTCATGCCCTCATAACTGCACTTATTTAAGTTTAAAATACTAGTCTTAGACCCACTTTCCCTCAAACTGAATGTAAAATTCAATCATATTGTGAACACTGCTACCTAGGGGTGCCTTCTCTGAGATCCTTAATTAATCCTATCTTATTGTACAAGTATAGCCTGCTGTCTGGTCAGCACAAGAACATGCTGTTCTCAAACTATCCAGAAAATCTTTTATGAATTCCTCATCTAGGCTACCTTTGCCCATCTGATTTTCCCAGTCTAAATGCAGGTTAAAATCCCCCTTGATTATGACCGTATCTTTCTGATCAGTTCCCATTATGTTTTCCATTACCCCAATCTACCGTATGGTTTCTGTTAGAGCGTCTGTACACCACTCCCACAAGTGACTGCTTGCCTTTATCATCTCAACTCAAACCGTTTCTACATTATGTAGAATTTTCTGCATGTCGGGCAGGCCAGTCAGGGGTGGGTGCAGAGCCAATTGCCTCCGCGTTCAGTTGTGCGCCACCATTTTACGTGGGTGGGCCAATTAAGGCCCGCCCAGCATGACGCATGACCGGTAGCGCACACGCTACCTGTGCAGGCAGGGGGAGTTGGGAGAGTTGGGGCCTGAGTTCTTTGGCGCGCATGCGTGCGAAAGAGCGCAAAAATCTCACTGAGGCATGGAGCCACCTCAGGAAGATTAAGTATATAAGTTCAGAAATAATAGTTAAAAATTATTTAGACATGTCCCCTTATGTGACAGTGTCACATGAGCTGGGACATGTTTATGAATTGTGGAAAAAAAAATGTATTTATTTAATAAAACATTCAGGAAACCTCATCCCATCCGTGGCTAGTAGGTCGTTGACAGATCGGAGGGTGCGCAGCCACCTCTGGTGCAAGTCTGCCGAACGCAATATCTAAATGACACGCACTGACATCAGGATGCACACCCAACGTCACCACGTGTCATTTTACGTGTTGGTTTGGCGGGCCCGCCTCCACACACCGTCAAAATTCTGGCCCTGGTTTCCTGAACATAGGTCATCCCTCTCTAATTTGCTAATACCATCATTAATTAACAGAGCCACCCCTCCACCTTTTCCTAGCTTCCTGTCCTTCCAGAATGTCACGTACTTTTTAATAGTCAGGTTCCAATCTATGTTATTCTACGCCCATGCCTTGTAATGGCTGTCAGATCATATTTATTTATTTCTATTTGCACTCTCATTCATCTATTTTGTTTCGAATGCCAAGTGCATTCAGATACAGAGCCTTTAGTTTTGTTCCTTTATTATTTTAGTAGCCTCTAGCCTTATCTGATTTACTCTTAGATTTGTACTCCCTATACTCTCTGTCCCTTCCTGTCATGGCCTGTTTATCATTTCCCACACTAATAACTTTCGCTTGTCTTTTTTCTGTTCTTTGATTTAGCACATCTTCCCAAATTGAATCCCTTGTTCCCATAATTTAATTTAAAACGCTCTCTATTTCCCTAGTTATGTGGCTCGCTAGAACACTGGCCCTAACATGGTTCAGGTGTAGACCGTCCCAATGGTACAGCCCCCACTTTCTCAGAACTGATGCCAGTGCCCATTCAATTTGGCAAATTTTAGTCCCATTAATTTCTCCAATACCTTTTTCACTAACATTAATTACTTCGAGGTTCTCACTCTCCTTAGACCCCTGGTTCCTTACTATTTTACATGGTTTTTGTGTCTTCTACCATGCCGAAAGATAGAAAATATTTGTTAAATGTTTCCTTATTCCCCATTATAATTTCTCATGCCTCAGTCTCTAAGGGATCCATATTTACCCTGCTGCCCTTCCTTTACACACACCTATAGAAGCCCTTATAACCAGTTTTTATACTTCTGGCAAGTTTACTGTTTTATTTCTCCCCTATCAATTTTTTGTTCATCCTTCACTAGTATCTAAAATCTTTCCCGATCCTGAAGCTTACTGTTCTTTTTGGAAATATTAGAAACCTCTTTAAATCTAAAACTATCCATAATCCCTTTAGTGTGCCACAGGTGAATCACTTTTCCCATGGAGTTCTTATTTCTCAATGGACTTGAGACTTATGAAATATTTGTTTAAATATTCAAAGCTGCTTATTCACCATCAAATTTTTTAATCAAATTTCCCAGTCTAACCCAACCAACTTGACCCTGATACTTAATTGGTTTTATCTGAGTTCAGGGCTCCAATTTTGACTTAAGTACATAATTTTTGAATTCAATGTAAAATTCTATTACATTATTATCTCTCTTCCCCAAGGATCCCATACTATGAGTTCGAAAGATAAGGAAAAAAGGCTAAGATCTTAAAAACAAAGGGAGCACTGTGTAGGTTAATTCTCATTAAATTTCAATGGGATGAATAGGAAAAGATGATTTCTTCTGATTGGGACGTCACTGATGAGGAGACGTCAATTGAAAACTGTCACTAAGTGAACGAGGAGTGGGGTTAAAATATTTAACCTTACATGGAGAGACGTGGAACATAGAATTCTTGCTGAATCGAGCGAGCAGCTGAGGCAGAGACAACTATTTTTTTTAAAAGGGTACATAAGCTTCTGAAACGCTGCAAGCTAAGTACAAAGGGCTCCTTCTGCGCTGTCAAATTTCAAAACGGTTGTGTGCATTTAAGCAGGACTGAGGCTAGAAATCCCCAAAGTAATGAGTAGGATACTCTTACTTCCTAAAAATAGAATTCTTATTCAAGGTTGGGAATGGAGAGAAAGGACAAACAGGAAAGAGAAGTTAACATCCACATGGGACCCGATATCAGAAGTGGGGAAATACATGACACTTTCATGAGTGGCTATTATAGAGAGGCTAAGTACTTTGATGTTGATCAGAAACCAGCATTTTCCCTGTTTCCAGGATATTCTATAGCACTAACTTTTTTTGTCTCAGAGAGTAAGTAAAACTGCTTTAGGTCATAAAAGGTTTTGTGACTAGGTTCAAGGGACCCACTAGAGACAAAAACTTTACTTTAGATTCACTGTACAATGAACACATTTCAAGTCTTCATTATATTTTGGATTTTAATGATCACTATCTTTTTTTAGAAAGTAATTTGCAAAAAGCCCACTGTATATGGTTCATGACAGGGAAATGGAGTTATGATGAAGACCAGTCATGATCTAATTCATTGGCAGAACAGGTTCATGGGGTGGAGTAGGCTATTCCCATTCCTATTTACTAAAGCTTCATAGATTGATGATGTACTTCAGTGATTGGTGTTGTTATGTTCAGACAGAACATAGGCAACTTTGCTCTATAGCTATGTTAGTGTCAACAGATGCTGACTCCTGAGAATCATGCATCCAACGAAACGAAGGGAGCAGGAAAGAAGGCTTAGCTTTTAAAAAAAGGGGGGGCAGGATCCACCTGGCCGGCAGTCTTAACAAATCCGGCAAGTTAATTTTGTAGGAGGTGCCAGCTGTAAAATGCCAGTGTGCTAGGACTAACATGGCACCCAAACCAACATAAATGTAGGCTGAAACTGGCTGTGCTGTACTTGACCTCAACACCAACACTGAATGTTAAAAACCAGTATGTGTGGGTGAGTGAGCTCCAGTCCCTTGTGCACACAAATCTTTTCTTGTTCAGCACTAAAATTCACTTAAGCAGAAAATCTGCAGTTTATCGCCTCACATACCCTGGAGTTTATCATTCTTTTCAATGTACTCGGGAGAAATTTGAACACTTAAAATTTGCCTTTTAGAACAAAGCAATCAAAACCCAGCAAAGCAAATTCAGCTACATTCAGCTAACATTAAAGGACGCAAATAGTTGATCAACATAAATAAAGGGGGCATTGTATGACAATTTGGACACCATTTCTAAATAGCAGTTTCTGCGCTTAAGCCTGTTCCTTTTTACAGTGAACATAAAATGGGAATTTAGTTCCTCAAAGTAAACCCCAGAATATCCCAAAATTATCAGAAATTGTACCAACTGCATCTATTCCAATTAAAATCTCACTCAATATTTGGGGAACATAATTTAGTAATGTTTCAGAAAATAAGTCATTTTTTGATAACTTCCAGATACAACAAAGAGACAGCACAGAAAGATTTACATTGCGGCTTTTACAACCTCAGATTGTCCCAAAATGCCTTATAGCCACTTTTGAAGTGTTGTAGAAAACACAGCAGCCAATTTGGGCACAGCAAGGTTCCCCCTAACAGCAATGTGATAATGATCAATTACTAACAAATATTGGATAGGCTACCTAAAGAACTTCCCTGCACTTGTTCAAAAGGACCATGTAATCTTTCACATATATCTGAGACACAAAACAACACTGCCTCAGCATAGATTTAGTGCTCCAGCCTTTGGAATGAGAGCTTCTGGCTTAAAGACAAGAGTGCGACACACTGAGCCACAACTAACACCAAAGGTTTTGATCATTAGGACTGATTGATCACTGAATCATACCAAATATACATAGGCTTTTAGTTGCTGTACCCATATAGTGTTAGAAAATAGAGACAGTTTAAGTAAGTTATATTTGTATTTGTGGGTGTTAGGAATGAGTCTTAGATTTAAAGTTCAAGCTTGGTTTATATTTCTAAAACTGTATTAAGGTCAAATTGAGTTTTAGTTTCGCTTTAAAAAGGTGCCTGCATTTCTAATGAATTTTATGACTCCTAAAGAGAAGGATAGAAGAATTGGACTGTTGCCTAGCAATAGGGACCCAGAGAGGCAGGTCCCTCACACAGACACACACACAAGAAAAAAGACAGCAGTTTTGTTTTGGAAGCTGTTGGAGTTCAGCTGATTTGGAAGACAGCTGCCATACAGAAGCTACCTAGGAGGGGCAGATAGCCAGCTCCTAGCTAAAGTTGGTTGAAAGTGGCTGCCAGGTGAGACTGGAGCAAGATGGGCAAATAGCCAATCCCAAGCTAAAGAAAAAAACCCAAAAAATCCAAG
This sequence comes from Carcharodon carcharias, assembly GCF_017639515.1. NCBI lineage: Eukaryota > Metazoa > Chordata > Chondrichthyes > Lamniformes > Lamnidae > Carcharodon > Carcharodon carcharias. The sequence goes on along the minus strand of NC_054483.1, from coordinate 53,870,888 downwards.
GGAGTGGAAGAGGGGAAAGTCCAAAGAGGACCTTCTAGTCAAAGGAAGGACAGGAACCTGGAAAAGGTCATGTTAGATGAAGTTAACAGTGAGGGCAGTGGGAAAGGCTCCAAGCTTCAGGTTTAAAGAGACAAAAGTTGCAGAAAACAGCTTGCAAGAGGTAAGAAGGACCAAAGAGACAACGGAAGGTCTATAACTCTTTGCTATGGGCATGTGAAGCAGCAGTGTACTGTTAACGGCTGAGTCAGTGAGAGAGATCATGGAAGATAGCTTGAACGCATGCGGTGACCCAGGGAAGAGGAACATCGGAAGGAGAGTTCAAAACCTTGCAGGTGAACCCTTGCGGAAGGCATCTGAGCATCGGTTTGGGAGAAGATTCTAAAGCAAAAGTGGAGATTGGAAATCCTTGTGTGAAAGACGGAGTGCAGTAAGACTGGTTGGCTCATAGTGTGACAAGCATCTGGGAGGAGTTGAGGAGAGATCCATAACATCTGGTTGAGGTGGCATCTATCACTTGGTTTCAGAGTGTGGTGTGTCTGACCACAGGGTTCCATAGATTTACATGGACTGTGTATTTATTGTGGACATTAGAGTATAAGATAGCTTATGTAACTTGTGTTATCCTCACAAATTTGTATATATCTGTAGAGAATAATTGTGGGTGAAGGAGTATTGTAATATAGTTCATCTTTTCTTGTTGAGTAAATATTTTATTCTTTCGTTGCAAGTTCATTAGCTGACTCCAGTGACTCTGTTCAGTAGCTACTCTCCACACATCTAAACAAACAAATAAAAATTAGCATCCATCAAGCTGGGCTCCACACTGGGATCGGGCTTGTCCCGGAATAATCTCAGATGGGGATCATAACAATAGTGCTGCTTACAATAACACACACATACTCAAGTGCTTTCTGACTCCCAAAGTTCTGTACTAAGCCAGTCAAGGACAAATACACTGCCCAGGTTAAAACTGTTAAAGAACGATAGAAAACATTACAACCACACTGGCCACACCATAATGCTACCCTATGAAACCATTCCATCAGGTGACTTTTTGTTCTTGAATGCAATAGTGAGAGCGGTCACATCATCACTCACAGAAAACTGGAGTACCGCAGAGATCTCAGTTAAGGCTGTAAGAGGTTACAGAGATAGTGTGGGTGAGGATACAGAGCAATTTGAACATGAGCCAGGCAATTTTAAATTTGAAGACCAGAAACCAATGTAGGCTAATGAGCACAGGGATTTTTTTATTCATCCATGGGATGTGGGCTTCACTGGCTGGGCCAGCATTTATTGCCCATCCCTAATTGCCCTTGAGAAGGTGGTGGTGAGCTGTCTTCTTGAACTGCTGCAGTCCATGTGGTGTAGGTAGACCCACAATGCTGTTAGGAAGAGAGTTCCAGGATTTTGACCCAGCGACAGTGAAGGAACAGCGATATATTTCCAAGTCAGGATGGTGAGTGGCTTGGAGGGGAACTTCCAGGTAGTGGTGTTCCCATCTATCGGCTGCGCTTGTCCTTCTAAATAGTAGTGGTGGTAGGATTGGAAGATGCCATCGAAGGAGCCTTGGTGAATTCCTGCAATGCATCTTGCAGATGGTGCACACTGCTGCCACTGTGCGTCAGTGGTGGAGGGAGTGACTGTTTGTGGATGTGGTGCCAATCAAGTGGGCTGCTTTGTCCTGGATGTCCAGTTTCTTGAATGGTGCAGGAGCTGCACTCATCCAGGCAAGTGGAGAGTATGCCATCACACTCCTGACTTGTGCCTTGTAGATGGTGGACAAGCTTTGGGGAGTCAGGAGGTGAGTTACCTATCACACGATTCCTAGCCTCCAACCTGCCCTTGCAGCCACAGTATTTACATGGCTAGACCAGTTCAGTTTCTGGTCAGTGGTAACACCTAGGATGATGATAGTGGGGGATTCAGTGATGGTAATATCATTGAACATCAAGGGACAATGGTTGGATTCTCTCTTGTTGGAGATGGTCATTGCCTGACACTTGTGGGGCACGAATGTTACTTGCCACTTGTCAGCCCAAGCCTGGAAGTCGTCCAGGTCTCGCTGCATTTGGACATCGGCTGCTTCAGTACCTGAAGAACTGTGAACGGTGCTGAACATTGCGAAATCATGAGCGAACATTCCCACTTCCAATCTTACGATGGAAGGAAGGTCATTGATGAAGCAGCTGAAAATGGAGGGCCAAGGGCACTACCCTGAGGAACTGCTGCAGTGATGTCCTGGAGCTGAGATGAGTGACCTCCAACAACTACAGCCATCTTCCTTTGTGCTAGGTATGACTCCAACCAGTGCAGAGTTTTCCCCCGATTCCCATTGACTCCAGTTTTGCTGGGGCTCTTTGATGCAACACTCTGTCAAATGAAGATTGTAGCAAATGCTTCAGCCTTATCTTTTGCACTGATGCGCTGGGCTCCTCCATCATTGAGGATGGGGATATTAGTGGAGACTCCTCCTCCAGTGAGTTGTTTAATTGTCCACCACCATTCATGACTGGATGTGGCAGGACATGGGCTTAGATCTGATCAGTTGGTTGTGGAATCGCTTAGCCCTGTCTATCACTTGCTGCTTATGCTGTTTGACACACAAGTCGTCCTATGTTATAGCTTCATCAGATTGACACCTCATTTTTAGGTATGCCTGGTGTTGCTCCTGGCATGCTCTCCTGCACTCTTCATTGAACCAGGGTTGATCCCCTGGCTTGGTGGCAATGGTGCAATCAGGGATATGCCGGGCCATGAGGTTACAGATTGTGTTCGAGTACAATTCTGCTGCTGCTGATGGCCCACAGCACCTCATGGATGCCCAGTCTTGAGTAACTAGATCTGTTCGAAATCTATCTCATTTCACACAGTGGTGGTGCCACACAACACGATGGCGGGTATCTCCAATGTGAAGACAGGACTTTGTCTACACAATGACTGCGTGGTGGTCACTCCTACTGATACTGTCATGGACAAATGCATCTGCAGCAGGCAGGTTGGTGAGGGTGAGGTCAAATATGTTATTCCCTCTTGATGGTTCCCTTACCACCTGCCACAGACCCAGTCTAGCAGCTATCTCATTTAGGATTCTGCCAGCTCAGTCAGTAGTGGTGCTACCAAGCCACTCTTGGTGATGGACATTGAAGTCCCCCATCCACAGGACATTCTGCATCCTTGCCACCCTCAGTGTTTCCTCTAAGTGGTGTTCAACATGGAGGAGCACTGATTCATCAGCTGAGGGAGGGTAGTATGTGGTAATCAGCAGGAGGTCTCTTTGCCCATGTTTGACCTGATGCCATGAGACTTCATGGGGTCCAGGGTCAATGTTGAGGGCTACCAGGGGAACTCCCTCCCGAATGTAAACCACTGTGCCACCACCTCTGTTGGGTCTGTCCTGCCAGTGGGACAAGGCAGACCCAGGGATGGTGGTGGTGGTGTCTGGGACATTATCTGTAAGATATGATTCCATGAGGATAACAATGTCAGGCTATTGCTTGGCTTGTCTGTGAGACAGCTCTCCCAATTTTGGCACTAGCCCCCAGATGTTAGTAAGGAGGACTTTGCAGGGTCAACAGGGCTGCAACTGCCATTGTCGTTTCCAGTGCCTATGTCGATGCTGGGTGGTCCATCAGGTTTCATTCATGCAGGAAGGTCAGCTTGGGATTAAATAGGACAGCGGAACCAACAGACTAGTCCAGCTGGTACTGCAGACAATGACTTTGGCCTTCTTAATATCGTACATGCAGCACTACTTAGTATGAGTACCACTAGACTGGGAGAGGGGATGGTAGATGATTAAAACATAAGACATGCATGCTTCTCTCTCCTAAGCATAATGACATATGCGTCACAGAGTCATTTACAGCACAAAAGGAAGCCATTCGGCCCATCGAGTCCATGTCGACTCTGCACAGAGCAATCCGATCAGTCCCATCCACCCACTCTATCCTCATAGGCCTGCAAGTTTATTTCCCTCAAGTGTCCAATTTCCTTTTCAAATCATTGACCATCTCCACTTCCACCACAATTACAGGAAGCAAGTTCCATTACCAAACACTATGTAAAAAAGATTTTCCTCACGCCTCTTCCCGCTCTGCACTTCATCTAAAACCTTAAACCTGTGTTTCCCTAGTCCTTGTACCATCAGCTAATGAAAGCTTTTCCTTTGTCTACCTTATCCAAACCTGTCATAATCTTATACGCTGAACACAATACTCTAGTTATGGCTTAACTAGGGCTTTACACCGTCTGCTGGAAATACATATATGCGAATATATAGAAGGCAACAAGGTCTGGCTCAGTTATGATGTACCAGTAATGACAGTTGGCGTTTAATTATCATACACAAATCAAATAGATGCATCAAATAATCCTTTTTATAACATATGGGACAGATACTATCCTACTATGCACTCAGGTAAATCTGCATGATTACAGTAAATCTGCATGATTACAGTTAATGACAAAACATAAGCAACTATCTGGACTCATACGTGAAGGGCAGCCCCTTGTGCAAAGTACTGGGGACACTGAGTGCCACAACCCAGGACACAGCCAAGACCTGAAGGAACGATAAGGGTGATAAATTCAAGATAAAGAATTCCCCCGCCATCCCACCAAATAACGACAGACCATCCCAAGATGGCAAACCAGAGGCTGCGAATAACCAAGTAACCAAAAATGGTTCTTCAGAGGGGGAAAAAACTTTGTCCCCTCTCCATGAGGAGAATAAAACAAGAGGGGGGAATGAAATTTTTATCAGGTTAACTAATGCAGAAACAGTTCTCCCCTTTGGTTTCCTTACTTCACCCTTTAACACTCAGTTTGGCTCTGCATCACGAAACATTTTGTCATTTAATCACTTCCTGTTATCCCCCTATCACAGACCTTCCCTTCTTCCACCCCCTCCCCCATTTCACTTGCTCAAAACCTATTACATTTCTATCTTTCCTCAGTCCTGAAGAGTCATCAACCTGAAATATTAATGTGGTTTCTCTCTCCACAGATGCCACCTGATCTGATGAGTATTTCCAGCACTTTCTGCTTTTTCTTTCACCTGCCCACCTTTCAGCCAGAAATCAATTTACTCAAATAAGGCTCAGTGTCAGAATCAGAAAACAAATGTACAAGTTCCCCTTGTAAGGAAACTCAACTAATAAAAGAATTTAGACATTATATAATTTCAACAGAGACTACGTTATCTAAAACATACAACAAATTGCATTTATATAGGACCTGCAACAAAATTAAGGTGCTTCGCTGGGACATTCGGACAAAATTTGACAAGGAGCCACATAAACATGAGGATAGATGACCCAAAGCTTGGTTAAAGAGATAGGTTTTAAGGATTGCCTTTAAGGAAGAGAGAGAGGTAGAGGGACAGAGAGCATTAGGAAGGGAAATGGAGACTTTAGGGACTAGGCAGATGAAGGTATATTCTTCTTCTAGTCCCTAGTCTCTAGGGATCGAGAGTGACTTGCTTCTACTCCAGCTCAATGGGTACTGTGATGACTGGTAAGTCCAATGAACGATCTGCAGACTCAGACATGTGGGGCAGGTGGTGCCTGAAGGCTTGGAGGTTTGTGTGCCCCTCCAACAACTTGACTTTCCCCTTGCACATTCCTGACAAAGTCTCTTGATGTGTTCAGTGCCTTCCCAAATGAGCCTTCTCCATTTTGGTCAGTCACAGGCCAGGGTCTCCCATGAGTCGACAGGTATGTTTGACCACTTCAGGGATACTTTGAGGACATCCTTTAAGTACCTCTGCTGGCCTCCTGAGAGTCTCCTGCCCTGATCTGAGTTCCAAGTAGAGCAGTTGCATCAGGAGTCTGGTGTCATGTGTCTGAATGACATGGAGAGAACATTTTGAAGAACTGCTCTATCAAAACTCTGTTTTCTAATCAAACATCCTCAACTCCATTCCTCAAGACCCTGTCCAGCTCAAACAACCTCAACTCCATTCCTCAACAACCTGTCTGGTTCAGTCTCGGCGCTAGCCTGGTCCAGGACATAGCTGAAAAAGCCATTCAATTGTTAAAAAATACTCATTTGCAAACTCACCAGCACAAGGTGGGATGCAATAACCATTATCCTTTGTAAATCTACCGTGGCTCTGGTCTTCACAACAGCTGAGCACAGTGCACCCACATGGGCCGCAAGTCGTCATACCAAACTCAGTGACACACAACTTCACTCAGTAATGAGGATAATCTCTGGAACTCTGAGATCAACTTCAGTTCAGTGGTTACCAGTCCTCTCAAAAGTCAACCGTCCCTGCATTTGACAGGACACAGAAACAAGCAGAGGAATAATTCATATCAGCAGCAATTTGGACCTTCTGTTCACCAAGACCTTCAAGACCCCCAACTGACCACATGGCTCTACAAAGCCCTATCTAGACACAAATCAAACAATTCCAACTTCATAACACTGACAAAACCTGGGGGAAAGTTTGGGCAGGAAACACCCTGCCAAATAAACACATGGTCTCTGACCCAACAATTTAACAGCTAGGTTTCAATCTCCCCTAGAGCTTGTGGACAACCATCAACAGAATAGCGACTGGACATGGTCAAAGCGACCACCTGATGTACAAGTGATACTTCAAAACCTTGCCTTGCTGCCACTGCGGAAATCCTGACCAAAAGAGTGAGCACATAATAACATGCTAGCCCCAGCTCATGCTTGAGAGTGACATTCTAGAGTCACACTTGCTCTCCAGCAGGGCATTGGACTGGTTAGAGAACTTGACACGAAAATGGTGACAACAGTCACTGCTCTTAAACCCTTGTGAAAGAAGGTGACAACTCTAGGATAAAAGCAAAATACTGCGGATGCTAGAACAAAAACAAAAATAGTCTACTGCATTTGCTGCTCCTAATGTGGTCTCCTCTACATTGGAAAGGCCAATTGCAGACTGGGTGACCGCTTTGCGGAACACCTTTGGTCTGTCCGCAAGCATGACCCAGGCCTCCCTGTCGCTTGCCATTTCAACACACCATCCTGCTCTCATGCCCACATGTCCATCCTTGGCCTGCTGCAATGTTCCAGTGAAGCTCAACGCAAACTGGAGGAACAGCACCTCATCTTCCGACTAGGCACATTACAGCCTTCCAGGCTCAATATTGAGTTCAACAATTTCAGGTCATGAACTCTCTCCTCCATCCCTACCCCCTTTCCGATCCCCTTTTTCCAATAACTTATCATTGTTTTTACAAATATATTTTTCTTGTCCCACCTATTTTTAAATTTATTTTTATCTATTGTTTTATCTCCACCTTTTAGCCCATTTCGACCCTTTCCCCCCACCCCACCCTCACTAGGGCCATCTGCCACTAGCTTGTCCTGCTTGCTACCCTTAATGCCCCATTAGCACATTCCTTAGATAATATCACCACTGTCAACGCCCCTTTGTCTTTTTGTCTGACATCTTTGGCAATCTCTTCGTTGACTTCACCTATCACTGGACCCCTATCGAGCTCTACCTGTCCCACCCCCCTCTACTAGCTTATATTTCACCTCATTTCTCTATTTCCTTAGTTCTGAAGAAGGGTCATACGGACTAGAAACATCAACTGTATTCCTCTCCGCAGATGCTCTCAGACCTGCTGAGTTTTTCCAGGTATTTGTGTTTTTGTGTGACGACTCTAGTCCCTGCCTCACCCAATTGTTATGGAAGGGTTTATCTTATTTTTCTGAAGGAGGGGAATTTTTACCTTTTAGATTTGAAAAAACAAAATTGCTATGCTGCTCAAAGGCACTGTCACGACTCACTGGGGGCGGTGCACTGCAGGCCCCACTACTCCCCGAGCCACGACAAATGTAAAAAAGTTTGATCAACACACCTAATTGTTTAATTTAGGTTAACAGAATACAAACACCAGGTTTGTAAGCTTAATAAGTAAATAAATGTTTATTGAACAAATTTTTTTTAACAATTGCAAAGGAAAGAAATATGAACTGCTAATTTCTAACTCTATAACCTAAACTCTACCCCTTCTTAAATCCCTATACACACATACAAGACACATAAGACACACAAAAACACGGATTTTAAGGATGGGATAAACAGTTCAATAGCACCAATCCCGGAGTACAAGATTCAATGGGTTGATCTTGATCACTGCCTACCAAATTCCCTTCAGTTCTTTATTGATGACACGAAGTGGTCTTCCCGGCACTTTCACTCTTTAATTCACTGGTTGAGCACTTCCCTTTCAATGTCTCTAACAGTGATTTTCCTCTTTGCCTCTTGACAGGGGTTTTCAGAGAGAGAGCAGGTTATAGAGATATGAGGAGAAAAAGCCAGCTAGCTATTAATTGCAGAATTACTGGAATCTTACACAGGAGAAGGAGGTTTTAGGTCTTTTTCCTTTCAGGCTAGAAAGTATTCTGCCGCACTGCTCTCAGACAAACCATGGTCAGGAGCCAATTAAAGCAATTAAGCCAATTAAATTGTTGCCAGGCAGTTCCCCATTAGACTAGACTCCTCCTCGGCACCATCCTGTCTTTCATGGCACACACTGTTCCAGGACAACAACTTTGTATATATCCCTCACGCTGTCCCAGGGGATATGTCCTTCAAACTCCAGCCACTGTAGCTTTAATCCACAGTCCAACAGAAATAAAAAGATATGTTCTTTATATGCCTTCACCCTTAAAAGAGATGAAACACCAATTCAAAAAGTGTTTCATCACAAGGTATGTGACAGATGGACAACACAACTCGAGACTCACTTCCATTCATCCTTCCTCCCCCTTATACAATCTTCAGCATTTCTTACCCTTTTAACTTAGTTATTTAACTTATTTTACACTCGGGACAATGCACCCATAATCACATTATCACGTTGCTAACAACGTGAACAATCTTTACATTGAATGTTTAGATGGAGTCTATTGTTTTAACCAGTCTCGCATTTCGAGTATTAAACTTTTCAATGAACACCAGCGGATTATGGTCAATGTAGATTAGTGTTTCTTTGTTATCATGTCAGACTGCAAAGTGTTAAGGAGGCAACAACAATGCGAGAGTTTCTTTTTTTTTTACTGTAGAGAACTTCCTCTGATATTGATTTAATTTCTTGGAAAAGTACCCTACCAGCTTCTCTATCCCTAAATTATCATCTTGTAATAGGACTGCACCTACCCCCAAGTCACTAGCATCAATTACCATTTTAAAAAGTTTGGTAAGTCAGGGGTGGCCAACACTGGTTCATTTATTAAGATTAATAAAGATGTATGTATGTCATCTCGTGCTACTTTACATGTTCTCATGAGTCTTTCTAGAAGCATGGACACATAATCCAACGCGGAGGATTTGTCTTTCTGCTTTAGGAGCTTTTCCTTAATCACTTTTAATGGACTTCTTATTTCATGGCCATAGATCAATTCAAATGGACTAAATCCAGTAGGTTCAACTGGAGAATCTCTAGTAGCAAATAGTAAGAAATCTAATCCTTTGTCCCAATCCTTGGAAAATTTTAGACATGAAGTTCAAACCTTGGTCAGAATGTATTTTAATTGGTAGGCCATAACAAGTGAAAAACTGAGTTAATTTTCCACCACCACATTAGCTGTAATTGTCCTTAAAGGAATAGCTTCTGGAAATTGGGTTGACATATCCATGATTGTAAAGATATACTAATGTCCTTCTTTCATTTTGGGTAATGGTCCTACACAATCTACTAATACCCGACTGAATGGTCCTTCAAAAACTGGTATGAGTATTAAAGGTGCTGGTTTGATTTCATACTGAGGTTTACTCACTATCTTACATGTATGACACGTTTTACAAAATTGCACTACATCCTTGTGAAGTTATGGCCAGGTGAAATGCCTGTTTATCGATGCTTGGGTTTTCCATATTCCTACATGTCCTGCCATAGGAATTACATGTGCTACTCGCAATATCTTACGATATTTGGGTGGTGCCACTATTTGATGAACAATCATCTATTCCTCATCCACAAGTCTGTGAGGGTGTCCCCACTTCCTCATCAGAACTCTGTTTTTAATGTAATAGCCCTCCGGAACTACTTCTGCCTCAGCTTCAGTGTGTGCTAACTGTGCTAACTTGTTTAACTCTGGATCTGCTTTCTAAGCCTCAATTAAAGAAGACCTGCCAAACACTTCCTTTGAATTATCCTCATATTTAAAGAAAGTTTCAACTACTCTAACATCTGCTCGTGGTATTACTTTGACCTCTGGTGAAGGACTTTGTTTAGCCATTGCTCTGGTTACCACATACGATGGAAAAAATACCAGGAACTTATTCTTGTAACTGCGCCGTCTCTTTAGCTTCTTTCAGACTTTCCATAATTATGGGCGAAGCTATAACCTTCGCTCCTGCCAAATCATTCCCCAGGAGTAAATCAACTCCACCCACGGATAATTTCTTAACCACCCCCACAACCACCGATCCAGACAACAAATCACACTCCAATTGCACTTTGTACAATGGAACAGGGATATACTCTCCACTTATCCTGTTTACCAATACTTTAGCTTTCGCTGAACTCTCTGGAGGGAAAACTAGGTCTTCTCCAGCAAAAGAGTTTGAGTAACTCCTGTGTCCCTTAATATGGTTATGAATTTAGCTGCGTCATTTGATGAAAAAGGGGTTATCTTTCCTTTAGACAAAAACCCTTAATATCTCTCATCTACTTTAACCACTTCGCCTGTGTTCACAGCAGCGTTTACCTCCAGACCCTTATTTGTAGTTAAAGCTACAATTCAATCCGTGGCACTTACTTTTTGAGTTCCCTTTTCAGACTCACTCTTGCAAACTTCAGTAAGGCCCATGGGCTCCCATGCAACTTCCAGCATTCTGAACTAATGTGTCCCACTTTATTACAATGGAAACACTTAGGCTTTCAAGTTTCACCTCCACCCTCAGTACCTTCCTTCCTGATCTGAGGAGGAGATCCCAAGTTATGCCCAGCGATCCATTCTTTACCCCCCTAGCTACTTGCCTTCCTTTCACTCTCCCACTTTCCATCTTTTTCAATTTTATGGGGATGATGGAAAAAAGGTTTAGTTTTATGGATCAGCTCGTAATCATCAGCCATTGCTGCTGCATGTCCAGCAGTTGCAACCCTTTGGCCTTCAACATGGGTTCTTATTAAAGAAGATAGGGAGTTCTTAAATTCTTCCAAGAGAATGGTCTCTCTGAGGGCTTCATAGGTAGTTTCCTAATGCTCGGATGTATCCACCTGTAAAACCCACTTTGCTTAATCCTTTCAAATTCAATGTAAGTTTGCCCAGGCTGTTTCCTTAAATTTCAAAACTTTTGTCTGTACGCTTCAGGAACCAACTCATATGCACTCAAAATGATCTTTCTCACCACATCGTAATCCCTAGAAACCTCCTCAGACAGTAAAGCATAAGTTTCCTGTGCTCTACCTGTCAATTTGCCCTTCATGGGCAATGTCCAGTTTTCCTTTGGCCAGTTCATCTGTTCAGCCACCTTCTCAAATGAAATAAAGAATTCTTCAACATCCTGTTCCTAAAATTTTGGAACAGCTTGTACAAATTTAAACATCTCCCCACTGGGTTTTGATCTGGGAATAAGTCCTGCCTCACCTACTGGCGTCTCTCTTTTAACTGCCAGCATTCTAAACTGGAATTCTCTCGCTCTTTCCTGCCTAACTTCACCATTTCTAACTCCCTGTGAAATGCTCTCTCTCTTTCCTTTTCCTTTCTCTGCCCTTTCTTTTCCTGCTGCCTCTAGTTCTAATTTTTTTTTTATTTGCAACTGAATTTGAGCCCATTCCAATGAATGATCCCTTGGAGAACTCGGTCTCCCTGGTATTCCTTCCAATTTCAAATGCTGTGCCATCACTTCGATTATCCCTGCTTTCCTAGCTTTGGCAGCAATCTTATTTTTAATTTACTTGCCAATTCGATTAAGCTGGCTTTTGGGATCCCTTGTAAAATCGCCTGAGACATCTATTCCACTTGCAAGAAAGCTTTAGCAGTTTCCACTGCCATCTTATTTTTGACAGTACAAACTTGGTGTTTCCTTTTAGCTTTTATTACTTACTAAATCTACATCCAAATTGTCGTTGTCTTTCGTTCCAAAATATCCCAGGCTCGAGCCCCCAAACTTTGTCACGACTCACTGGGGACAGTGCACTGTAATATCAAGCCCAACTGCTCCCCGAGTCGCAACAAGTGTGAAAAAGCTTGATGAACCTACCTAATTGTTTAATGTGGGTTAACAAAATTTGAGCACCAGCTTTGTAAACTTAATAAGTAAATAACTTTTCTTTAACCAATGACAAAAGAAAGAAATATGAACCGCTAATTTTTAATCTATAACCTAAACTCTACCCCTTCTTAAATCCCTATACACACACATACAAGACACATAAGAGACACAGAAACATGGATTTTAAGGGTGGGATAAAACAGTTCAATAGTACCAAGTCCATAGTACAGGACTTAATGGGTTGATTTTGATCAATGTCTTCCAAATTCCTTTCAGTTCTTGGTTGATGACACAAGGTGGTCTTTCCAGCACTTTCAGTCTTTAGTTCACTCATTGAGCACTTGCTTTTAATGTCTCCAACAGTGATTTTCCCCTTTGCCTCTTGACAGGGGTTTTCAGAGAGAGAGCAGGTTATAGAGATATGAAGAGAAAAGCCAGATAACTATTATTATAGAATTACTGGAATCTTACACACACACACACAAAGGGTATTCGGTCTTTTTCCTTTTAAGCTAGGAGCTATTCTGCTGCACTGCTCTCACACAAACCTCGGTCACCTGGTCAGGAGCCAATTAAAACATTGTTGCCAGGCAGATCCCCGTTAGACCAGGCTCTTCCTCAACACCATCCTGCCTTTCATGGCACAGTGTGTTCCAGGACAGCAACATTGTGTATATCCCTCACACTGTTCCAGGAGATATCCTTCAAACTGCAGCCATTGTAATTTTAATCCACAGTCCAACAGAAATAAAAAGATATGTTCTTTATGGCACATTGCACTACGCTGTTTACCATAGAACAGGCAATTGGCCTGCTTCCGGGATTCTGGGAATGCTGTGAGGAAAAGCACCTCACACCATCAAATGTCTCTCTCATAGGAAAGGACACATCCTCCAACCCTTCTCCTGCCAGTACAATGGAGACCAAGACCAAAAATATCAGCAACATAAGTTGTGCGCGTATCAGGGCGGAGGGGAACAGGAGCCCCAGGACAAAGGACACCTATTTATCTTAAGGACGTCTCAGGAAGACCAGGAACGCATCTGCAGCTGGCAAGCTGTCCATCCTCAATGTTAAGATTCCCATCATGTGTTTAAAACTTCCCATATCCTCTGCCTTCTTGGCACTGATGGAATTCCTTTTTGAAATCTCTCCCCCTCTCTCTTTCTCCTCCATTAAGACGAGCTCTAATTTCTATATATTCAACCAAATTTTTCATCACTAGCATCCCCTTCAGTGGCTTGGTGTCATTTTTTGTCAGATGATACTCCAGTCACGTGCCTTAGGACTTAAAGGATGTCGTTCATATGCCTGACAGCAGACTCCCAAAAAACTGCTCTACTCGAAATTCAGTTGCAGCAGGAGTCTCCAAGGAGTACACTGGAAATGCTTTAGGGATGTCCTCAAACCATCCCTAAAGAGATCAAACATCCCACCGATTCATGGGAATCCCTGGCTTGTGACCAACCAGAATGGAGAAGGCTCATTCAGGAAGATATCGAACACATTGAGAGATTTCGTCAGCAATATGCAGAGGTGAATCAAGGCGTCAGAGAGAGCACACAAATCTCAAAACAACACATTAACCCCATCCTCCAAGCATCATCTGCCCCACATCTGGCAGAGTCTGCAGATCGTGCACTGGACTTATCAGCCATCTCAGAACCCATGAGTCGGAGTGGAAGGATGTCATCCCCGGCCCTGAGATCCTAGTTACGGAAGATGCTCCCCTCAATCCATTTCAGCCCCCTCCATTATTATAGTGCAATGTAACTCTGCACCATGGTTTCAACTATACCGGATGTTGCATGAACATGACAACGGGAACAATAGCCACAGTTCCATAACATCCAGGGGTCGGGAAATCATCGATGATGAGGGTGGTGTGGGAGGGATTCGGGGTAAAGGAATTAGTGTCACAGGGGGGGATGGCAGTGTGAGGTGGAGGGGTGGGAGTGGAGGGTGAGGGTGAGGGGGTGGGAGTGGAGGGTGAGGGTGAGGGGGTGGGAGTGGAGGGTGAGGGTGAGGGGGTGGGAGTGGAGGGTGAGGGTGAGGGGGTGGGAGTGGAGGGTGAGGGTGAGGGGGTGGGAGTGGAGGGTGAGGGTGAGGGTGAGGGTGAGGGTGTGAGGGTGAGAGTGGGGTGCTGGGGTGCGGGGGTGCGGGGTGCGGGGGTGCGGGGGTGCGGGGGTGCGGGGGTGAGGGGGTGAGGGGGTGAGGGGGTGCGGGGGTGAGGGGTGCGGGGGTGAGGGGTGCGGGGGTGAGGGGTGCGGGGGTGAGGGGTGCGGGGGTGAGGGGTGCGGGGGTGAGGGGGTGCGGGGGTGCGGGGGTGCGGGGTGCGGGGGTGCGGGGGTGCGGGGGTGCGGGGGTGCGGGGGTGCGGGGGTGCGGGGGTGCGGGGTGCGGGGGTGCGGGGGTGCGGGGGTGCGGGGGTGCGGGGGTGCGGGGGTGCGGGGGTGCGGGGGTGCGGGGGTGCGGGGGTGCGGGGGTGCGGGGTGCGGGGGTGCGGGGGTGCGGGGGTGAGGGGTGCGGGGGTGAGGGGGTGCGGGGGTGAGGGGGTGCGGGGGTGAGGGGTGCGGGGGTGAGGGGTGCGGGGGTGAGGGGTGCGGGGGTGAGGGGTGCGGGGGTGAGGGGTGCGGGGGTGAGGGGTGCGGGGGTGAGGGGTGCGGGGGGTGAGGGGTGCGGGGGTGAGGGGTGCGGGGGTGAGGGGTGCGGGGGTGAGGGGTGCGGGGGTGAGGGGTGCGGGGGTGAGGGGTGCGGGGGTGAGGGGTGCGGGGGTGAGGGGTGCGGGGGGTGAGGGGTGCGGGGGGTGAGGGGTGCGGGGGTGAGGGGGTGCGGGGGTGAGGGGTGCGGGGGTGAGGGGTGCGGGGGTGAGGGGTGCGGGGGTGAGGGGTGCGGGGGTGAGGGGTGCGGGGGTGAGGGGTGCGGGGGTGAGGGGTGCGGGGTGAGGGGGTGCGGGGGGTGAGGGGTGCGGGGGTGAGGGGTGCGGGGGTGAGGGGTGCGGGGGTGAGGGGTGCGGGGGGTGAGGGGTGCGGGGGTGAGGGGTGCGGGGGTGAGGGGGTGCGGGGGTGAGGGGTGCGGGGGTGAGGGGTGCGGGGGTGAGGGGTGCGGGGGTGAGGGGTGCGGGGGTGAGGGGT